>NC_054063.1:29538951-29838951 GCF_017639655.2 Falco naumanni | reverse complement strand
TTAATCCAGGCTCTGTAGAGAATGACGTTTGCTCCACTTATGTGGAACAGGTTTTATAACGTAAGAGGAGTTGTGTACCAGTGACCACCTTCAGTCCATGCCAAGCGCAGTCTTTGGGGTGAACTTAAATGTGTGCTGCTCTTAATGTTTGCTTTGATGTAAATCACGAGTCTAGTATATTCCATTCTACCCCTTGCTGACAAAGTACATTTCTCCTCTTACCTATTCTTCTTCTTCTGGCACCCTTTCTTCTATCTAATGACTTCACATGATAGCAACTCCTTTTGCTGTATTGTTCCCAACAAGAGTGACCGGACCTGTTTTGGGAGGTTCTTGGGCACTTTTAAGAATGGCGAAAAGGATCCTGGAGTTAGCCCAACTGCTGGATCGATAACTGCGATTTGAATTTTGGAGGTGACGCAGGTTTCCTTAATTTTATTACCAGGTGAAAGGATAATAAACTTCATTTAGGAGCAAGATCATTCATTACAGCCCAGATGAAAAATTATAAAAAGGTCTGCTAAGGCAACTCTTGCTCTTCTTGTTCTGGTATTACGATGGCCATTTAAGCAAAGTAGGCCCAACAAATGGGACAACTTCCCTGTGTTTGGTTTTATTTAAGAAAAAGAGGTTTTCATCAGGTTCATTATTGTAATTTTGGAGAATGAGATGTGATTAGGACAGGAGGATAGATACAGGACTTTGAAAACTATTTAAATTACAGTGCAAATGCAGGACTTGGGGTGGCCTTTGAATTTTACTGATTTCCATTTCCTGCATTTTAACTCTGGTTATTCTGCGTTTCAAAATACGCTTAGAACAGAAGCTTTTTTCTCCTTGCAGTTGCAGTTCTTTACTGAGATTTTGTAAACAAGTCTTCAACTCTAAACTTCAGTTAAGAGTGAGACTATCAGCTTTTGTCATCCGCAGACGCGGGAATGCCTGGCCTTTTGGCTTTACGCAGACACTGCTGTAGCTGTTGAGAGTTCTGGTTTCTGAACGTGGGTTCTGTTTCTGATCCTAGAAAACCATTTCAGTAGCTGTCCAAAACTGCCCTCGGAGCTGCTTTTGGTTTTCTTTCCATGTTCTCTCTGCTTCAGAATAGTCTAAGTGGTTTGTTGGGTTGTTGTTTTCTTTGGGTGTTTTGTTTTTTTTTTTTTCTTTCAGGTATTTGCTGAAGGGCTGGGGTTTTGGGGGGGTTTCACCCAGTTTTCTGTCGGTGAATAAGGCAAACTATAACTTCAAATTACTTTTGTAAATCCCACTTTGTTGTTACATCCAAGTCAAGCGTTAGAATAAACTTTTTGGTTTCAAAACTCAAGCGAGACGCTTGGCAAGGAGCTTTTGCTGAGATAACACATTGACATTCTACGTTTAGAAGCCTACTGGCAGAAAAGTGATGGGATCTAGACCCCGACCCCCACGCTGAGGGGGGACGCTGGGGACATCCTCTGTCGCCAATGGGTCACCTCCCAGGGTGGGGGGTGGCGAGGGCCTCCCGGAGCCCCCACGGTCAGCATTCCTCAATATAATGAATTCTCTGCGTCTGGTGAGTTGGTGGTATGGCGCTGGCCTGAAACCTCCCCAGCTCGGCCTGGGCCGCCCGCGGGGCAGGCAGGAGAGGCCAAGGTGCGGGGCCCGGCCACTGCCAGGCGGCCCCAGCCTGGGCTCTGCCACTGTGTGGTGGTTTTTTTCTCCCCCTCAGGTGCAAGAAACGGAGGAGATGACAGAGGAGCTGCTGGGGCGGCCGGACGGGTTCTGCGGGGTAACGGCCGCGGTACGTGCCGCGGGCCCTGCCGGCGGGCGGGCGCGCGGGGCAGCCATCTTGGCAGCGCGGCCGCCGCGGGGAGAGCTGGGGCGCTGCGCGCGCAGCGGGGCGCCGTGCCCGCCAGGTGGCGCTGGGGCGCGCGCGGCCGGCCCCCCCTCCGCCTCCGCCCTCCCCCCGCGGGCGCCGCCGCGCCGTGAGGCGGGTGCAGGTGGTGGCGCCGTGAGGGGCGGCTGGCGGCCGCGCTGCGGTGGCGCGGTCCGGGGCCTGCCGGTAGTCGGCGTTTGCCGCGGTCCCTTCCGTTGCCCTGGCTGCGCGGCGGCCCTGGGGCGGTAGGCAGGCCGGGGTGGGACGGCCGCCTTGCCCTCGCCTCGCCCCGCCGGCGCCAGGTGCGGGCCTCCTGTGCTGGGTGCCCGCAAACCCCCGCGCTAGGTGTGTCTTCACGGCCTGCAGCCGGGGTGTGAGAGAGAGGTTGTTGTGGGTGGCATAACTGAGTGGGGAATGCTGCTTGATGGCGGGGTTGTGACCCATGTGCTGTGCAGCGTGTGGCACACCGGCTGTCGTCACCGTTGGCACTACCTAATTGTGTGGATGAGCACTTAGAGCAACAGGTATGTGCTGCTGCGCTTACCCGGGCGTTCTGCAAACAGCAGAAGGCTGTGCAGGTCACCGTGGTCATCTAAAAGTTAACAAACGTGAAGTAGAGAAACTTCCCTCTCAAATCGCTGGTGCACAGATCACCTCACCTTCTGCTACGACCTACCACAACATTTGTCTTCGATCTTCGCACATCTTGTGACATGGGCAACTGCAGTGGTCACTAACGATGCGCTCCTAACGGCAAGTAGTGACCAGCCAAGGTCTCCTCCGGGACTTGTTGCCCATGAGCTATTCTTCTGATGATTCTTAGTAACTGCATAAATAAATGGAGAGGGACAGGATAAAGTGAAGTAGCTAAAAAAAAATTATGTGGCCGATGTTTCTGAGGAGGTTGAAAAGCAGCTTCC
The DNA here is from genome assembly GCF_017639655.2 of Falco naumanni. NCBI lineage: Eukaryota > Metazoa > Chordata > Aves > Falconiformes > Falconidae > Falco > Falco naumanni. The sequence continues at coordinate 29,836,179 of NC_054063.1, read as the reverse complement.
TGGCTTTATTCTTACCAGCTTCAGTGCAAACAAAAGATAGTGGAGTGCTGGCCTTTCTGCACGCTGTCTTCTGTCCTCAGAACAAACGTCAATATTGCCTCCTCAGCATCTTTCCACTTTTCTGTCAATGTATCCCAGTGTTACTTGGAGAAATGTTGTGCTTGCACTCCAGGACAGAACTCATAAGTCATAAGCAGTCTGGTATGGGCTGCAAGAACCCATTGAAAAATCAAATTAGCCTGTTGGACACAGTTCATGCAAAATATTACCAGCTAACTAACAATTATTATTATTGGTTATGGGACATCTTTCTTGCACCTTCAATGTGAATTCTGCTCAAGAGAAGTGAGGCCATCATCCTTGTTCTAGGCAAATCAGTCAGCAATATAATCAGTGATTAATCTTTTTTTGACTTCTGTCAGAAGTTTGTGGTTTTGTCATTGGCATGTCTTGCTTATGGAAAGGAGGCATGATTGCTTCCAGGAGGAAGTGACATAGAATGGAAAGAAACAAAAGCTTGGCTCATCAAAGTCTCCTATGGTTAGTAGGGGACTTAAAAGGAGAAATAGCTGTCTTGTAAGAATGGTTCAGGATTAGTGGCTGTTTAAGCAGTTCTTTTTCCATTCAGCTTTTGACAAAAATAGCTGTAAAGGAGCATGTGAACCTCAGAACATGCAGTCTATTTTTTGATACGTCTTGGCTTACATTTGTCAGCTTTAGATTCTCTAGTACGGCACACTTAGTCTGTGCAACAATGCAGAATAGAAGAGATTGGTTTCTTGGGCCAAAAAATCCTTTGAGTTCATTCCTGAAAGGTGATGATTGCTTCAGTGATAAGACATTGCCTGCTCAAAGCAAGTGGTTTGAATCAATAACTCTTCACTGTTGATTGTATTCTGTCTGATTTACTACGAAGTTCATTCACTCAGTTCTTCTCTTTGGGAGCTTTTGCTAAGAATTTGTATGTACCTTATGCTTTTTTCCATCAATCAGGCATGCACCTTAGATCTTTGACTCCAATATGGGGAAGATGGTTAGCTTGTTCAGATGGATCTAGTGAGCTTTCAAACCTCCTTTGAGACTTCTCTTGCCCACCTTTTCTACAAAAACCACTAACCTGGTTTCAATACATTATCTTTGCATTGCCCCTGAAAACGTTTTTCCACAACCTGCAGGCTGTGAATAATTCCCTGGTATGCAGATTGTTGACCTTATCTGGGAATATCAAAGCAGTGCAGTCAGTGTGCTGATTCTGTGGCTTTCTATCTAGTACCTACAATGTAAGGTTCCTTTACACAGCGCATCAAGTGGTATCTGGGAATCTGATAAATTAATGTGTCTAAACTGATTCCAGTTCTGTGCCTAGCAATAATCTGGTCTTTTGTCTATGCCAACAAAAGGTGAGGGGAATCTTGTGTTTTTCAGATGAGCACTCAGCAAAGTATTTATATGGAGGAATTTGACTTCTCCTCTTTGATTGTGCTGCTGCTTTTCACTTGCAAGTACTTTTGATGCATATTGAATATTGCAATGAGGAAGAACCTGGATTCTCAGTGCTAGGAAGACAAAATGCTGTTTCCGGTGTCATGCTGTTGTACCTGGCTGGCCACAGCATGGCACAGCACTTAAAATGGACACTTGTACAATAGGTAAGTTACAATGACAAGGTACATATGTACAGTTCAGCGTGGCTCACACCTACCATGGAAGGAGCATCTCGTAATGAAAAGATCATGCTAGAAGAATTTGCATGACAGTTATTTAACTTTTTGTGATGTCTTTTTTAGAACACTGACTTAATGTCTTTTAAGTGGCTTCACAGCCTCTCAAGTATAATTATCAAATTGCGTTTTTTAACTGCGCTATGATTTGAACCAGTGACATGAAAGCAAAAAAAATTCATTGTAATAACCACACTCTCATATATGCCGTTGTCATATTGTTTTCATGGGTCACTGTTGGTTACCTTTTTAGGTACGATTCTTTGTGCTTCTTGTATATCTTAAAACATGTTGAAAAATATATCTATTCAGACATGCGCAGCTGGTTTAGTTACATTTGTAAAACCACGGGTTAGTGATTCTCAAGCCATTGAACCTTCCTGCAGAACTTGCCTCAGGGAAATTATGTGTTTGTAAATCTCACTTTATTGTGGTTCCTCAGAGGAGCTTCCAACTGCTTATCTTTGTCTTGTGGAGTTACAGTCTGGGAATCTCCTCCCTGAGGCCCTAGGTGTGAAACCAGGTTTCATCACAGGGGAGAAAAGAGGAAGAGTTTATTTTGTTTGGTTTGTTGTGGCTAGGGTTTGCTAGCTTCTCAGCAAAATACCAACTTGTTTTTTCTTTTCTTACCACTGAGCTGCTCAGTGTACAGTGGTTACTTTTACTCATGATCCTTTCTTGTTACTCAGTGTTAACATATGGGATCAAAGACCAAAAAAGAATATAGAGAGATCCTTTCAAAAAAGTCCCTGTGACAACTAGAATTTGCACAATATCTTTGACTTCTGGCTCCAGCTCTTTTTTAATTTTCTTTTCCTGAAAAGTAATTGTTTTTATAAAATACAAAATAACAAGAAGCTGTGCTTGTGGTACAGACTGAACTGCGGTGTATGCAAGAGTTAGGTCTCACTGCCCTACAATGTGCTGTTCCTGGTTGGTGTTCTAATTCATCATGCATACTCTGGTTGTGCTGTCTCCTAACTGACTTTGGTGCTGTTGGTTTGCTACCTTCTTGAGTTTAGTCTCGCTGCTTTGAATTAGAAGACAAAGCTCAATCAAACCTTCCCTCCTCACCCCTTCCTCCAATTAGCATAGTAAAACCTAGTAAGAGGAATACAAGTTTTTTCCCCATGGACTGCTGTGCTCTGGTGCTTGTGCTGAGCACTCAGCTGAATCTTCAGTAAGATAAAGTAAAATACATTGCACAAGTGGAAATAAATTTTGTTTTATAATGTGGGGTTTCAGACCAGTCCTGCTTTCTCTGGCTCATGAGAGGTTGCTGTACCAAGAGAGTAATTTCTCTTTGTCGTGTGCTGACTCCTCTTGAACTCCTCTGTCGCTGTGGTTCTGCAGACTGCTGCAGAATGACTCTTCTTGAATCATATTTGCATATCATTTCCTTTCATCACAGGCTGCTTGCTGGAAGATCAGCTCTCCTGTGTCTTGTATTGGTCGTTTGCTTTTACCCTCAAAAGAAGATGGCTTAGATTTGTTCCATGTCTGCTCTGACCTTATTGTGTTGGTAGCTTTTGTAATGGGTCTGTACAACATCTCTCTCCTTCTGCTATGTCCCAAGGCGTGTTTATATTTACAGTAGTTACCTACCATTTAGCTGAAAGAGTGTTTTTTCCCTAGTCCTTTCTGAGATGAACATTAGGAAACAAGTTTGTTACCATATTTTTGGAAATTCCAGGCTCAAGTTTTGATCTCAATTAGTTTACCTGAGTATGAAACTCACCTCAGACAGATCACCAGTCTATTTTCACATGGGCTTTATTATAGAGGAGGATGAGGGCTGCCTACTGTTGACCCGAAAGAATTCAATAGAACAAACCTGGAATTCATCTGGTTTTATTATGTGTTCATGCTGTATTTTTATTTAACATTAGGAAATATAAGTCAGACTCCATTCACAGGGATCCTGCCCGAGTGTCTGTGCGCACTTTCTGTTGGATATAAAGTACTTACTGTAAAGATAACAGAGTGTGTCTGTGTATACAGTTATGTCACTGCTGGGGGAGGTGTCCGTGTATGTATCTAGTGGATGTAGTGCTGAGACCGGTAATACAGGAAGATACTGTTGGTTTATTTACAATATAAAGCTACTACTATTTTGATATGTTGTTTGATCTCCTATTACAGAACACACGTAGCACTATAAAAGCACTTGATCTGCATGTACTTATTCTGGTAATAATAATACCATAAAACCTTACTGTGAGTAATTTTGTATGTATATGGCTTTGTTTATACTCAGCTTTTAAAAACACAACTTCTTTTAAAAAAACCCAAATACACAAACAAGTCATATGGTAATCAGTAAAATGTTTGAGTACTTGTTAGAGTTTATAAGCATGGTCCGTGGATTAAATGATTTATAGCAGGCATTTATGCTTTATTTGAATTCTGGATTAAATCTCAAAATGCTCAGAAAATTCCCTGCAGTATGAGCCCAATGCCAGATTCTCACTGTTCTAGCTAAAAGATCCTTACTCTTCCCTATGAAGTTGAAAGAAGAATATCTTCTAGCTTGGTGTTTGGGTCAAAAATATCTTTTGAAGGGACCCTTGTTCCTCTGTATTCTTTAAGTCTATTAAAATTTTAGGAAGGACAGCTTTAATCCAGAAGTGAACCAAGACCTCCCATACTCTATTGTAGTTGAGAAAGAAAAGTTGTATATAAGCGGGCTCAGCTGCCTCTCTTACTTTTCTTGTCAAAGGTTGCTGCTGTTTTACAAATTAAAATTACTATTTAGGTGTTAGTGGAGGTTTTCTTGGGTTTGCTTTTATCTTTCCTTTCAGAGAGCTTTTCCCAATTCTTGTCTTATCCATCATTTTTTGGCTTGTACATTCCATTAGCTGTAATGCTTTGTTTGGAGGTATATCTACTGCCACCTAACAAAATAGTGGTAGCTGTTCCTGTAGGAAATTGGGTAATTCTTGCTAACACAACGCTTAGCAGGATTTCAGATAAGGTTCAGACTTTGGTATGGAGATCAGAAACAAGCTTGGTTGTAGTAGGTAACAAATTAAAATATAATCCTTCCTGTATTGGGACACTTACTTAAGTGTTGTGGAAGCGGGCAGGGACTAGGGAGCAGAAGCTGCCTCTGAGATGCCCGTGCTATGATGTTGTGCGAAGAGTCTTGCTCTCCCGAGAACTCTAGCCCTGAGCCCCTGCTGAAGGCAAGATTCTAGAAGCGGTGTACTCAGAGAACAGACTGTTTCCCAAAACTGATTGATAAGTATTGTGAGTTAGCTCTTCTCCAATAAAATCAAAGAATGATGGATGATATAGAGGCAGTTTTCATTTTAAATCCGTTGTTACCTGTCGTGTCTACAATGTTTCATCATAGAAAGTAGATGATCTCCTCTGAGCAGTGTGGAAATTTGGGGAGAAGAGGGAAGGATCTGATTACAGTTTTGATGTGGAAGTCCTGACACCTACTATTGGGTTTTTCTTGTTGTTTCATGAATTACTTGAAAAAGTAACTTATTTTCCAAATCTGTACTTTCTAACATACTGCAAAAGGGCCGTTGTGATGTCTATTTTGAGTATGTATTTTTTGAAATATTCAAGTGAAAGATAACAGTGAAGTGAAAAAAAAAATAGTGTAGCGTTTATCTTCAGGATTTGTCCTCATGTGAGATACTTTTTTTTCATGCAGATTAGAAGTGGTACATCAGAGATTCTGGACGAGACCATTCTTCTCATTAAAGACAAGGTGATGGAAATGAGCTACATCTATGCCAAAGTTGATAAATTAGAGGTTTGTTCATTGCATTAAAAAATTTACATTCTTCTTTTTATGTGCTTTGTAGGTTAAAAGTCCAGGTATTTATATGGAGCACTCAGATGTTTATGGCTCTGTGTTGTCTTATGTTTGTTTTTAAATCAGTGTGTTTACCCATGGTTCAGCAGGTATAAGTGTTTATGGTTTTGGAACATCACTGAGTAATTTATTGCTGTGGATTCCACAATTTCTAATGGTATATTAAAAGCATTAGTTGTGGTTTTAGTGTTAATAATAATGCCAATAATATTAATTTGTTTTTGTGACTTGAAGGAGTATCTGTGGAACCATTTATAACTTCAAAAATTCAAGTCACACCCAGTGCTGGACATACCTGTTTTAAGTTGTTGATGATTGTCTTATGTAGAAGTGGAGAAATCTCTGAGCTCCTGTCTTCTGTTGTGTCTGTTTCGGTGTTCATTGTATCCTGAATGAGGGAAGCCAGTATGACTCACTAAGATGATGCCCTCACCATATTTAGTAAGCAGTATGTTAAAATTTGTGTCAACTGAGGGCAAGTTTGCCTCTGGGAGAAATGTAATGGAAACATGACGAGATAAATTGTGTAGTGTTTAAAATCAGTTCTAACAGACTCAAAGTGAAAGAAACCAAGTGTTTGTGGCATTAAATCCAAATAGGCAGTTCTTAAGCTTCAGGCTGTACCCCTGTACAAACTAATATCCTCTGGTAAGGTTTATTACACTGGAAGGGACAGGGCAATTGACTTAGTGTGCAGCAAGTTTTCTTTAAATGCAATTCATTTTTTGTGGTTTGCGTTTTTGTACCTACATTTGATAACAGACTTATGAAGCCACTTCATATTTTAAGGCCTTACACAGCACTAGGAGAAGGCTTTAAACAGGAAATTGAGGAAAGGCATTTTAGAACAAAAGTGGGAGTCAACTGTTAACCTCTTTAGAAACCTACCTAGTTTTCAGCATACTTGACAATTTGGCCATACTTAATATACTTAAGCTAGGACTTAAAAAATGGCTAACTGTATCAGGTTCCAAAACAACTGTTTCTGCAAGTCTCACTCATTTAGATCTTTTTTGCAAATTCCATGCTTATAGGTGGTTGGGATTTTCAGGGGGAGTGTGTGGTGGGGGTGTTTTTGTCTTTGAACAGGAAACTAAAATTAAAACTCTAAGCAATTACTTGTGCCAAAAGTATGGTAAGCAACAGGGCTTCTTACTGCTTTTTTTGCCTCCAAGACAGGGAAGGGAAAAAACCCCAACCCTTCCTGACCCCGTTCCCTTAAATATAAGGATAAGCCTTATATATAAGGTATAGCTGTAAGGACATAGTAATCTGGAGTATGGAGAAAACACCAGTCTTTCCTAGGCTACAGGTTGTCCTTGAATAATACAGCAGAATTTTGTTGAGAGGCTTTTTTTTTGTGGTTATCAAAGGAGGATGACGCCTGATTGGCTAGGAATCAGTTTTTCTACGTGGAATGACAATCATCTTAGAGCACAAGGTTAAACTGGCAATTTGAGTGGTAGTTAGTGTTTTAATTGGAACTTTAAAAGTTAAAGCTTAGCATTCATGGGGATTTTCAAGGGAGAAATTAACTTGTACGACCAGGAGTAGAACAGGAAAGGACTGTTGTGTAATGGTTATATAGGATGAGAATCTGCTGGGGTTTAATTTTGATGTTGCCACTGTGGTACATTTTGGGCAATTAATTTACCTGCTGATCCTCACTTTCCCTATCTCTAAAAGCAGCAGTATTCAACTTCGGGATTGGGGGGTAGAAGGGAGAGAAGCTTAATCATTAATAGAAAGTATCAAAACTCTTTACAAACTGTTCTATATTTTAACGAATAAATACTGTGCTCTTTCTAGTTGACTTTGCTTTATGGATCACATTTCAACTGTAACTGATCACATGTATATTTTAGGTCAGTTATTCCTGACCTTTTTTAGCTCAAATCACCTGTTGTTATCTTTTTCTCTGCTGTCTACTCCTTCCTACCACTTTGGCCACTTTTTCACTCCCACCAGTAGTTGCAGCCTCTTTGTGGTTTTGAAGAGCTTTTCACCTCACTGCTGAAACCTTGTCAGACCTTTAGACACTATGCAAACGCTTACATACTCTGCATGCTGAAAAGGGAGCTCAAGTCTGTCCTTTGGTAAGGAGAAAAAATAGCCTTAGATCATGACCAGTGGTCCTTCTCATGGCTATAAACATCTGTAGTTCACTTCTGAGTATGTGCCCCTTGGTTATTTATATTAGCAATAGTGCACTCTGAAATCTTGTTAAAGTTTTCTCTTCAACTTTGATCTCTAGCTAGGATCATGTGGAAAGCCGGTGCATGTGCTTTTAATTTTCATTAGGTGTTTTTCCTCTCTCCGTAGGCATTTGTTAAAATGGTTGCACACCACATTTCCTTCCTAGAAGAGCAAGTGCTTGAAGCAGAGAAGAGCTACAGCACCTTTCTTAATACTGTTTGCAAATTATTTCAGTGTGCAACTATCTCGTCATTTAAAAATGTATTTTTCAAGTTGCTTCCAGCAGATGGGAAAGTGGTGTTAAATATCATTTCTGTATCAAATGTGGCCTTACAGCAGATTTAAGTGGTATAAAAGAACTAGCTTCAGTTTGCTTCTGTAAAGGGATATTATTTTTTTACATTTTTTAAATTTTCAATAATTTTCGGGTTTTTTTTGAAGGGATGCTGCTTAGATATTGAATAGTTTCAGCAGTAATTTTTGAAGATCTGTATATTTTGCTCCTGAATGAAAGGATTTTCTCTGTACGTGTATATGCAAATAGGAAGCTTGTTATGCGTCATCTTGCAGTGAGACACCTGAGCATAGATTGTTCTTTCTATTTAGTCTTTGATTTTATGTCAATTACGTCAAAATTATGTTATAGGGTCATCCATGGATGAGCACTAGAAGAGGGTGAGAACTCTTTCAGTGAGTTTTAGTGATATTTGCTCATAGAAGAGTGTTGAGAGTCAGGGATAATGAGATCTGGTGACTTGAGGAAGCTTTACATAGTCTTCATCCTTTCTGTCCCTGTTCTTTTCCAAGAATGTCTTTGTACCACTTACTTTTACACTCTGTTTTCCTTCTCTGAGTTCCCAGGTCATGCTCTAAATCTGTTGTTTCCCCAGCAATTTGTCATAATATACAGTTAGCCTTAACTGAATTCATCCCTTCCGTTCCTCCTTCTCCATCTTCATGTGGTATCCACCATGTGTTCAGTGTTAGCGTATCTCTATCAGGATCCTTGTTCTGGTCTCAACTACTTCCCTGCTTTCTTTTGTTCCTTCTTCGTTTCTGCCATTATGTTTCCTTCCTCATTTTCTTCCAAGGGGCTTCTGTACCCGTATGCATAATACTGGGTAGGCAATAATACACAGGTGTCAGTGATCATGTAGGTGAAGCTGAACCACTTCAAATTTTTGTCTGGTGTGATAGCAAGCTCTGGAAGCTTCAGTTGCAGGAGAAGTCCAGTTCGGTTTCTGCAGATCCCGGACAAACTTTAACTGCTTAAAGGGAATAATGAATATTCAGTCTGGTTAACAGAGGTGTGGACAGGAGATTGACAGCTGAAGAAGAAATCAGTATGCACCAACTCTAGTGAATCTTTAGAAAACCACAGTTTATACAGACTCAGTAAAGAGTTGTAACTTGGCCAAATTTGGTAATATTTTCATAGGAATGGGAAAATATGTCCTGATACGCGGGTAGTTTACTGCCAACTTAAAATCTCTGCTGTAGCTTACGAAGGCATTGGAGCTTTTCAAAAGAGCTAAACAACACATACTTTTCCATAATTTCATTATCTGAATTGGCTTGGTTTTGTTCCCTGAAACTTTCCAAAAAAGTTAAACCTGCAGCAGATACGCAGTCTGGAAAATATATCAAAGCTGGAAGTTCTGTAAGGTTGGTCTGCCTATACAAATAATGTTGTATAACTGGGACGCCAATAAGAATGTGAAGGCCAGACTGTTTACTCAGAAGCTGGCTTGAGTGGGGCTTGAAGGACAGTATAGTGTTTTCAAATTTTTTTTCCTTATAATTGCAAATTTTGAAATATTGCATAAATGTATATTCATGCTTGCAGGCATCTTGGAATGATAATATTAGTGGACAAAAGAGCAAATAGTGAATGGTGTAGCTTCCTACTGTACTGATCTTATCCCTCCCTTTCATTCTTTCCCCCAGAAATAGTAAAACTGGAAAGCATGGCAAGGGAAGTCACAAGGCTGAACACAGAAAAGAAGTTCTCTCTCAGAAATTTTTAAACAGATGAAGACTCAGCTTGAAGGAGGACAGGATAGAGATTTGTGGTCATTCTGTATGTGGAGCAGGTGAGTAGAGAATGATTATGCAGTCCCTCCTGTAATTCAAGTACTAGGGTCATCCAGTGAAATTATCAGCAGGCAGGTTCACAATACAAAAAGGGAGGTACTTACTTTACATGATGTTTTAATATGCCATGGAACTTATGTCCACAGTCTGTTATATATTCCCAAAGCAATCGGACAAATTCATGGGGAAAAAAATCCAGGAATGGATACTAAACAAGGTATTTGTTCTTCAGCCACAAATTCTTGATGACTGGGAAATAAGTCTGTGTATTTACCCTGTAAACCTTTCCCTAGGCAATCCCTTCAATAGGTCACCACTTGAGAGGGATTATTTGGCTGCACAGACCTTTGAATGATTCAGTACAGCTGCTTGTTTATAAATTTGACATTGTGATTGTACTATAAATTCTGGCTCTGAATGGCAATGCTCTGTGTTGATAAGGAGTTACTTCTAGTAGAAGTGTGCAGGAAGGGACCAAATTGTTTAAGAACATCAATGGAGTTTGAATTTCTACAGCAACTTTCCTTTTGCTTTCACTGTTGCCTGAAACCTAGGAAGATCCCTTCCAACTGTCTTAAGTTTCCATATGCTCTCCAAATCTGATTCTTTCTAGTTGCCCATCCCTTTTCCCCTGTTATGTAGAATATCACTGCAGAGATGCCCCTTTGCCATCTTTTGCTATTTGAAAATTAGGACTGCCCTGACCATTTTTGTACGTGAGTTTAACTTGTTCTTAAATGATAGTATCCAACTTGTGTATCTTCTCTCCATAGCCTTGGTCAGACTGGGTCAAAAAAGTTTGAGAGTGCCCCTCTCTCTTAGTAGAATGTGTGCGTGTATATGTATTTCAGCTAAGTTTTTTCCTGTTCTAATTAAACATAGATGCTATTTTAATGCAAGGGAAACATCATTCTCAGTGTTTTGCAAATATATTTCAAGGTGCAGAAAAGTCCTGTAATGCTTGTCTTTTTCATCTTTCACTGTTTTTTTTGGGATATTTGGAAAGTTGTTTCATATAGACATCCAGTGCACAGAAACACTGGGAGCGGTATCTAATCTGTGGGAGAAAACTGTGTAATCAGAATTCACTCTTTGTGTTAGGAATATCCAGATGTGGTCTGAAAAGAAACAACCTTATACTAAATGTAAATGATAAATATGACTAGGTAAGTCTTGACAGGTTGTAAGAACGTAACACCTCCTGAGGGAACAGAACAGAGGAAATAACTTTCTCATGTGAAATTAGTGGCTCTGTGGAAGAAAAGCTTTTCTTCTGCAAAGCTTGAACTTTGTATGGGAGAAACTGTGATTTCAAATATTTTATTCAAAGATGTTATCTGTGCCCTGGCTGAATGGGGTTCAACAATCCTAGATAAAGGACAGGAAATCTATTTTAGAAAACTTCAGCCTGTGGAGTTTAAAAAAACCCTACTAGTATTTTTTCCAATGGAAGAAAACTGAATGTCAGCAACTCTTGCTGTTTTGTCATGCATCTTGTGATATCTGGCATTGTCTTAAAGCCAGAAATTTTCTTTCAATGTCATTGGCTGAGAATCTTGTCAAATATTTATTTTTAGAGTAATTTTTAATCCTTGTATAGTTGCAGGGAAGGGCTTATAAAATCATAACCTACAAAAATCTCTCATGCTGATGGTATGAAGAAAAAGTGCATATTTGTTAGATATTTTTGGGGGGAGGCTTTTTATTATCTATTTCTTTCTACTAATGTTGTTATCTCTAGAACAGCATCTGCTCTTCTGAGTTGAGGTTTGCTGTCATGTCTTGGCTAAGGTTCTGGCTAATTTTTTTCCTGACACCTGGGATAGATTCTGATAAATTGAACTGTGAAATTGATAACGAGATACGAAGCATTTTGCGTGTTACTTTCAGTAACGAGCAAAAGTTATTGAGTTATACTGATTGTAGTGTCTAGGAAAGAGACCTGTCCTTAACAGTTATTTTCAGTGGTTGCCAGTGTGAAGTGTGGAAGTAGACGCAGGCTGTGGTCTCCATAGATTGCCAGTAGATTCATTCTCTGAGTGGAGAAAGCTCAGGAGGACTAAGGAGCTCTGTAGAGTTAAGGTTTTACTTAATGTAGAAGACAGCTAGCTGGGTTTGAATTTTCATAAATAAATCTTAATAAAAATAGATCACTGGAGTAAGAAAACTTTCCTGTATTGAGACTTTGCTTTTTTAAAACTTTTGCAGATCGTCCTTCAAATGTAACTTGATGTAAGTTTCAGCTTCTCTATTTGATATATATTGCTGCTTTTTTCTCTTGAAGACTCCAAAGAAGCGCATGTTGGGATTTATGTTACTGTCTTTGCCACTGACAATGTGTGATCACATATATGTCATGCTACTTCTTTGTGGCCTAATTTACCTCACAAGATAATGTTTAGTGTTTCCAAAATGCGATGAGATTTTTCTGACAGCCTTGAAGAAAAATATTTGTTAAATTATTACAAAAACATACCAGATGGGAAAGATGAGAAGACAGAAAATAGAGCAGAGTATTTCAAAACTGGGGGTGTACTGTGTTCATATTTAAAACTCATTAATTTTCAAGTGGTGAATACTATCAGTCTTTTTTTTTATATATATATATATATTGGGGAAAATAAAAAGGTATGACATGTACTCAAATATTTAATGTTTAGGACTTTGCCAGCGTGTTCATCTTATTTTACCTGCAGCTATGCTTGAAGTTCATCCAGTTCCATTCTGATTTGGACTGATTCATTAACTGGTTTGGGAGCCCCAGAGAGGTCATACTGGTTCTGTGTTGAGAAAGATAATGCTTAAAGATGGGAAGATCCAAGTGAGGGGATGCAGTAGGCCCATGGCTTTAGCCCTCATTCACCTGCTTCTTTGAGGGAGCCTGCACAGTTCTCCAAGTGAAGCTGATTTCTTGCTAGTTTGCTGACCCTGACATATATTGGAAAAGCTTGTGAGGGGCTGCAACGCACTGCTTGGACATCAAGCAATGCCGCTCCTTTGGAGGAGCAGATGAGAGTGCTTGGGGCTTGAACACTGTGCACAGGAGTAGAAATACACTCATGCACACACCTGTGTATTGAGAACGTCAGGAAGGTGGGGTGGGGAAGTGGGAGTTTGGGCTGGTGGGGTCCAGCAGGCACATGTATGACACTGTTGACAGTAACAATATGTGGTTTTCAACTGTGCATGAACAGAAGTAAAAATACAAAATACTTACTGTTCCCACTTGAATCAGTTTTGTTTGAATGAGCTTTAGAGCAGGTGTAAAAAGTCTTTGCACTAGCAATGTCATTGTTAGACTGTGCGAAGCAGGACAGAACAGTGGCACATCAATAAGGATTTGTGCAGCACATGAGTTACACAGCGATGGGGAGAAATTGTAGTGTAATTGCTGCTCTGTAGAGAGCAGTTGCTGCAAAGGGTCGCTTGTACTAAACAGGTGCCACTTAGGGGAGACATCAGCTTTTAATCGCGCCATCATGCTGAAATGGTTGTGGAAAAAAAAATTCTCCAGTTCATGAGCAACAAAGAAGTTAAAATAACAATCCAGATTCTTTTTTTTTAATCAGTGCTAAGATTGGCTTCTGACTTCCTGTTCTCTAATAGAAAGGGATTAGGCCCTTTATGTTTTGAAAGAGACTGAGCCAATTCCTGTTGCAAAATTCCAGTACTGAGATCAAATGAATGAATAAAAACAGTTGGGAAAAAGTTGATTTGTCAGAAAGCCACTTTCATTACTTCTCTCATCTCTTTTCTATGATAGAGGTTTTTTTTAAGCTATAATTGCATCTCACTGACAAAAGCTTCTGGCTACATGTGTAAAGATTTGTGAAATACTGCCTTTCTGTAAGCTGGTATAATCTGTGCCAGAAAATAGAAACCCAGCCTCTGCATGTAAAGAGCTCCTCCTCCAGAGTGCAGTTTCGGTGACTCTATTGGTTAGTATCGTTGAGCTTTAAATATATTCTGCAGTACATGGTTTACTAGGCTTTGATGCTTGCTTCTGAAAGGCAGGGGGAAAAAGAAATCTTCCTTCAGAAATATTTTATATAACATTTCCCTGTGCAGAGTTAAAGTGAATTAGTTACAGAAAAGATATTAGCTGATGCCAGTGAAATAAGCAGTAAATGTCTCTTCACCTTCCCCTTTTCTTACATTCCTTTTGGCTGCTCCTGTAAGGAATGCAGCAAGCAGTGGCTACTGCTCACACTATTGATTTAAGCATTTGCATGTTATACATTGCAGTTCTACACTGGCCTGTTTTCTGGGGCAATATAGGATGTCTTCAGTTGTATCAGATTTTCTGTTTGTACTTGCATTTCTGTCTTCCGTGTGAGGCTCTGTGCCATTATATACATTGTGAAACAGGATTGTGTGCATCCATTGTTACAAAACAACGCATGTAAAATACAATTCACAATCCCAGTGGTTCAGGTTCTTATTCATAAACCTGTGCTGTGCTGCTGTTGAGTCTTAAAAAAACAAAAGCAATAACATAATATAAGGTAAAACTTGGCTGCTGTGTCTCTAGCGTGAATGCCCTAGGGCCAGCAGAGCAGGATGGTGTGAAAGATGCTGTTAGGTCCCTTTCTTTGTAGGATTACTTGTCTGGATTTTTCTGACAACATCCCAGTTTCTTTGTTACAGGTGTGCCATTTATACTCCTGGTCTGAAGAGAAATTAACTACATTTTCCAAAACATTAGAATTTTCTTACTAGAAAAGGATGACTGTTTTCCCTGTTTAAAGGTTTCTTTGGTTATACTATTTTTCTCAGTTTATGCTCTGCCACCTATATTTTAAATTCTAGCTCAGACAAAGAAACATACTGCAGATTACATGATGTTAGGGTTAAACACTTCAAGTGGATTGTGATACATTGAGAAATTATTTTCTTGCCAGCCATAGTTGTGGTGAGCTTGTTGGGAACTTTGTTTTACCATATTTCTGTGGATTCTTGTTTCCACAGCATGGTATGCTCCTCCACTTATTTCTGTAACCATGTAATATATACTTTTGTAATGGTGTCTCATCAGAGGAATGTCTGTAGAAACTGTGGTCTCAGTGTGACAAAAGCAAAAAATTTCTCTGTTTATTTTGGTCCTATTTTTAATTCTGCACAACAAAAGTTGACCTTTAAAATGATTTTCTGTTTACAAACATTTTACTTAAAAAAAAATTTCACCCTTTATACTGGGGGCTAGATGGTTTAACTGAGATCGAGGTGCTACATCTTGAAGCACATGATTGACAGTAGTTCCAGATTCAAACTGCTTTCTGGTTAAACACACGAAACAAAGGGGCAAAAGGAAACACATGCACCATCTTGCTGACGGGAACTGGAGGCATACAGAAATGATATGACTTTGTTATGGTGCTACCATAAATCCACAGTATGGCCTGGCACTACATTGAAGTGTCTGCAGAACCATGAGTAGAAAACTCTCTTCATGAAACTTGTTTGCTGAACTATCATAGTGCTTAAGCTTTCCACTTGAAGTCTGTCTCAAAGGATTAAAAAAGGACAAATGAACAAGGAATCCAGTTTACGACTGGATAAACTGGTACAAGACCCAAGAAGATACTATGAGCTAGTAAAATGTTTAAACAGAAAAATCCTCACTCAAGATACTCCGCACAGAGTAATTTCTGTGTTAAAATTTGGATGAAGTTGTCGTGAGGAAATTTTGGAAAGGATTTTTTCTGTGGATTTTCACAGTATTCTAAAGTGATACTCAAACAGTAGCAACTCTCATATAAATCACTGTTACTGTAAATCAGGTTGACTTTTTCTGGAAGTACATTTATAGATTAAGATGAATGAAATACGAAGTCTGGGAAATAAAGATCTTGATCCTGTATAAATACTTTCAAATGAAGTTAACCACAGGTATATATATAGCTGTCAATTCATATGCAAAGTGATCCACAAAATGGTGATAGTTTGGAAATCAGTCTGAATCTTAGCTTTCGCTGAAGTAGTTGGGATAATTTATGTACAAGGTGAGAGGTAAAGTGATGCTTCAGACACTGGTGACGTTTTTTCTTCTCTCCCTTTTACCAAATGACCACGGTGCTGCTAAAGGCCACACTGCCATTACTAAACTGCCTGTTTTCCAAAATGCCCTGGGTAAGCAAGGTCTGTTAGAAGGCGGTATAACTTTTACACAGGCATATTCTGACAAATGTGGAGTTTGCTTCCTTGCTCCAAGTAAAGTTGGAGTCTTACACTTGCCCTGTGACACCTTCTGCTTAGGGAGTTTATTGCTGCATTCCTGTCTGCCCTCCCCCAGCTTCACACAGATGTCCAATTAACTCCCCCCTTCCTCTGCTCTTTCCTCCATCTCCTTGTGCTGCCACATAGATGTTCCTACTTGGGACACCCACCAGCTTTTAGAAGTATTTTATCGACTTATTTTTCAGTGCCTCTGCCTTTTCTGTGTGAGACTGACACATATGGAAGTCTCCTGGGGGATTCTACCGGCCTTCTCTGTGAGTCATTTTCCTGATGGTGACATTCCTGTCTTGATGGCTGTTCACTGGGATTCTGTTCAGGACCTTTTTTTAGAATTGCATGTAATCTAGGAGCATGTGGAACTGTTAAAAGCATTTAGAATAAATACCTGTATTACAGGGCAATAATGAGAAATGGGAATAACTAGAAGTCAAATAGGTAAAGTGGGTGCCAAGCTCTTGTGATGAAGAGAACAGTGGCTGGATCTTTGGTATGTTGAAGTAAAGTGAAACCAAACTTTCATTTTCTTTCATGCGCTGGGCTATTTATTAACTGGGGCAGTTTAGCGGTTGCTTCTGGAGTGCAAAGGAGGGACACTGGAGAAGAGGCAGAGAAGCCAAGTAGGGTTGAAAATCACTGTGACTCTCAACGCAAGCTGCTCTCTCTTTGAGCTTTCAGTTTAATATATGCAGTCTGCCACATCAGTTCTTGAAATAGCTCTTAAATGGGTAGCTGTAAAAGGGGTGATCTTCGTCCAATATAGTTTTGAAAGTAGGAACTTGAATAACATAACAGGACAGAGGCACATCTTTGTTTCCTAGCATCAAATCTGCCTCACGTAAATGAGCAATTTTACAATAGTCTTTAAAATTATGAAAGATGTTAATAAAAATCTGTGCAACTTGTTTTTAGTACTGGGAAAGCTACTCACAAAATGAATTCAAAGCTCTGGAAAAGAGTGGTAAGGAAGGAACTGGGGATAGTAATACTTAAACATATGGGTTTCATTAATGTGAGAATGAGTGAAGTGTTGGAAATGCTAAGTGAATTCAAGAAACACCTGGGCTACTTTGTGAAGAGGAAAGGTCTGGTGAAAGATCTGGGGTGGAAGTAAAAAGGCATGAGTTAAGCATGAAGGATCTGGGACCAGATGAGGGGTTTTTCACTTTAAAGAATGTCTTGTGTTCAAATATTTGTGGCATGAATATATCCTGTTGGTGTCCTTTTTTTCGGTTGTGTGCGACATAGGCTGTTGTCTGTTTACTTTGGTTATGACCACAGTATTATTTTTATTGTTTTTTCCCCCCACTATTTGCAGTCATCAGGAATAGGACCCAGCAGATACTAAGGTTTCATGGTACATAATGTTGGGAAAACATGCAAAGAAAGGCAACATCCGGAGAAATTACACTGTATTGTATTTTTATGAATGTAAAATAGTTCTGTGGACTAGTAATAGAAAACGGATGAGATGCATCTTTAGCCAGAAGCCACAATTTCAAGTTTCATGCACCCACTTTGTCATTACAATTGGGGCATGTATTAGGAGCCAGTGTTTGTACACAGTTACTGTGCAGTGACTTTTGTGAAAATGTTTTGTCCAGCTTCCAGTGGTTAGGTTTCCACCTCATGCACCATCATCACAGGTCCTTCTCTCCCTGACAGCTTCTGTAAAGAAACTTGCTTTTGCATTTGCATTTGCCCATCTAGGTCAGGACCTGCTGGTGAGTGTATCTGGCATGTTGGTGGTAGGTGTCATGCATCAGATCAGTCCATCAGATGCTTACTTTAGAAGCACCCATTTAAAACATGACAGTTGTTAAAAGGCACAAACACAGATCTGGCAATTTTTTTTTCCCCCTTGGCAACAGCTAAGCAGAACTTCATGGCACATAACTTCAGAAATACTTATTCCTTGGTGACCTGGTACCATAGCAAATTCCTTTTCATTTGGATTACTGAAATGCTTGCATGTTCATAAGGATTATTACTAGAAGCACACAATGTCAAATGAAATACCATTTTTGCCAGAAGTGAAACGAAGCTTATGCCACCATGTCTTGGCATCCTCAAAGTCATAGGCCCAACTTGTGGGGCAAAATGCTGATCTCATTTAGTTTTCAGAGAGGTAAGAAGTTTGGACTTTTTTTTTTTTTTTTTAAGGATAACTTTTGAAAAGAATTAGTTTTAAAATTGCATGTTGCACAAAGTGGAGAAGCATTCTGTCTGCTGGTATCCATCCCTTCCTGGCTGGGCCATTTTCTGTGGCTGGCAGGCAGTTTTGTGCGTGATGTCATGGCTGTGTAGCAGGAAAGGTGCTTTGCTGTGCTAGAGCCTCTAGGAGCCGTAGTGACTAACATTTTTTTTCAGAGCCTCCAACACGAATGCACACACTCAGGCACACGCGCACACACTCCTGCACTGGTTCCCTTATGCGCTCTGTCTACCAACATAGTACCCTTCCCCCACCTCTTTTTCAAAGTGTTTCTCCCTGAGGCAAATTTCTTGCTGTCTGGAGTACCAAACATGCACAGGCAGTTTCTTTTTTCTTTAAGATTTCCTAGTGTAGTTATTATAAGGCAATAGCTAAAAAGACTTTTACACAGGTTCTTCTGGTTTTAGTAGTGAGACAGCGAGTGAGTGTGTGTGCATGTGTCAACCCCTCCCCTCCCCCCCAAATACAAAACTCCCCAAAAACCCCCATAGTTTATGGCTAAGTGCGGTCAGGTTTCTCCCGTTTCTTTTTTTTTTTTTGAAGTGTCTTTACTCAGCAGTCACACTTTTTTCTTCTGGTAAAAAATGCAACATGAGCAGATGGCAAGTATTAACACATGAAATGCAGTGTCTGCCTGAAGTTGATTTAACAGTGCTCTAGGTTTCTGTCACTGGCTTTCAGTTAGTTAAGTAGTGTTTACAACTCAATGAATTTGTTCCACTTGAAATATTTGATGGTATGCGCTAAGGTTCAGCTGTAAAGGGATCTTTTAGGAGTAATCGAGGAAAGCATGAGGTTTCTAGACACTGAGCTTGTGGTTGGTTTTTTTCTTTGACTGATTTTAACATTTTTGCCACTAATACGAAACTAAAAAAGAAAGGCAGAAGGAACCATAGTAGACAGCAATAGACAGCCTTTTACATTGTGATGCTTCTTTGAGCACTGCAGGGATACCTTACGTTACAGCAGGTCCATCTTTGAGCCGTGTAGTTTGCAGTTTCATTTCTGTTGAACGCTCCTAAACCTTAGATAAGGATTTAAAAAACAAATGGGGTTTTATGTAGCAAATCAGGCAACATTTTCATATTTCTGTGTGGTCTGCTTCCAAGCTTGCTTTGGAAGTATGAGTGCAAACTATTAAATCGGCTGCTATATATAAATTAGCCCACATTTGGCAGCAAAACTGCCTAGAATAGGGTGAGCAAATTCAGTATATTTTCAGTTCATGCGTAAGACTTCTTACTACACCACCACATGCTATCTACCTAATAACATTTGAAACTAAGCCAGCTCCAAGAATTGTATTCATAGTAAGAAACAAGTTGCTGGCAATTGAGCATCATATGCACTTAGTATTTTACACAGCAATTTTCTCTCTGCATAGAATGCTCTATTCGTCAAAACTATCTAAACCCTTAAACCTGCAAAACAGTACTTCTTGTCAGGCAACCTGTAAGCATGAGTGCACAGAAAGAGTTAATATAGTTTACTATTTGAGCAATCAGTGCCAAAATTATATATTTAAAAGGCTTAGTTTCTATTTCTGCCATTGGTTTCTGAGTTTTGTAGAACTGTAGATTTTAGTTTTGTTAGGGCTTTTGTAAAATGTTACTCACTTTAGTAACAGTTTATTCAAACAAGCCTGAAGGTCAATCCCTGTACTTGGTTCACCTTTGACTTGAAACATCAAGATCACAGCTGCTAGGTAAGACCGAACTAATTGCTCTGGATATGGGCGAGTGTATCTTTAATACCTAAAAACTGACAGTGACTTATCATATGCTTTAGGAAGGCTTCTCTTTCAGGTAAACAGCGCTTAGTGAAGTACCTCCGCACACAGCGAGAGGTGCAGCATGCTTGAGGAGGTGGGAGGTGGCAGGATTTTTGCTACCCGAGAGATGATGGTAGGGTAACCCCGCTGCGGGGCCGGGAGCGCTGCTCCCGCTGCATGCAGTTCATACCCAGCAATGAGACTTGTTAGCCCATGCGCTTTATTGGGCTTTATGGATGTGTGACATCATTGGCAGCCAATCAGAAAGTGCTTTAGGGCAGAGTTTAAAACCTATTTCATAATATATTTATATTCAGTGCAGATATTTTTGGGCTTCAGTAGCATTCATTTTGTCGCAGAGTCCATGTGTCAATATGGCTTGGGGAAAAAAAGGTATGAAAATAGCATGTTTGCCCTTGGTTTTTTTTTTGTGATTCAGCTGTGTGGCGAAATGCTATAGAAAGTGTAGCTGGTATGCTGCAAAACAGTTATTATGGAAACGATTTTTCCTCCAGCAGCAGTTACGCTGTGAGCCAGTCTTGGGCGATTGTTGCGTGCTCCCTGCTAGGCTGCTTCTGCTTAAATAGCCAGACCTGCAAATATTTCCCAAGCTGCTCTGGTTTGCCAAGAAGAAAAACGCAAGACAGTCTGCAGAAAATGTGTGCGTGTGTGTGCCAGGCAATCACCCTGGCAGCACGGCTGCTGCTCCGGCTGGGCTGGGCTGGGCTCCCCCAGCCCCGCAGCCCCCGCGCCCGGGCGTGCGAGGCACCTTGCCTTGCCTATGCCTCCTCGCATGCAGAATGTCTTACTCTCTGCTGGCTGGCACAGCTTTACCATATTGAAGGAGGACCATTCACCGATAGTGTCTCTTCCAGGAGGGTCTGGTTAATCCATGCAAACCCCGCAACGTCCCTGCTTAACTCTTTCATTTCCAGATTGCCCCCTGTAGCAGGACCATATGGGATTGTAAATCCAAAATATTACAGTAGTTTCCAGACTGTAACAACAATTTTGGTATCAGTTGTTACTAAGACAAAACTGTATTTCTATTTACAGAAAAAAAGAAATGGAGGCTTTTATCAGTGGTGGGACTATTATTACTTCTTACTTTATTTTTATTTTGGACTGTTTCTCCTCCCACTTAAGCACTGGGGCTGTGCTCGTGTCAGGTTGCTAAAAGTCACTATTCACATATGTTCCAAAGCATACAAGTGCAGTGCTGACTCCCTCATCCTGTTGCGATCCCAAAGATTTTTTCTTCTCCTGAGCAAAAGACTTGGAAAGAAGTCTTTCAGATGTTAGCTGTATCTTTAGCATGCTGTTCAGTGTTCACAAATGATTTAGAAAATGAGGCATACAATAAGATGAGAAAGCTTGTTGACATAGTTATTTTGAGATCACAGAAGTGAATGCCAACTGCAGAGAGCTGTAGACGGATCTTGCAACATTGAGAGACTGAGTGGAAAAACTTGTAGCCAAAATGAAATGTCAATAAATATAAGGTGATGCAAACAGGGGTGATGTGAGTGAGCCTTATGTGTATGGTATTGAGCTATGAGCTAGCATTTTTCACTAAAGAGATCATGGAGTAATCAAGGTGGCCTCATGAAAACCTTCAGCTCACAGGTCAATAGCAGGCAAGAAAGAAAATTGAATGTTAGGAATTATTAGGAAAATTACTAGGAAAAGTACTAAGAAAGACAATAAAAATCTTCTTGTGCCCCTCTGTAAATCTGTGGCTTCATCTTTAATATTGACTGAGATTCTAGTCCTGTTGCAGCAGAACTAGAAAAGGCATCTGGAACAGAGTTGGGAACCACATCCCTTTGGGAATCAGCTAAGCAGACTATGATTTTAGTCTTCTCTTTTCCACACTGAAGAAGAATGCACTAGAGTTCTTTGAAATCTAAAATTGCATGAGACAGTAAGCAGAAATTATTACCAACAAATAGTCTCAAGATGAAGTAAAGGAGGATTTTTTTTTTTCATGCAATACACCACTGGAACTCACTGTTGCAGTTGTATTAAATGAAAGAAGATTATGTATGTTAAATTCAGTCAGAGAAAGTAATTTAGCAAAGTTACCTTTCTATTTCTAGGAACCCATATGCTGCAAATTCCTGTAGGTTAGGAGAGTATTCAAGGCAGGAATGCTGCATACTTGCCCTGTTTTTATACTCTAAGCATCAGCTGTTGATCTCAGCTGGAGACAAGTTACTAAGCTTTGATTTGACAGTGTAGGCACGCTGGCTATTCTTGTATTTGTGGACAGATTTCTTCTTGTACTACTGTAGAACAGCATTACAGCTGCTGACTAGAGGTTGGCATACAAGCCAAACCTCATTGATCTTTGTTTCCTCCTGTATTACTCTTGGAAACTATAATTTTCTATCTCCTATGACTTGTGGGTGGTTCAGTCTCTCTGGTTGTCTGAATGCCTTCCCAATGAGCATTAGAATATTGTGTATTCTGTCAGGCTTTTGGTTTTGCCACATTTCTGGTACCTGCTGGTTTGTCCAAGGTGATGTGTGCTTTCAATTCCCATTGTCTTACATGGAAATATAGTAGGACTAGGATCTACCTGTTTTAATACTTTTCCTTTAGGAATACTACTTCTAGCACTTTTATCTCTTAGGAATGTTGAGCTTCCTTGAACCGTGAAGTCATCGAGAATGATATGACTATTGTGTAACTGCGGATAAGGGGAGAGCAGTTGATATCCTTCCTGTACCTTGTCTTTAGATACAGACACCCACAGCATCCTTGTATCCAAAGTGGGATGTTGTGATCTAGATAGGTGGACTGCTAGGTAGGTGAAAATACTGATTAGGTCATTAGACTCAAAGGGTTGTTGTTAATGGTTTGTACTCTACTTGGATGCTAGTTACAGGTGTAGTTTGTCATTTGCCTAACATCTTTATCAGTGACCTGGAGGAGACAGAATGCACTCTCCTCAAAGTTTGTGGGCTGCAGTGAACTAAGGGGTGTGCTCCAGAACAGGGCTGCCTTTCTGAGGACATCAGCTGGCCAGAGCGATGTGCTCATGGGAATCTTACTAAATTCAACATGGACAAGCGCTAAATCCTCCACCTGGGATGGAGTAACACCCCGCTGTGGTACAGGCTGGGGACTGACTTGGTGGAGAGCAGCTCTACCGAAAAAGACCCAGGGATCTTTTTTAGATATTAAGGTAAGCATGAGTTAGCAGTGTGCCATCAATGAAGGTCAACAGATGATTGGGCAGTATCAGCAGAGACGTGACTGGGGGGAGTGATTATTCTTTTTAATTGGGCATTCCTTAGACTTCATATGGAATACTACATCTAGTTTTGGGGGCTGAAGTACAATAAAGATGTTGATAAACCTGATTGAACTCAGGGGAGGGCATCAAGATGCTTGGGCTGAACAACATGATCAGTGAAGAGAGGCTGAGACACCTTCTTCATGTTCAGCATGAAGAAGAGAAAACTTACCCGGGACATAATAGCAGCCTTCCAGTGTGCTTAGTAACTTTCCAAGAAGGTGAAGCTACGTTCCTTAGTGAGGTGCACACAGGTGAAGGGGAGACAGCAGTCATATATTACGATGGGAAGTTCTGACAGCCTCACCCATTCCTTCAGTGCTGCTGGACCTAGTGTAATAAAATTGGTGAGTTTACGTATGAAGTTTCATACTTCTTCATTGCACCCATTTTACAGAACCAAAGTACAGAAACTGTAAAGGCTCTTGGTTGGAGTCACTTAGACTACATCCAAGTACCTTTCTGGTATGAACTTGAGCTCAGTTTTGTCTCACATCCATTCTACCTGATTGCTTGTTCATAGTCTCAGACCAGGAGTTGGAAGGTTGTTTTGTACTATGATAATACTGAACCAGCCAGCGAGCTTGGGAAGCAGGCTCTTTCCTTGTCTTAGCTACTGCTTTTGATTCAGAGTGAATCGTTCACCAGGTTAAGAAAGGGAGTGTGAACTCCTTGTGCTTTGCCATGGCTATTTGGTCGATCTATATTTTTATTAGCCTTATCTGTTCGCTTTTATAATTACAGACTCCTCCTGTATATAATGCTGCCTCATGCTTCAGATGGATGGTATTATTTTTGTTTACTTTTTTCTGTGGTATTCCAGAAAGTGAAAGCAGTTTGAGTTGTTCCTTGGGGACCTCAGCTGCTGTTCCATCTGCAAGAGGCTCCAAATGTTTAAATGTCTTAGATGAGAAAATGTGTCGGTATGAATTGATTTGCAAAGGGACCCATAATTTGAGGCTGTTACTATTCTGGTATTGTATGTGCTTGCCTCAGACAGTACAATAATAAAGAAAAAGAAAAACCTGCTCATAAAAGTCTAGGACTGGCAGGCTTGGAGCCTGCTGCTGATGCCTTAACTCCATTGCTTCAGAGAGACTGAAAGCCAGGATAAGATGCCTAGCTGAGACTCCCTAGCCATTTGCTTTAGCACCTTTGTGAAAAAAGGTATGTCACATCTGCTTTGAAGGTCTGTGGATATAGATCCCCTAGGAACTGGACTGAGGCCGGCAACAAGTGATACATTAGTGAGTAATATATAAATTCATTTTGAGTATTGGACATGAGTAACAGACATAGCAGCTGACTTGGACTTTGCACATTTTACATGGAGTGCCACTGGATCATGCAAGTGCAGCACATTTATAATTTAACTTGTGCAAAAAGGCAGAAAACCTACTTAACCAAAACCTACCTAAACCTAATGCCACGTGGGGCTTCCTCAGCAGTTAGGGAATACTATAAGTAGCCCAGAAATGCTGAGTTTAAAGCTTAGGGTTAACACAATTAAACCACAGGCAGAGTTCAAGTAATTTATTGCCTCTGTGCCTCAGTTACAATGCTCAGGGTTGGAAGGGAAGTTACAATCACTGAATAATAGAAGATAGAACTTCTGGAGTTTATCAGGTCCAGCACCCTACTGAAAGCAGGGTTAACTGATGTTAGACTAGGCTGCCCAGGGTCTTGTCCAGTCAAGTTTTGAACATCTCAAAGAAGGGAGATTTTACAGCCTCTGTGGGCATTTCTTCCAGTCTTTGACAATGTTTTTTTTTCCTTATGACTGACTGGTATTCCTCTTGGCAACGTCTATTCATTGCCTGTAGGTGTGGGGTGGGTTTTTTTGCTGTGCTGTTCTGAATTGAGTCCAGCTCTGTTTTCTCTATAAGCAGCTCTGTCTTCATTCATTAGATAGTTGAAGACATCAACTAAATTGCATTTCTGTTCTTCAGGCTGAAGAAACTGCCTGTCTTAACCTCTCCTCGTAATGTATGTGCTCCAGCCCCCAAGTATCTTGGTTTTCTTCTGCTGGATTTGCTCCAAGTATGTCAGTCCAGTAAATCCTTCACGAACTGGGGAGCCCAAAACCAGACACAGTACTCAAGATTCAGTCTTATGCCAAAATAGAGGGAAGTGATTGCGTCCTTTGGTCTGTTGGTTGTGCTTGTACTGAGTGCAGTGTGCTGTTCACTGTCATCACTGCCAGAGCACTCTGCTGATTCAGGTTCAGCTTCTTGTCTCTGAGGACCACCAGTACTTTTTTCTGCAAAGCTGCTTTCTAGCCAGCTGTTAATTAGGTTGGCTAATAATTGTTTGCCCTTATTAGATCTGTGCTGACTCTTTTCAATCACCTCCTTTTCTTTGAAGTGCTGGAAATGGATTTCAAAAGGATTTGCTCCATATTTTCTTTGGGACTGAGGTTAGACTGAACATCCTGTAGATCCCTGTATCTTCCTTCTTGGGCTTCTTGAAGATAAGCATTTTACTTTTTTCTAGTCTTTAAGAACATGCTCTGATTACCCTGACCTTTAAGATGACTGACAGCTGCCTCACAATGATGTGAACCAGCAACTTCTGTATCCTCAAATGCATCCATCTAGCCCCATGGGTTTTGTTGGGTCTTTAAATGTTTTTTTCCTTCTTAACCAGTGTGCTGTAATAGCCTCTGTTTGGATCTGCCCTTGTCTTACGCACTTCTTAAATTGTGCCACTAGGCACCTGGGGATTCTTGGAGCACACCTTGCAGTAAAAACCAAAGCAAAGAATGTATAGAGTTATCTTACTAGTAAAATGAGAATACTTGTGTTAGAAGTATACTGTGAAGGTCAAACAGCCAGTTTCTGCTTATTGTGCTCCTGCAGGTCAAAATGCTAGGTATTGTTATTATTTATCTTAGTTTTTCTCATTCTTTCGTTCACTCCTGTTCCCTTTTGGGTTTCCTGAAGATGAACACATGAGGAGTAGCCCCAGATACCTTATTGCTTCTTGTTAAGAAATATATTGAGAGACTGAGAGTGCTGAAGGCAGGGCAGTCCGCCTTAGGAAGCCTCATAGACACAGACTGTCAGACCGATCACAAATGGCAACAACAAACCAAAATGCAGACTTTCCTTTTTAAAGGACATGCTCCTTCTGGCAGTGTATCGGGAAAATGATTATAGTAGTGAGAAGCTAGATCCATCACTGAAGAGAAGAAAGCCTGTGGATAACATGCCTAAGCACAAAATCTTAGACTGTACATGTAGAACACATTTTGCAGTGAGATTCTTCAAAGCTGTCACTTCTTTTCTGCATCCCACACTCTTTTGGCAGAAGAAGAGCTGCTGCATCCTTATGTTTCTGTCTCCTTACTGAACAGCTAATAAACAGTGCTTTCCCATCATTTCAGCAAGATTATTGATTTGTGCACTGATCATTATTGTAGCTGTTGAACAGATCTTTCCTGAGGAGATTGAGGGGAAAAAAGGGGATGCTGTGGGTTTTCTCTCTTTTTAAAAGTTCTTTTTTTTAAAAAAAGTGCCTTTTCTAAATTCTCTTGACTTAATGTATCTCATTACTATTTATGGGATGAAAATAGCTGTTTGACAGTTTTTACATGTTTTCATGATAGTGTACTTCACAAAGCAAAGCCTGATTTATCCTTCCCTTGAAGAGATTCCAGTCCTAAGTCATCAGTGAAAGGTTATAGTTAATGACTAATTTCAGCCAAAAGGATATATATGATGCTTTCTGGAGCTTGTGTGGAATTGGCCTTGCTCTGATGTGCTTACACAGAATATTTAGAAGAACAGGAAAAAAAAGCTTGTGATTTATGACAGAGATGATAGTATGATCATGCTAAGAAGGATAAGGCATGTACAAAGCAAACAGGTGAGGGAATGAACTTGATTCTAATCAGTAAATTTCCTATTTCTGTTGTGTATTATTTACTTCATAAGTGGTTTTACGAGAGAAACCTGCACAGTCAGTCTGTGAACTATTTACTGTGCTTTTGAGACCTATAAATAATACTAGAAAGTGATATGATTGCCTTATGTTTGGAAAGGGTATGCCTCAAAGTTTATATTGTCCTCTAATTAGGAGACTAGTAACAGACCACCATAGAAAGAACTTTTTTACTTCCCCCCGCCCCCAATCTGTCAGTCAATCAGAGACAAGAAAATTGATGCAAGAATCAATAATTATCTGGAAAGCCTTCACAGCAATCCCATAGGCTTGAAGGAAAAGGGGAAGGTAAGATGCTCTTGAGACAGAGTTCTGTAGAGTGTGAATTTGGAGAGGTTGTTACTGAAAACTTCTGTGAGTGCTGTGGATGAGGCCAGATGTCCAGCTTGGCTGGCTGCAGCTCATGATGGACACGGGTACTGGAGTCAGAAAGAATTTTTGTATTTTCTCAGGAAGAAAATTCTGCAGCTTGTGCTACTCATCCGGTCACGTTCTGGGTTTACGGAATGATAGATGGATTTCTTTACCTTGCTGAGATAGTAAAGATGCTGTGCGTGTGAAGGCGAGAGTGGAATCCAACTCTTGCAAGTCATGCTGAGTAAAATATATGTGCTGTGGGAGACAAAAATTGGCCTCTGAAGCTTGTGTTCTGAAAATCGGAATGGTTTGACATTACTGTGTTTGCCTTAGAACAAAAACTACTGCTGTCCTGAAGAGGAGAACTTAGTGCCTGTACTCTGGCTGCCACAATTAATAGTTTTGGCACCTTAGGCACCTACTTTCATCAGTGATTTAAGGTAGCGTGCCAGACTGAACTAGGGTGGCTGTGATGTGGTGACACATTTCCTTCTGCTGATGGAGGGGAAAAATAACCTCTGGGGGAGGAATGGGGAGGACAGCTGTAGGCGGTGAAGTTTTAAACCAGCACTGCAGGCTCTGCTAGAATTCCTCTGTCAGTCCTGATTTAAATCTGGGCTCTGCCATGACTTGCTGTCTGTTGGGACGTTATCACGCAACCTTTCTGCCTTGGTTTCCCAAGGTGCAGTAGTGTTTGCCTAGCTGGTAAGGCTATTGTCAGGATTCATTCTCATCTTCAGTCTATTTTGAAGTTGCCAATTAAAAGGCGATTCCTTGACGCTGGTTGAAAACTTTTGAGAAGCATTAAAAGCTTCTGAGTTGTTAGTTAGCTAAAGATAAGCCTTAACACTGGTTTTACGCTGCTTCTTTCTTCCCACTTGCATAGATACATGCTATGTTACAGCTTTAGTGGCATGTTTATATCTAAGCATATGTTTTTATATATATAAATATAGATATAAAAATAAGCCTACGCTTATGTAAGAACTGATTTTTGTTTGTGTTGGCACAGTGGGATTGGTAGACCCACAAATGGGAGATAAGAATTACTATGGAAACCAGCCGTAAGGCAAAGAGGTCTCTGATGTGGCAGTAGTGGGCATCAGGCCCCTTGTTCTCTTTTAACAACATCCATATTCAATTACTTTCTTGGTACATAGCAAGTGTTTAACAGAGAAGAACGTGTGAGAGAGGATTTGTTGTGCTTAGCAGCAGAGCTGATGTGTGAAGAACATTTTGGTTCTTTAATTCATACTTTTCCCAAAAGTGTGTCTCAAGAGTCTAGTAGCACTGTGTTGACAGCAATCAAAAGGCAGCTGGTTGGAAAAGTCAGAGTTGATGGGTTTTTAAGAAGTCGTACTTTAAGTCTATTTTTATAGAAATGAAAATTATTTTACCAGTGTTATATGAAATTATATTAAAAAATTAAGATCCAGAGGAATCTACATCATAATTTTTGAAATTTTGCTGGACAAAAGTGAGGATGTTTGCTTGATTTTGGAGCTGCTGAAGAATCAGGTTTCAGGTTTTGCCCTGTTTTGATTTCTACAGTCTAGATATTGATTTTAATACTTGCAAGAATGACCAAATCTGAAAAACAGTTATTGGCAGACAGCCAAGAATCCATTTTTGTCTTTCATAGCAGAGTTCAAATTTCTGTTGCAGGTTTCTGTAGGGAAGTGCTCCTTGAGCTGCTTCGTTTTCTTTGAGTATCTGCAGCAGTGCCGATCCACTCCAGCAAGCTTGGCAGTCTTTCACTGTAAACTAACAGAAGCAAATATGTTTATTGGTGTCAGGGGAAAGGTGTATTAGTGCTGCTTCAGGTGGTAGGCAGCAGATGTAAAAGAAAGGGATTCAGGAGCTCTGGAAACATGGATAGGACTTAAGTCATTACCACAGCCCAGCAACATGGACAAAATATTTTATTATTGCTCCTTTCTGTGCTTTGAAGCAGCAGAATTGATCAGGAGCTCAGTTCGGAGGGATAACTACCCGTGTACAGTTATTGTAAATACATCTAAGTTGAACTACCAAGGCTTTAAATTTGGTAGCCTTAAAGAAAACTTTTTCCTTTTGGTTTTGTGGTTGGTTTTTTTTCAGTTTGGTTTGGTTTGGGTTTTTTTGTGTGGATCTGGAATAATTGCTGTCAGCTTAAGCATGTAAGGTTCATGTTACCAAAGACACAGCATGTGGAAGGTTAACTTCTTTTTTCTTTGTGAAATAATATCCCTCCTCCTTTTCTCAGGTAATCTACTCTTTTTCTCAGCCTGTGAGAATAGCTCGGTGTTTTAGCTGTAACGGTCAGGCACACTGCAAATAGCCTGGATAAACGTACTGCTTGGAATCGGGTCAGAAGTCCTTACAACGATGCCAAACCTTCCTGCTGGGGCACTTGGTGGCTGTACCGGTGCCCCTGTGCCACCGAGGCCGTACCTCCTGCGCTTGCTGAGCTGCTTCCTGGAGTGTGTTTATCGTACATGGGAGCAGGTGAAGTGCTGCCTGTTCCCGATCTGTTTGGGAGGCTGTTGGAAAGGGGAATAGCCAGCAACAGACGGATGAATTGTCTAGCTGGGCTGGGCCTATGGTCCCTGAGGGGTAGATGCCCTACATCTGCGTTATAAAAGCAGTACCAAAGTGGATTTCTGGACCATCTTGTAGATACTTGGATAGAAGGGAAACAATTTTCTGTGTCCTCATCAGCAATTCTTACAGCACCTGCCTTAAATGTAATGTTGCTGTGCAGGCTGACTTAAGCCTGGCCGTGAAAACGAAACAAAGCAAGCAAGCACATTCAGTCCAGCATTTCTGGTTTTTGTTTTTGTTTTTTTTTTCAATAGAAGGTAGAATCTAACTCTGTGAATTAAGCTGTTTTCTGGACGTGATACAACCTGTAAGCGATCACCTTTTGACCCAGCTTTGTTGTTCTGATGCTGGCTAGGAGTTGTCAGAGTAACCACTATGCTCTTAAGTGGGTAAATTTTTTACTGCTCTTGTGTATTTAGCTTTATCAGCCGAGGGCCTGGCTTTCAGGGGCTTCAAACTGTATTTCTTAAGGGGCGCTTTTGGTGCTTTAGATACTCTTGACACACAACTTGTCTCCCTGGATAACTTGGCTGCCTGTTAAAATGCAACTGACTGAGGTCTCTAAAGCTGCCACCAGAAGTTTTAATCTTTCAGGCATGATTCTACATGCCATTTCTTTTATTTGCCTGCAAGTGCAGAGGAGTTGTGCATACTTTATTTTCCAAAGCTCTCGCAAATGTTTTTTAATCCTTTCACTTCTACTATTTGATCTAGCTTCTTGTTACGCTGCCTTCCAAATGCTAAATTCCCCTGTAATTCCTTTAATCTTTATTTCCTCTGTTTATTCACTCATTGCTGGCTCTTTAAGTTAATTAATAGTTTCCAAGTTTGGGACAAAGAATACAGGGGGTACAGGGCATCTCAACAGTGGTCTGTTCCAGCCTGTTTTTCAGGTGCGATGTAAGCTGGCGATGCTGTGCTCTGCCTGACCTAAGGGATGAGCTCAGAGGAGAAAACCCCATTTCGGTATTTGCGGTGAATAGGTGCCGACAGACACCAGTGACATGACAGAACCTTGCCCGAGGCCTTTATAGCCTGGATCAGACATAAACACAGTTTAGTTTTAGGGCTGCTTGGCCTTTGGCAAACCACTGCTGTAGTCAGCACCACTGGTTGTTGTACGTTATGGTATGGATGCCATCCTAATGAGAGCACCTGCTTTCTAAGGGCCACGATCTGGTCTTTATTCCATTGTGAACCACGTGAATCAAGTGATCTAGAGGTGAAAAGCTATTTGCTACTACTTAAAACCTCTCTCTTTTGATGACTTCAATAGGCTTTGGAATTTCAAGACGTTTTCTCCCTCTTGCCCCCCTGCCCTGGCCTCCTTAGCAGGCAGCCATATCGCTTGTCCTTTAAGTTTCACAGCAGCCTGACCACAAAGGAATTATTTCATCTTCAGTCCCTGTGATGTGCACAGCACAGAGATTCCTCATGCCCTTGTCTTTTAACCCTGTGTGCCATTTGTACCATTGTGGAAAAAAAGCTTTTCTCAGCCCCCTTCCTCATAAAATACCATTAGATTATACGGATTGGTATCTTCGCCTCTCATTTAATATTGATTCAGCAGCTATGCTTTAAGATAATAAATACCGAAGTAGTTTCTTTAGCATAGCTGGTAACAAGAGTGTTCCCTGATGAGTTTGGCGTGGGTAGCTCTAAAACAGGAGGAGTCACTTCTGTAAGAATTTATGGCACATTACAGGAGGTCACCCAAAAGAGTTACCTATGTCAAGAGGGCATATAGAAAACATATAGTATCTTTGGGTCAGAAGGGGCCAAGTATATCTGTGAATCAAGGTACCTGTAGTACTATATAAAGTAATCAGTTATTAATACATCAAGGCATCAGATTACTATTGCAGGGAGCTCAAAAAAAAAAGATGCATTCATGGCATCATCTGTTTGGAGGAATTCCTGGATACCAAGTGCTAATAAGCAGTTCTGAAATAACTGGTTACAAATTGGAGTGGGACAGTGGTTTCATGAGCTATGGGAAATCCTGAGCCTACTTTTAAAGTTAGTTTGAGAGGCTCATGTCCTTAATTAAGTTTGATTGATCTGATCAGGGCTTTCTGCAGACAGATTATCACCCAGCTTGTTAATTTTAATTACTGTAATTCCTAACACTATTCCTGCCTTATTTTCTCCTGGTGTGACTGACCACTGGCAATATTGCCCTAGAAACAAAGGACAGATTATTTTACTCTGAAAATCAGAGTCACTTTTAACTTTTCTATTTTAGGGGAAATACAGAAAATGTTAGTATTCCACTGTTAGCTGTTACAGCTGGTTATTTTTACAGTTTCTTAGGTTAGGTTTTTTTCTTCCTATTTTGCAGATGTGAACCTCGTTATTATTTCTTACATGAGCAATTCAGATTCTTCATCTTGTCTTACTTTGTGGTTGTGACTGTTGATTTTCAATCCTAGATGAAAAAAATGTATCTGCTACATTAAAATTCTAGTATTCTGCTCATTAAAAGGAACCCATCTCCTTCTGCGTGGGTCTGCACATAAAACCTTCAAACCCATGTGCATCTGTTGATGATTATCACTACATTATGTTTCTCCCTGCAGCAAAGTTTGTATATTCTATTAGCTAGCAAGTGCCCTTCTCTGAGAACATGGTATTGATCTCTGCGATGTGCAAATCAAGACTTTGTCAGCAGAACCTCCATTCATCCTGCCTGTTCCGACAACCTCAGTGCAGTTTTGGTAGCCAGTACCTAGGTCATAGTATACATGAATATTTATTTATGTCTTAAATTGTGCCTGGATGTATATGGAGAACCAGTATCTATTCCAAAGAACTAGCAGTGGATACTCTCAAGAAATGTTTGTAACCAGATGCACGGCTTGAAACACATGAATGAGAATTAAACTCAAATAAATACACCTAAATAGCGAACTAGTCTTTCAAAGTATGTTTAGAGCCTGAAGACTGTTAGCTTTATGGGAAAGATAGGTTCTTCACTTTCCATTGAGACTGTGATTTTAGCTAGAGGTTTGAATCGTTGCACTACAGAAAAATGACTTTTATCTCCTCAGTTCAGGATTAATCAATTACTTGAATTCTTAAAAACCCCAGAAGCAAAACCCAATCCTTTTCTATATTTCTTCTGTAGTCAGTATGTTCCATTGTTGCTAATTCATTTGCATTTTTCTATGCTTTAAAACTAATTTCCCCTGTGTTCTATTCTATTTTTATCTGTTCGGTATTAATCCAGCTAAGATGATTGCAAAGTCTGTAGAATCAGGTGTGAAAGTAAACAACTTCACATTTTCAGTGTTGTTTACAGAGCCAATTACCTTGTATTGGAAAGTAACTTCAGTTCCAGGATGCTGATTCCTCCCCTGTCCCCTTGCCTCTTCTAGATGGTCAACTCTAAAATATTATTTCCTGTTCTTTAAGAATAAGATTAATTTCTGTCCTGTTCTTGTTTCAGAGACATCCTTGATCAGCAGCACGCCCCTATGACCTGCCAAAGCTCTACCGAAGACTTTTTTCCTATGAACTATGTAGGTACTAAGTATCAAAATAATTAATTTTTCACTACCAAAAGTTTTTTAGGAAAGGCTGTTGGAGTTTATTCTTACAGTTCATGCTTTATGATGTTAGGAAGAAGCAACTGTTACAGATCTTTGGCTAGTATCTCTAAGGGAAGTGAAAAATTTCTGATCATATTGTAGCTCTATGGAGGCTGGAATGTTTATTCTAAGATTTGATCACGATAGTTTGCACTTACTCGATAAGCTTCCTAAATCAATGAAAAAAATGTACAAAACCTCTCTTCGTTTTCCTACACGTTTTTTACTTTTAAGTGATCAGGAGGTTGAAGAGTACTCTAGTATAGCATGCTAAAACTGTCAAGTAACGTGCTATACAGCCAGCTTCACAAAGGCACAAATGATTTTACAAGAGAACGTGAACTCAATGTCAAAATTTTAAAATGCAATAAACTGCTGAAGCTTCCAGCACTCTATTTCAAACCAGGAATAGGGATTTACAAGCTGTTGTGTAATATAATTCGAATGGTATAAATAAACTTTCTGCAAAGCTGCAATGGATCTTTGGATGAGCAGTTTTATAACGCAGATGCTATTTAGGCAGGACCAGGAGCAGCATAGTTCATATCCGCACCTGTAGCTTTTTTTTTTTGGACTTCAGAATACGTCTAGGGAAACAAAACCCACTTGATTCTCTGAATAAAGGAACATTAGGAAGAGAAGGTTATACGCTTTTCAGATGACTGGTTCTGTATACAGTACAATATGGAGAAATGGAAATAAATGCTCTTGTTTTCAAAATACCTGTGGAAAAACTGAAGATGGAGGACCCAATGCAAATTCTGTAAAGGGAAAAAAAAAAAGCTTATGGTGAAAGTAAAGCTACGGCTTTGAGTAACCATGGCGACCAATGCTTTTCTGATGCAGAAATAAATCTCCACCTTTTCATATTTATTAGTGGGACTGATGGTGAAAGATAAGAGTCGAATTAAAATATAAAGCAATAGCAGACCTAGTTGGTGTCTACACCTGCAATGCAGGTTATTGTAACGGATTATTACAAATGAGCTAGTATTACAGGCAGGCAAATTAGTTATGAAAGGAACAAAATACTCTTAGTTATACCAACCTGTTTATCCAAATATCAGCTTCTTTATTAACAGAAATGAAGAGACAGTACACACAATATATTCCTGAAATCTTTTGGTTCTGATAAAAATGGAAATAAACTTGTTTTATTACCATAGCAGTGTATGAAAGATATGTCCTACAAAATGGCAAACTGTTCACTGTATCTGTATTAGTGGGTAATTGAAACCTACTCATTTCTTGGTGGTCAGAATGATAGAATTCTCCTATAAAAATACTGGGTGAATATTCAGGTTTCTGTCTTGAAAATGCATGTCAAAGGGTCAAATATTAATTGGCAAGTTCTTGCTACAGAAACGTTACTGCTGAGCAGAGGATGGTAGTAGCACTAAATGTCACTTGAGCGTTCAGTAAGATAAAGAGCTTGTGAAATAAAACTTCAATGCAGGTATTTCTGCAGCATCATGTAAAAGGCTTTGATTGAGTAGAAACCCCAGTGTAGATAAAGGGTTAAGTCACAGTACCCAAAGGAAAATGC
This sequence comes from Falco naumanni, assembly GCF_017639655.2. Classification (NCBI taxonomy): domain Eukaryota; kingdom Metazoa; phylum Chordata; class Aves; order Falconiformes; family Falconidae; genus Falco; species Falco naumanni. The sequence continues at coordinate 29,800,797 of NC_054063.1, read as the reverse complement.
TGAGATCAAGTGGGACTTTAGCGTATGATGCACTGGATAGAAAACTGGGAATGAGGCAAAAGCTGTCTGCCTGTCCCTGCGGGAAAATAACTGTTTAGTTTGGAGGAAAGCTTATTGGCTGCAACGGTGCTTCCAGGAGCGAGGAGATGGAGGGAGGAGAGCATACTAAGAGGAGAAGCATACTTGTTGAACCACTACGTCTTGGCTGCAGCGCAGCACAATGAACAGTGCTTCAAAATAAGTTATGCCAAGCCTGTATGAACACCCATGAAGTATCACATAAAATGCAGCTACCCTTAAGTGTCTCATGCTGTCCTTGCGCTCTCCAGTATTCATCAAAAGTCAAATTGCAGGTCACACCAGCTTTGAGTTTTTGTTGTATAAAGCTGTCTTCAGTCTAGAAAGAACGTCTATGCTAATAACCTCCTACTTCATTTGCAACTGTTAGAACCTTTTGATTTCAGCTAGTGTATTTAAAAAGGAAAACATGCTTCACTTCGCTTCAATTCAGGTAAACTGGCTGAAACAAATTCTTTAGAGAAGAGTCTTAATTGTCTTTTCTGTTGTGCTGGCCAAAGCCTGGGCAGAGGTGTGATTTCAGGGGCTCCTACTGAATACAGCAGCACAATTTACATGTCATCTTGAGCTGGCTACTGTGCAAGCACAGCTGGCACGTTTCTAAAATTCTGCCGTAGAACTGTAATAGCGTATGTAAAATTTGGGTAACTTCCATCTCATAAAATTATAATGGTGCGATATGTTAAGATTATACAAATTGGGCTTAAGGTTCCTCCAGTTTTGTTGCGCCATTTACCTCCTCTGCTTTTTGACTTCCTCAAGAATGTGTGGTTAGCCTCAAATCTAGACAGGAATTCTTGCCCAGGCTAAAAGCCAGATTGAAGAGCATTGTTTCAAATACTGGGAAGTTTATGCCAAAACTTAAAACAACCATCCTCAATCCTTCTTGATATTCCTGGTAAGACAGACTATTCTTGTGCAAGACCTTTAATTTAATCACTTTGCAAGATGGTATTTCCTATCATGGAAATTTCTGGCAAACGAAGCACTTCTAAGAGTTTGCATTTCATAGTCTTACTATCCACTGAGCTCAGAATGGGGAAATTTGAGTTCTAACTACAGAGTTCGCTAATTAAATTAACCTCGCCAGATACTGAGACAAATACAATGCAGATTAATAAGATGATACCCTTTTTTTTATTTCATTGCTTAACAGATAAATGTGGTTGTACTCCCATTAAACTGTTTAAGTTTTTTAAAAATGTATTTGTAAACCTCCTTAAAGCCTAGATGAAATGACACGAAACAAATTCTGAAATGTCTTAACTTTTCAGGCAGTAGCCTCCTGCGAAACAGAGCAGCCTACAGAGGGAGAAAGGAACGTAACAGAGTTTTCTTAGAAAAGAATAACCTTTTCTAGGACTTCAAGAGCCTGGCTTTGGGAAAAGAAAAGATTACCAACCCATTGACATCTGTAAGTTTCACCTGGCTGACTGAAAAGTTATTTTCAATCAGATAGCAGGTTTTCCAGACTAACAAATGACTTGAGGCTCAACTTTTCTTTTAAGGCAGAGAAACACTAGGAGCTCTTCTGCTGCTGTAAATGTAAAATATATTTTTTCCTGTATCTTCTACCACTTGAGTGCACAGGGAAAAGAACAAGATAAATTAAATTATCTTCATGTAAAGGTAGCTGTCTTCAATCATTACTTCACACACATAATTTGTTCAACAAAACCCAGAAATGCTCATTCCAAAGGGCACCAGCAGCACAAATTCGCTGCAGAACACGAGAGCACACACATATTTCTTGTCTGTGGCTTACATACTGGCTTGTTTGTTACACTAGTCAGTCAAAGTGTGGTTTATACCTACCCAAGGCTGCTACTCAGATACGAGTGTTTTCTCAAGATCTCTGTGAAAGGGTTTTGCTGTTTTAAAATGTTGAAGAACACAGAACTATTCCCTCCTTTACAACATTAATGAAACGTTCACAGGTCAATTTAGTCCTTGTATCAAAAAGCAGACATATGCCTAAACTGAACTAATTGTTCTGATTAAGAATAGTTTTGTTCCCGTCACAATTAGATTTAGTAAATTATCTCAATGAACTTCTGGTTAGGCAGCCATTGTCTGTTGTACTGCCCACCTGCCAAAACGCAGGACTGGTTTGACCAAATCACAATATTTTTTTTAATATTCAAATTACTTTTTCTTCAAAGCCAAACCAAGTCTGTAGCTTGCAAGGCATGCTCCTTTATGTTTTAAACAGTTAGTACTCAAATACCTTTGCTATCATTTACCCTCAATACATAGTGCTTCAGAGAGACACAGTTCTAGATAACTTTTTAAAATGTGAAAGTGACCTTCACTGGTATCACTACAAAAAGATGAAAAATGCAAGTAATTCGTAGACCTTGTTTCTCCAGGATGCAGAACAAGCAAAGCACTACAATCCTATTTATAAATTAGTGTTCTAGAATGCTAAATAGTAAAGGCAAATTCAGGCAAATTTAGTTTGTAGGATTTTCAATATCCTTGAAGATCAGTCTATTCGGTAAGAAAGTACTAAACATATGTGCCCCAGCAGAGATGGGGGGGGGGGGGGGGGGGGGAGGGACACAGGGAGAGAAGATAGAAAAAAGAAAAAAAAAAAAAAAGAAATGAATGGAGCAAGGTGAGATTTACCAAACAGGAATGTAGCACTTGCATGTAATAAAGCAAATATTTACATTAAGCACAATACAGCAATTTATTTAGATGCTTAAATGAAGAATACAAAGGGAAATAAAGATCACAAAATTATACATACTACAACAGTGTGTCATATATTAGATGGTATAAATGAATACAACACCTTGTTGGTGTTAACTAAAGATAAAACTAAATATCCAAAACACAGCACTTTTGTCTCAGTGTGCTGCTTCAACACAATACACTTTTATACAGATCTAAAAGGTGTCAAAATTAGTAGCTGCAAACTTGTTTCTTGCATGTGATTTTTCTTTTTTAGCTTAAAAGATTTCAGAAAATGGCTCTGAAATACGTTTGTCATCAGTTGTAATGTCAAGGATATTCAGAACAAGAAAATTCTATAATACAATAGAGTCCAGATATATTTTTTTATGTCGCTGGCCTCTGTTTCGAGATTGTACAAGGTTATGTGCAAAAACTAAGTTTGTCAAAATTCATACTATAGCAGTTTCAAGCTTTTGCTAGGTAAACTAGATACAGCATTTATTACACAGCAGGGCAACACTAAAAAAGAGAAACAAATCTATGATGGGTACACAAGAACAATTTCATAAGCTTCACTTGAATAGGTCTAAAAGACTGTACAAATATACATTTCAACTATTCAGAATGATACATGAAAAAAAATCAATTTCCCCATAGTCTACTATACACGTTGAACTGGTAGCTTGTATGGTTGGCCCTACACTACCATGTGAAAAAGGGTAATGTTTAAAAAGACATACAACTGAACATGTACAAGAGTGAAATAAATGTTGAAAATGCAGATAAAATAAACCTCTGCTTTTCTCTGTGTGCATTCTGGAGCCACCAGCTTATCCGTTTTCACATTAAGTTACTGTGCTCATCCCAGCAGGTATTCTCAAGCAAGATTAGCCAACAGCATCCTTAAATAACCACTGGAATAACAGCGGCCACGACCACCACACGCCATGCCCTAGCACTCGAAAGGCAGTACCAATTAGAATCGAAGCTCAGCAGTCATACTGAAATGAAAGTGTTGAGACAGTTGTAGATTGGATCACATCACTGACACTTCCGCATCGAGCAGCTCACGCTTGCTGGCTGCTCAGCTCCACACCAGTTAAGCTGCTATGCATTGGTTCTGCTACTCCATCAGTCACGCTGTCAAACTGATCTCCATCCTCACTGTCAATTGTGCTATTCTGCCATTCCATCTGCTGATTCGACAAGCTCTCCTCAATCTCTGATGCATTTTTCCATTGCGACTGGTCCTTAGACCAAAACTCTTCTACTTTTCCATAGGAACGATTCTTCCACTTTGACTGCTCTTCATCACTTTCAGATCCACCCTCTTTTGTCTCAACTGTCGGTTTACTGCTGCCGGCATCTTCACTTTGGGAGGATTCATCCGTCCACACTTCTGGCTTTACTTCTGATGTATTGTCTTCAAAATCAGAAACCTGCTGAGAACCAGGCCCACTTTCAGACTGTGAAGCTCCATCTTTCCATTCAACAGCATCATCTTGATCATCCTGGTCACCTTCGCTATCTGAAACATCACCTACCAGTTTTGCTGGTTCTTCAGCAGAAATAATCTCTTCGTACTTAGCACTTTCCTCTTGTTTTTGATCAGACTTCTCTGGAGACTGCAGTGTACTTTCTTCAATGATTTCCTTGGATATGCTGTCCTCCGGGTTCTCTGCTATGCTATCAGAAGAGGTTTTCCCACCCATGTCAGAAATGTGCTGACCAAACGGACTGCCACTTTCATTGTACTCCTCTTCTATATTTTCATAGCTGTCTGAGGAACTTTCATTGTCTTTTTCCAAGCTTATTTTTTTATCAACAGTCTTACTAACATTGACTCTGGAATTCTTTTCATCGTGGTTTTCAAACAGCCATTCAGCATCAAAATCCATTTCATGTTTGACTTTGTTTAACTCTTTCATATTGAAACCAAGCAGCACACCAGGTTTGTATTTTTCACAATCTCTAACACATTTCTTCCTTTTGTTACTGAAATGAGACGCAATATCAGATTTCCATAGCCACAAACTGGCAGCCAGCTTTTCGATCTCTCTCCTAGTGGGATATGGTTGCTTATTAAAATATTTTGTAAGAAATGTTTTCCTGGCTTCATAGGAATCGTCTTCATGACCCTTGGGGTCTAATGCTAGAACTACAGGTTCTTCGGGCTTTTCCTCAAAGGCAGAGGGGGAGTCATCGTCATCCATTTTCCTCTTCTTCATTAGCGAGAATTCCATGTGTTCGTAAGTACGTTTCACAGGTGCGACAGCTGGAGACTGGCTTAGCCGAGATGACGACGTGCCTTTGTCCTGGCCATTCTGTGTCTTCCCAACACCTCTGCAGTGAACAAGGTGCAGTGTGATAGTTGAGGCAGTCATGTTACTAGTATATACACCAAGGCAATGGATGCATTTGTAGGTTAGCTTTTTCTCGACTGGATGAACCGTCTGAATTACTTGATGCCTCTCCCGTAGATGATGTGCAAGTGCATCAGAGATGGGTCCTTTTAGGATTGAAAAGCACAGAGGACAGAGAGTTTTCCCCACATCTTTTTTGTAGGGAACTGCTGCTTGTGGAGAACTTTTTACAGGTACGTCAGACTTCTCCTGGATTTTCGGCTGTGGTTTTGGAGGAACCGGGGGGGTATTCTGAGCATGGTAAGCTACAGATTCAGCAGGAGCATCTCTCAGGTTGTAGGTTGTTACGAGAAGATGTATGTTCGTGTGACTACCCTGCTGCAACGTCAAATCAAACGTTAGAGTGGAATCGGTTTTAGGTCCCATTTCTTCATCAACGTGAACCATTCGCATATGAGCAGCCATCTTTTCCACATCATTGAAGGTTGAACGGCAATACGGACAAGACAGACCATGTATTAACATATGATTAAGCAATGTATCAGTGGGTAAATAGCGATTACAGTATAGACACTTGCTAGTGAAATTGTGTATTTTCATTATATAGTTAGCTACTGCAGGCACCTTTTCAGCCTTGTGCTCCTTTTCAAAGTGGACACTATACACATTTTCAGGAAACAGCTCATTACAGATTGTACAGATTTTCCACTTCTGTGTGGATGATGTATTGACAGCAGAAGGACCTGTAGCAGCTACAGGAGATTTGGAGCCAGACTGACCTAATACTCTCGAAGCTGCCTGTGACTGTGATAATGACGTCTGTTTCAACTGAGCTGACGAAAGAGAAGATGAATTGGCAGACTGAAGAGAGTATCTGGCTGAGGCCTGTGATCGCTGCTCCCCTCCAAGAGTATAAGGCCTTCCATTTCCACTTGCTGAAAACTGTTTCATTGTCTGCGATTGTTGTGGAATAGAAACTGGTGCGTTACCACTTAAGTTTAGCCTTCCCCCTGGCTGACCAACGTAACTTGGCGGTACTGATTTGACTCCGTAATTGTTCTGTTGTAGGTGAACATTTGACATCATATTCACTCCTGCGGAATTTAATGTAGGCTTTGGTATAGTGAGTCTGTTCATCATCTGCTGGGACGAAAGAGATCGAACGCTTCCAGGGGAAAGGGGACCCATCCTCTGAGGGAGTCCCATAGGCTTTTTATCCTGTGGTTTTGGAGCTATTAGCATCAAAGGTTTAGATCTTGGAACCACTACATTAGTGTGACCTATCATTGCTGTTACCTGATATCCTATACGTTCATGGTCTTCGATAACATGCTGTACTAAAGCTTCATATGATTTCGGCATAAAAAGGCATCTTTTGCAGTGAATACTACCCTCCTCTCGGGTACTGGAACTTAACGGAACTGCACCATTGAGTGACTTTTCACCTCCCTTTGCTACGTAAGGAGCAGCAACATGCTGAAAATGTTCCCTGTAAATGTGCTTTCTAACTATTTCATACAGAGGATCGCGGTAAGTGCACTTCTTACAGTAATAAACAGCTTGTTCTACACTGTCAGCCTGCTTAGGTTTAAGGCTATCATGTTTGTTTTTATCTTTAAAAGTGCTGATGCCTCCACTCGGTGTATTGGCGTTTGGAGCATGAAATATTTTAATGTGCGTTTCCAAAGTCTTTTTGTCCGCATTGAAAGTACAGTAAGGACAATTAAGGAGAATCCTATTTTCAAAGTCTTCACTGTGAACATTCCGGAAGTGGCTTTTGTAGGCTGAAAAGAACTTTGAGGAAAATGGACACGCACTGCAGCAAAAGGGCTTTGTCCGATAGTCCTTAAAACAAAGAACAAAGCAGAAACTAAATATTGAAAAAGCAGGTTTTTAGAATAACAACGTCCATGGTCTTCTCTAAACAATAACATTTCTAATAGTCTCAAGACCCCCTGCAACAATCTTAGATCTTTAGGTTATTTTCTTCTGTCCCATTTTTGGCCTGCAGATCAGGCCCCAAAAAGTTTTATCATCTGAACATACACATGTGGCAAGTGCCAGTTTAGAGGTCCCTCAAGGGTTTAACCATCAACTCAGCAGGCAAGGATAAGTTATAAGATCTTTCTCCACCAGTCAAAAAAAAGCCTCGTTCCCTGCAGCTGAGCCACGTGAAAATATTCACTGTAAGCTCAATTCCAGGAGGAAAAGGCAAGCATGACTGTTTGAGCAGAATGAGACTGTATCCAGGAGACAAGTTACTTCCCATCAAAATCTGCCAAACATTTATAGGTAAGACAGATATATAACCAACTATTTCAGTGTCTTAATCCTTTACAAACCTTAATTATAAAAGATGCTTTTCAAAACTTATTTTTGGTGAACAAATGAATTTAAGCTTACCAAGTCATATACTAAGGCTACAGAAGCTACAGAAGCCCTGAAAGCCACCAAGCCTTTTCCTTCTGATCAACACACAAACCCGATTTTTAAACCGATCGAGTCAGGAGGGAAGGAGAAAAAAGAAGATTCCACAATTGCAGTTTCCCTGCACCCTTTATCATTGTTAAATAGAACATGTTGCCAATGTAGTTCTTGTCAACTGCTGTAACAGAAACTAAAGTTACATTGGCCTTAAAGACAGCCACACGCAATCTAGCATTTCAGAGGTAAGCCATTAAATTCAAATAATTACATTCATCATGAGCATCAAAACAAGTCTTGTGCATCGAGCAACACAGAGATCATTTTTAGTAGCTAGAGAATTGTACTCTCCCTCTGCGTAAGTAAGTAGGAATATATGCTTCTGTCCACCTGCTGAAGCCTCAGACATCTGGTAGGCTGGAGACAAGATACAACAAAACAAACTAAACAAAAGCTGTCTCCTTTTATGTTACATTTTTATTCTGGAATTAACTAGAAAATAAAAGAACAACATTGGTGTATTTTACGGAACACAGTAATAAAGGGGCATTTTTAGATTAACACTACACTAGGAATCCATCGTAATACAGGTTCCCATTTCCTGTAAGAGCAATACCTGATCTTTGAGATGCTAAAGAAGGGCTTATTTTGCTAAGAAATCTGTCACCTTTTCACTGTTCTGTCAGTGCTGGCATTACTCCATATTGTACCATCAGTAGAGGCTACTGCAGTACACACGACTTGCCTTAAACGTGTTTAATCACAATCAAGTATTATCTCCTCCCTCCACTTCTAGCTCAATTCAAATTTCCTTTACTACTGGCTCAGGAACATCTACAAAGTATGACTTCCAGTGTCACTTAATTCTTCTGTACGGAGCTGTATGTGCCTAAACCAAATCTCATAGTCAGATTATGAGAATCTTCAGATGTGGCAGACTGCTAACAGAGCTACAACAATAGCAGAGAGAGCAGCAGTTAGATGTGGTCATTTAAACTTTTTCTGAAATGATGAAGACAGGTAATGAAAAAGATAATGAAAGGTAAAAAAAGCTTATCATGAACTGTATAAAACTGTTGATCTTTCAACGAGAAGAATGGTGAAATTGTGCTAAGCTTGAAAACAGATGAGCTCCTAATATGTAGTTGTCAAAGGGCAAGTAAAATTTCTTGACCAATCATTTCTCCACTATTTGGCTATCCATACTACTAAGATGAAGGCCAGGATTATTACTTTTAATTAAAAAGAGTGCACCTTTTTGCTGTCCTTTAAACTGACAACAAAGGAATATCAAGAAATAAACCTGCAGGAAAAGCTCCTGGCCTATCTGTAAAACGTCCTTTAGCATGAACCACCTTCAGAATCAGATGAGTCAACATAAACTATTACCAACCTGATTTTTTGTAAGCGATGGGTCCCACAATCCTACATCTTCCCATGTAGTGTTTTTCAAATAAAAGTCATTAGGTTCAAACTGCTTAAAATCCTGGAGAAGGGGAAGACGGGAAGAGAGTACAGAGAATCAAAACCAAAGACCAACTGCTCCCTTAAGCAACTCTTGCAAGCATCCATGCAGTCCTCAAGTGCTGCTGACAAACAGTAGATATTATTAATACAAGGAAGTGTGGGTATTTAAAATGCACCTCTGTGGAGGTGAAAAGTTGTGAGTAGTCTCATAAAACACCTGAAGAACTATTTTCAATACTTAACCTCCTAATTAACCCAAGGCTGTGATTACATCCCTGCCCCATTTTCAAAAGCAGTCATGAAGAAAAGTATTCCTCGGCTACTGCTGAACATTTAAGATCTCATGGTTGCTGTAACTTCGATGTATGGGTTTTTGTTTGATTGGTTTTGGTTTGGGGGTGGGGTGGGGGTGGGGCAGGGATATGTGTGTGTGTTTGATTTTGGGGGGTTTTATTACCTGAATTTCTGTGTGAAATTAAAGTAAAAGTTTGACTACATGCATGAAGTCCAAGCAGCCCAATTCCTATTAAAAAAAAATTATCTTATGAAGTACTTTAGCATTTTATCTTTGGCATATAAATCAGCAGCACATAAGGACTCAATAATTAGTATTTCCACTGAAATGAATACTGAAAGTTAACATTATCCCAGTTCAGAATTTTACCCTTAAAAATTATACTTGTCCCTCAAATTTTCCACCAGGAAGGACTGGCATTTCTTTCTCTTACACATCTCACTCAAACGCTCTTTAAAGAGACACTAACAGAAAAGCCAAAGCAAACAAGTCATAATTGGCAGAGTACGGCGAAGAGCTGAATTGCGTGAGTTGACAGTACAAAAGTTAGCGTTCAGGAGAGAAAGCTGCAGTTTTGAGATGAGTTATGAAGTTTATCCAGAGGAGTAGCACAAATACCTTCTTCTAGGAACTAGCACAGGTGAAGAAGTGATTCTAACTTGATGACCTACTGTTAGCACTGACAAACTTCGTGAAAACCTCAGAACCATCTTCCGTCTCCCAAGAACATCCTATACCGCACCTAGTTCTTGCTTCATTCCTAAATGTTCACTTAGCAAGTGCTATTTGTAAGAATCCAATATAAACAAAGGACAATCTACCTTCAATATGTATCAAGTCAGTCACATACAGCCTGAAGTGTATCTTGTCTCCACTAAACCTTCTTAAAAGTGTTTAAAGGTACATTTTATCTCAAGTTATTGTCCTACTTTGTGTGGAACTTAAAAAGCAACGCAGGGGTAAAAACGCCTGAACAACAAGGCTCAAATGGAATCCCAGAATCATTCTAGGAGCTGACGAGAGTAGAGTGTGGTGTGGGAACAGGATACAGGGGATTCCTTCGGAATTCACAGTAAAAATGTAACATTTCATGGAACAGGTCAAAAAAACCCCAAACCCAAAAAAAGTCATACACCAAAGACTTCAGTGTCCCACTAACTCTGGAGCATTAACTCTAACTACGACACTTGGGAGGCATCATACTTACTTCTATATGTTCTTTACAGTATTCCAAACCAATGTCACTAAGTATTTTTTTCACAGTTTTCCGGGCCTTTCTTAAACTGCCAAGGTTGTTGACAGGAAGTTGGAACATAGTTTCTATTGAAAAAGAAAGTAAGAGAAAAGGTTTAAGTCAAATGTGTTTGGTCTGACAGAATGCTGCACTTTTAATTATTAGCAATTTTCTGTCTCATTTTACCCATGTTACTCAGTATCAGAGCTGTACCATTAACTACGAAACTACCACATTTTCTGTCTGATTTGTTCTTAAATGAGGCTGGCCATAAAGCTAGATATTAACAAACTTGAGAGCATTTAAACCAACAAACTAGTAACTATTGCAGGAGTAATCAGCTGCATCTGGAAATAACTTTTTTTTTCTTAAGAGTGTTTGTATTTACATGAAATTTACCCCTATACTGAAGTACTTAAAAATTAAATTTATCTTTTGTGCATGTGTCCTAACTAATTTGAAAATTGTTGAGCTTCAAGGTTTGTGTCAGTCTTGTAATAGATTTAACAGTATCTCTTCAGTGAGAAAGAGGTTTCTTGCATTCAGTTGTAGGTAGGGTAAGAAATTAATACCATTTCCTCCATTTATATATATCAAAAAATATATATTTTATATATATTTATAGCTTTAAATGGCTGACAAGCTTGCATTCTTTTATTTAGATAGAACCTGAAAGCTTGGTTAGAGCTCTTCAGAGACATAAATCACTGGAAAGAGTACAAGAGATGGCTTAACACCTCTAAGCGTAGCTGGGTATTTTCAGCCTACAAGACAACCTTCCCTTTCAGTTCCCCACAGACAGCTATTTCCAATTAAACTGTCTGTTAATGATCAGGGTTCTCCAGCTAAAAGGAAGTCTGAAATGTTAAGATATGTGGATTCCCAGATTCAAGCATTACCACTAAGATTTCTTCCGAACACTAATAACCTAGTCTTATTTTGTGTATAGAGGAGTCCTCAGTCTGCATGCTGCTACCGCTATGGTTGATGATGGGTCTGTCGCTGAGCAAGTCACCTACACTTTAAGAAGGTGCAAAACGGCAGAAATGTGAAGTCCCTGACAATGTACAGTTATTTTGGAAGTGAGAGGAGGTGGAGCCAGCAATAAAAAGGTAGGCTTTTCTCAAGGAAAAGGGAAGGAAGTTTCTTAAATAGCAAGAAAATGTCAGAGTTCTTATCTTGTTCTCTAGGCTTTAATGGCCCAATGCCTGTTGCATAAAGAATATCCCCCAGAAGATATAAGCTGCATTTTTGATCATTATTTCCACAAGCCAACTCAGAAATGTTGCTTTGTTTGGATAATAAAAGGTTTGATTTGTAGCAACAAGTTAATCCACTGTTATGGCCAAAGACTACCTACATCAGCTAAAACTGGACTTTTTTTTTTGTTAGAAGCCTGAAAGTATTTTTTAACATTTTCAAGCAGAAGTCTAGAATACAGAGTTAATGGAAGTTTGCAGCCATTAAATATTTGTTAGACAAAAATTCTCTGCTTTATCATGAGATCAAGGGCAACTGCTAAACTACAAAGAGCTTACTAAGAATTTTTCTCAAAATACAAAAGATAAGCATTGTGACTAAACCAACCGAGTGTCTCCAAGCAAAACAAACCCTTCTATATGCACTACCGTGCACACTCCTTAAAGTATTACTTGTCTGTTTACACACTAGTCTTATTTTCATACTCCTACCAACTTTTACTACGTAATGCTTTCAGGCAGTCACTAACAACTTACTATTGCATGATTCCCACCAACAACGCTATTTAGTTTCAGAAATAAACAAAATGAAAAGTTCTGCGTGTAACAGTGCTAATACAAACCACTTCAACCAGTTTCACAATCACCAAGTAGTGCTACTAGCATGTGCTGCTAGGCTTTAGTCTCTTCAAATTCAATGAATTCAGAAATAGCTACTGGGTAAGAGTAGAAAGCTATCATGACATTTAGGATTCATACCACAACTATAAATTAGAAGATAAGGGGAAAAAGGCCTGAGTTTATATGAAGATCTACAGGAAAATCTTCAGAAGTACCAAAGCAATGCTGATCATTAAGGATTTTGGTACTTGTATCGGGCTGGCCACTGTCACAGATTACCAAAAGCAAATATAGTGTCATTTTAACATCCTTAAACCAAAGAAAAAAGTTTACACCTTGTCTATAAATCTCAGGAATTCCAAATTACTCAGTTATATCTGCATTAATGAAGTTACTTAGACACATCATATAAAGTGACTAGTGATAGTAATTTTCAAACAATGGTCAAGAAAAAAAAAGTACTTCAATATTCTGTATTAATTTCCTCCAAGTAACTTTTGTTAAGAGTTTAATCAAAAACATCTTGATTTCTTCACATACAAAACTCTAAATGCAGGTCTATGAATTTATGTGACTGCAGAGGTGTTTCAGCTAACGCTGGTCTCAGTGAAAAGGATCAGAATCGGAAAAAATTTAGAATTAAGTTCATATGACAAGCATCTATGTTCTGCATCTTATCTGGCACCTTTCATTTTAGGGAAACTCAAACCCACCTCAGAAACATGAAGAATTAGCCTTCTATTGAAATATACCTTCTACGTAGGTTCACTTACTTGTAACATGAACCCTAATCAAGCTACAAAGAGCATTTCTACAGGCATTCTTTGCTGTCTCAAGAGAAGGCAAGGATTAAACAGAGCATGGCAATAAACTGCTCTCTTCCCAGCTCTTCCCTCTAAAGCCTCTTAGGACTTTGGATGGGAAATCATGAACTGCTCTTTTTTTTATGCTGTATCCATTCTCATCTGTACTCTTTGATAATCAAATACTTCACCTGCATTTATAAACAATATCCAGGCCTCAGACACTCTTTCTCTCTATGCAAGAGTGAATGTGATGGTTCAGAGTGATTCACGCTGTCCTTTCAGAACGCTGCCCACTCCTGCCCAGTGAATTGTTCTTAATCCTCATAAAGGACTAGGAAATAAGGTTTGAAACCGAGTTTCTAACTTCTTATTACAGTTTATGAAAAACTGCATTCATGCTTATGGTTTCTTCATCAGATTTTCTGATCTGATTCTGAATTTATCCACATGTCCCTTTCCTCTCTGTTACATTAAGAGCTATTTCTAAAGGCACACACTGAAGAGAAGTTTAAGAAAATTACTTTCAGCATACGTAAGATTTTGTAACTCTGGACTGTGTATTAGGCTTTGATTAAGTAACGTGCCACATTCCACCCTGCTTTTCCACCCATCCCTGCCCACACCATGGTATCAGTTCAACTGTGCAGGCACCTCTGGGCAGAGGCTATATCCTGTTATTTGTATTATAATACCATTTATGACAAAGTATAAGCACATAAATGGTGGAGAAGCTTTTGAGAATAGTAATAGATATTCACCTTGCAAACAGGAATTTGTATTGAGAAACTGTTGTATTAAAAAAAAAATGAAGACCAGAAAAAGTACATTTATGTATTTCAGGGCAATATTACCATTAGTTTAGTTACTTCAAAAAACAGAACTAAAATCTCTTTGACCAAAGATATTTGAAGATTGCAATTTTGCTTCAATTGCAAAACCAATGTCTAATACAGCTTAAAGTTCAGCCAAGTCCATTTTAAAGACAACAGTAATTGAAAATATTTAACAACAGGGCTGAGCATTGGCAATGCCAATTTTGTGAAGTATTAGTAACAAATTAGTTTAAAAAATGGTAAAGTCTAATGGGAAAAAAAATACTGTTGCCTAAGAATTTCAATTCCTAACTAGCCTATTGATTAATGCAAATGGTTTATCACAGTTGTGTCCTATTTGCAATTTCCAAGCCATACCATTTTCTCTATTTTTGATCTGTAGTTGAAGTAGTAAGTGAAGCTTAACAGTCCCAGATGGAAAAAGCAACTCCAACCTGCAGTTTCTTCTTCTAGGCCAGTCACTATGAAATAGCTTTCAATGCTGAGCCCACTGTCACTTTTTTCATGACTTAAAACAGATCTGACTTGTGTGATACTAGAACTGCATTAATAGGAAAAAAAAATACCACAGAGTGGATTTAGATCCTTGAACACAGATCACAAATTGGAAAGAAAATATACTTCCTCAACATTCTATTCCCTCTATTCCCTACACAGTAATTGGAAGTATGGCTCTGAACACGGAGTTACAATAAAGTAACACAAGTTTGCTTTCAAAGCAAGCAAGATTTTTTTTTTTTAAAACTCAAGAACATCCATTTATTAGAAGTCCTTGCTGCTGCAGTTCGTAGAGCCAGAGTTAAAAATATTAATGCAGCCAAGAAATTAATCATGGCTCCACTAATTCCTTTTCTCTAAAGGCAACTGAATAAGCGTTGCTCTCTGTGTTGCATTGGTTCACTATTGCTTCTAGTAGCTTCTTTGTAGCTACCGGTATACTCAGTTTTTTCACCAAAAATTACATGAAGCAGCCTAGTCAAGTATGTTCAGGATCTGAATGAATATGTTCAAGTGAACTTCAAATCCAAGGAGATAATGTCCTACTAAGTTTATTCCAGAATAACCTCAGTTATTAATATCAACTGTAGAAACATCAATGCATGAAAACACTACATTTTAAAGCTTTTAGCAAGCTGTCCTGTTTTCTTCAAAACCAAAGCCCCCATTTAAAAAATATACTCATTTTACTTGAAAAGAAACAATTTTTTTTTCTCAAAGTGAGTCAGTACAGCATTTGTCTTTAGGCAATAATCACTTGTAAACTTGAAAGCCAGCCACAAGTCTCAAAATAATGCTTATTATGAAATAGCTTATTTTAGTACAAAATGCCACTAACAACTTCTTTGCCAAAACAATCAAATGCTTTCTTTTAGTTACTGTGTCTAATATACCTAGACGTGCCAAATATACCATGATATATATAAACTCTAAGTGATCAAGAAAGTGATTTAGGACTGTCTGAAAACAAGATCCTTATTCTTCCTGCACCACCTTCTTTCCTTTGCCCTTTTGCCTGCCTCACACTCAACACTAAGGCATGAAATTATCCAGATCCTCCTACCACAACACATTGGAATAGAGGATATTAGGTCTTCACATCTGAAAACATAGAACAACCTTACTTTGCAAATTCTGCTTGAGAGCTGAATCCAGCTCACCTAATCTTAACACCACCCCCCCCCACCCCCCCCCCCCGTCATCCTTAAGCAAATACAGTTCATTTTATTTAGGAAGTTTCTGGACCATTTAATCATTAGTGGAGAGCCAGATACAGTCTGATATTAGAGTCTGTGACTACAAAAAGAGCTTTTAGCATCTCCATTCATTTCTATTTACTAATAGTAAATACAACTAAGTAAACAGAAACAAGTAACTCGAACTGTAATTGCAATATACACAACACACTGCTGGCACATCCCTGAATGGGGCTATTAGGAGTTGGAATTAAGAAGCATCTCAAATCACCATGTAGACATTAATGCTATTCTTGAAATGAGGTATCCTTTATCTGACCAAAGGTTGTTTAAGCAAGGACACCTGGAACATCTCTTCTTCACTGCCAGGGCTGACTCTTACAGCTCTGAAGCTGTGATCAAAGTAATTATTTTAACAGAACACAATGCCAAGGAGTGCAGCATCCAGTACCGACAAAACCCACTAGTGCTTTCACCTGGCACTGAAGCTACCACTACATCCAGCAACCCCCACAGCAAAGGATGCCCGTAATAAAGGGCCAGAGACCAACTGTATCTTCTATAAAATAGGAGAAGCAGCATTAAACTCTTTTTCTACTGAAATGCCCAAAGTGAACCATCTTAAATACACTGCACTTCAGCGGAGACTAGAAGGAACAACTTTACACAGCTATCACTTATCCATTCCTGACCGTTGAAAGTGCTACTTACCTAATATTATAGGCTCAAGACAACTTCTGAGATCTCAAAGTAGCTTTCGAAAGAAGCTCATCAGCATTTTATTTTTAAATAAAGTAGGAATTAACTTATCCTAAGATGATACCACTCAGTCAATGACAATTCCAGCCCAGGATTCTACTTACCAGGACATTCTGTCCTTCCATGTATTCTGTTCTATATTAGCCAAGGCATAAATAAGTTTTATTATTTTCCTGTATGGTTCTACTCTATCCTATTCACTCCTGCACAAGTGCTAGATATTTCATTAAATCATCATAGACTGGTGTGGGTTTGAAGGGACCCTAAAGATCACCGGGTTCCAACCCCCAGCCATGGGCAGGGACACCTTCCACTAGACCAGTTACTCCCAGCCCCATCCAGCCTGGCCTTGAGCACTTCCAGGGATGGGGCAGCCACAGCTGCTCTGGGCAGCCTGTTCTAGTGCCTCACACCCCCCATATTTAATATATTATAGACCTTTTCTTTGTATGGGAATGTGCATCTGTACACACATTCACAGAAAAATAAGTCAAGATGACCACATATGTTCAGCAAAAATAATTCTACAGATAAACCTGAACATTTTTTTATCTTCACTATAACAGCAATAATGAGATCTGCCTCTTAAGTCAGCCAGTTATTTTCAAATTCATGATTCCACACAGTAAGAATTAAGTTTGTGTCTGCCCTTCTGTTTCCTACTTCTGGACTTGGGTCCCACCTACAAATACGCTGGGAAGCCCTTGTTCTTACGTTGAGTACGCATCAATCTATACTTCAGTGCTGGGCGGACAGAATAAATGATTATCTAAAACCAAGACCAACAATGTCCTTGCTAGAAGTATCCACACAGTATCTTCAAGTGCCTAAGGAAATGGGTTACTAATTTACAAGAAAATCTGAAAACAGACTGACTCAATGAGATGATCTCAACTCATCTTTGGTGTACTGTACACAGGGTATGACTGTACTCATCACAAAATAACGGTAAAGCAAGCAGACTAATATAAGAAATATTTGGAACCTTCTTTTGCTCTGTATTTATGCAGTACCTAGCATAAAGGTCTAGTCTGCAGCCAGGTACTGATTCCTACAGTAATTCAGTAGCCTAATCTAGAAAAGACAAGCTTATATAAGAGCAGAACATCATTACTAAATTAGGAGCACTGCACTTCAGTTTTCATTTCATAGTCACATTTTGGAGATGCAAAGACCTATTTTAGACGAACTTCATGCAGTCCTATTTCACTGCTATGGGTAACGGCCACTATGCACAACATGAACAAAGAGCTAGGACAAGTCTCCTATCACACACGTGATAACAAAAAGGCCTGAATGAAGCACTTTCAGATCTCCATCCAAAAATCTCAAGGGGAACAGGAGGGAAGGTTTTGTGAAAAAGCAAGGAGTATCCACAGGGTAAGCAGACGCACAGGAGTTAATAGGCTTCACAAAACTCAATACCATGTACCAAGCGAGTACATGGTATCGTGCTTGGCAGAACTGAAGCACTGTCTTTGGCTTTCAACAGGCTCAAAGAGTCCCAGGAAGAATTTAATCTCAAGCACAGTTCCAACTTGTGCATCTTACAACCTCAAAATCAGGGGACAAAATGACTGCAAAGACTTCTGTAGTTTGAGAAGTCTACAGGAACCAGCAGGTCAGTTCACTCAATAGAATCACATCCTGAAACGGGAATGTGCCAGGACATAATAGAGGCTGACTGATTTAAATTAATAATTATATCCACATTTTAGGAGGCAAGAGTTGCCAAGAGAGGCAACAACATTATCCCTCATTTGTTAAAAATCAAAGTTGTCTTCAGTGTTTTCAAACAACTCAGGCTCACTGCTGTAGCAAAAATGGGACCTCACTTCAAGGTTAGTATTGCTTCACCGCAAAAGGCTTTTCTCTGTCTACTCAATTTTCTAATTTTATTAGCCATAGCTGGTAAAAGAAAATACTAGTAGAGGATTAAATTGTAACACCTTGAAATGCTCTCCGAAGCATTAGTATGAAAAAAAATTAGGGAAAACCATAATTTCTGCTTAGTTTTAGCAACTTACACTGCAAATATCTATGACACAGGAAATCAAGACTTTAATTTTTATAGCATGACAAAAGAGCAGAAAGGAAACAAGGTCTAGGCCAAAAATTAACCACTGCATAGTCAGAGAAGTTTCGACAAACCCCAAATTCTTCAACGTATCACTTTTTAAAAAAAAAACCACACAGATATAGTATTTAGGTTAAGACTTGCAGTGACTTTCAACTCCAAATTATCTCTTCACCAACTTGCTACTCTTACTAGGATGTCAAATTCCAGATGGAAACAGTTGCAGTCAGTATTAAAAAAAACATCCAGAACCTGCCGTCTGACAAATCCTCCTGTTATGTTACTCCAAGTGATTTTTAAACCACCTTTAGCATTTAATAAAAATAAATTATCCTCACTGCACCAGCTTCAAGCACTTCAAGTTAACATGGCCATGCAGTTCAGCCCTCTAACACATCAGTTACCAAGGGACTGGAACCACCTAGAAACTGAGTCAAAAGATGAGAAAACAAAAACAGGTTACTGTGCCATTATTTGGAAAATTAATTAATGGAGAATACAATATTGCATGCCTGTTTTAAAGTTCTATATTGCAACAGTTAACATTTTCTTATGCTACATATTTTTCTCAAACGGTCCTCCCTTATGAAGGACATACTGATCTCATACACAGCACACGGTACTCACAACGTGACCACTGTGAGCCTGCAGGAAGGTGTAAGCCCAGGAGAGAGAGGATAAGGAACACAAGAGGGAAAAACAGCAAAACCCCCATATCAGTCAAATTATCACAGGTGGTAAAAAAAGAGAAAGCTTCCACCTGTCTTTAGACCCCAAAAGCTGTTTCTGTTTTAGCATAACTAAAATCTTAATTCTCCAGTGGGTCTTTTGTATTTTGCACCTCATCAAAAGGTAGCCTTGCCACCTTTGATACCAGCAGATAACAGATGTTTTAAGACTGCTTCAGCTCTGCCCACTTCATCTAGAACTATGAAACAGAGGATCTTCCAGTGTACAGCTTTGAAGGACCCACAAGGTAACAATGCTATTCTGATTCTGGGAAAGATGCATCAGTTTCAGAGCAAGACAGTCTTTTTCTCTCAACTACAATCTTGAGCAAATATTACAAATCTGCCTCATCATGTTATATTCATTTTTGGACAACATTATTCAAAGTGCTTACTATGCCTGTTTCATGTTTGAGCTTTGTTACAGTTCTAACAAGCAGCAAGTGCAATACATTCCTAATGTCACGGTCTCATTAGTAAGATGGTGGTTTTCATCCAGAAATAGCTTAAAGACCTAAAGAAATAATCTGGAGGAAAATCTTGCTGTGTAAAGGAGCCAAGACAGCACCAGTCTAGGTCGTCTTCTCCTTATGCTTAACTGAGTTACACCATCTCTCAACCACCACACTCTCAGTTTGTAGAAAGCTTTCCATGACAAGCAAGTGCAGAATTGTAGGCAATCCTAAACATTTAACTGAGGAAGACTTCTTCGCTCAACAAGGTCTATAAAGAGCATCATTGTGAAATGGCAAGTAAAAAACAGTTATGGAATCCCCGAAAGCTATACATAAAACCCCCTAGTCCCTAGTGCACTTCATTCTTATCTGAGCATCTCAAAGCTGTACAAGTAGGCCAGGTACCCTAATGCTCTTTACAATGGCCACTGATTCTTCTGAAATACCTGTCCGCTGGTGGAGCCAAGCCAGTGGAATACATGATTTTTTAAATTTTACTTTTTTTTTTTTTATATACACAAGTATGATGTCAATATTGCTAATGACGCTAGAGGAATAATCAGAAAGTTACTATCTGGCTATTCCGTTTATTTCCTTTGGAAATTTTATGAATGTAGTTCTAAGTTTATCTAAGTTCACAGAGCTAAGAATAGTTAGAAAAAGCAGTCAATCAACAAAAGGAAAACTACAAAATTAAACTTTCCTGGTGAGTACTGAGTGAAAACTGGGAATGAAGAAGAAAGAAAAATGTTACACAAATAAAAACGAGGCTCCTGGAAACATATTTTTTTTTTTTTTACATGCATTTATCAATTTTCTTGACACACAATCTTTTTACCACCTAATGATTCCCAGGCCTATAATGAAAACCTCACAGGAACATAGAGGTGAAAAGCTGGTAATTCATTTTGAGAGCATTTGCCCCTCACAATGAAATATAGTTACTCATATTAAGCAACATTTACCCTTCACCCTACCCCTTAAACACTGTAGAGGGGTTTTTTTGTGGCTCAGTTGAAAGGATCAGCACTAAAAAAAAAAAAGCTTGATGCATATTCAGTATGTTGACCATTTTGGTTTTGTTGATTAATAAAATTATTCAGCCACATTACACACAGTACACAGCCACATCGCAGTTATTAATTGCACAACTCTTTGCTAGTGTGGCTATGTCTTTCTAGGCTGCCTCATGTTAACTGATCAGTCAAAAAGGGGTGCCAAAACACTTATGGAGTAAAAAAAAAAAAAAAAGCATGGATCTTTAATCCTAAACCAAACATGTTAAACACAGAAAATCCCAAAGATGCAGACAATTGAATCCGTTTCTCATTTCCAGACATCTAGATCTTTACTACCATTTAGAAGAGGCACTATTTCACCAAAGATTAAGTGCAACAGCCCCTTCTCCCCAATGTTTACTGTGAACACCCTGCAGGCAAAGAAGCCCAGTCTTCCAAGAAGGGCTGTGACATCTCCAGCTGTAAAGAGGGCAGCAAACTATCATCATGTGTGCAAAACCACCACCCATTTTACTCTAAGGGCTCAAATTTCTCAGTCCCACTAGAAGGACTTCCAAAGGACTTGACTCTCATCCAGTATAAATCCACTGCAGGTTTGTAGCCTACAACTAATGTTTTAGGGCTACTGCAGAAAAAAGAAATTATAGCTCCAGATAAAAAAATCCTATATAAAGTTTAATAAAAATGCAACTTTAGGAGTCTTCCTACTGTAATGTAAATACCTACTTTTTGTTAGATTTGATGCCAAGGTGTTGGCTGAATTTATCAAATCAAATGTGATGCCAACTGATTTGATGCCAACACCTTAGATCGAATGACACAGAAATCCTGAATGACACAGTGGATCTCAAACTGACTGCTTTCTAAAAACATTCTGTAAAATTTACGCTTCCATACAACTTTTGTTAAAAGATTCACCTCCAAATAAGACTGGGGATCCAATTACAACTATCTCTTGGGCACGTTATTAAAAAGAATAACATAAAACATCAGTTTTACCTTTTTTATGAACACATTTGGTTGACCCTTCCTTCCCTAATGCTCTCATTTACTCACATTACTCCTTAGGACTGTGAAAACCTGACTTTTTGGTGATCTGAAACACAGTTATTATCAGCTGTACTGATGGAAAAAGTATTCACTGCGAACATGTGTGCAGAACAGACAATTTTATAAGCAATGTGTAAACCCAGCCTTTTCTATCCCATTGTGACTTTGAGTTTGTATACATCTATACTCAGATCAATCTTGTCTTGCTAAAATAATTAGCTCTGTAACAACTATAGTTCATTAAAGGAGATTTCCTATAAATTTGAAACTAAATGATACCGATATTTTCTGTTATTTCTGCACATGCTTATAAAATGGAACTGTTCTTAACCTCTTTCCCCCTCTCCCCCTCATCATCCCTCTGCTGCTTCAAAAGGTCCATCCTTTCGTCGTTCTTTCCCCCTCTCCTCCTCATCCTTTCTTTGCTGGTTCTTGGCCTTCTTGGTCCTTACCTCGCTCATTTTCCCTCTTCTCATCTTCCCTGCGCCAATTCATAGCGTCCACATTCTTTCGTCGTTCTCTCTCATCCTGTCTCCACCGCTTCTTGATATCTTTGTCCTTAACTTGCTCATTTTCTCTCCTCTTCTCATCATCCCTGTGCCATTTTATTGTTTCTGCATTTTTCTGCGGCTCCACGCTTCTTTTGAGATAGTCTTGTCGCCTCCTCCTCTTTTTTAACATATCCCTTTCCCTGGCACGAGCCTGCTTTTCTTTCTGGGAAAGAAAAGCTTTACGGGGCATCATGAGCTGCTGCTGTACCTGTAATAATATCGTATCCATGGAATAATATACTATACATGCACTCAGTCAGGCACCAACAACTTTCATTTGGAGCTGAATACTTCAAATACTGAGCCAAGATAATTTACTGCTTCTTCTCTTTCCTTCATAACCCTCTGCTAGCTCCACATTAAATAATGACAGGCAAGTTGCTATATTCAGCTCCAGGCACAACACCTAGCTGGCACCTCTGCAGCTGGCGCACAACCAGCGTTGAAAAGTCAACCCCCTAAGATCCCAGGCCTAAGCAGGATGATTTCTTTCCCCTCCCCCTTGCAACTCCTCCCACAGATATTTTTTTTAGCAGCCACTTGGCATGGCTGCGCCCAGTTGAAGGAACAGGCTGATGGGAGCTGTGAAGGAAACTTGCGAATGTTCAAACCTCAGTTTCTTCTCTTATTGGACATCTACGTTTAATGAAACTTAAAGGTGCTTATTTATCTGTTCAGACCTCCATCTCTACCAAATTTGGTTGAAAATGGCCAGCTTTTTTCTTAGCTGGGAGGAGGCAGGGAGGATTAGGAGACAAGCCACAATCTGAAAAATTGTATAAGCTTTGTTTCCTTGGGAAACCCGGCCAAAACATTTAACTGCAGTTAATAAGTCCTGACTCATCTACTCAGACTTCCTCCAAGTATGTTATGTCTTGCTATTCACAAGAACAAAGGAAAAGAGAATGTGACTGTTTACTTGGGAGGTTTTGCCGACAGCATTCCTGATGAGTGGGGCTTTTTGGTTTTGTTGTTTTGTGGCTGGTTTTATTTGGGGTGGGTGGGTGGGTTTTTTTTGTTTGTTGGTTTGGGTTTTTTGGATTTTAAGAGGTGTCAAGGAAGACTACCTTTTACAAATTGGTTTACTTTCGGTCATTTCTCTGTAGCTACCCAACACATTCGCATCTTTGAATTTACTGGCGTTAATATCTGCAATTTTGAAATCATGGAAAACAAAACAGACCACAGAAAGAACTTATACTAATATCCTTTAAATAGTCTTCTGTACACATTGAGCAACATTTCAGAAATGTCAAACATTGCAGTTGTGGCCCAGGTTTGGGTTTTTTTTTTTAGTTGGTTTTTGAATTTTTGTTTAGAAGAGAGTTTTGCAGAGGTCTACTAAAAATGAAAACTGCAGAAAGGACAAAATTACTAAATTAGAATACTTAAGCAAAGCCTAAAACAAAATGAAACAAATGTACTTTTAAAGTTTAGCTACCTTATGGAAAGCACTTGTTCCCAGCATGCAATACTCCATCTTTTTCCTACAGAAAAAGCAATGTTTCAAACCCTTATTCTAAAAGCTGTTCCTTTTTCCTATACAATATACCGCCCCACATACTTAAACCCACTACTCTAGTCCATTGCCTTTGTTAGGTATGTATTATGATCCCATGGTTTTCATTCCAATAATTCAAACCCACATTTCTTAATATCCATAATAATACTAAAAGGGAAGGGCTACAGCAGAGTGAAACAGCACAATCAAAAAATGCATGCAGTTTGGTAACAAGTTAGTGCATAAAATTCAGATTATGCTAAAAATTACTTCATTAAAGTGTGTAGGATAGCTCTCTACGAGACAGCCTCGTTTTAAATATTAAGTATTTCTCAGTAACAGTTACCATTAAAATCAGAAAGCAATGAGAATCCAGGATCAACATCATCAGTGCAACCCAGACACTGTAGATCTTTAAAATAGTTTTAATTTCTCTATTGGCCGTGTGCCAGCACTACAATATTGTTGTTTACTAGAGCAAACTTAACTTTTTTAACTTACATTATCTTTATAATTTTAATAAGTAACCTGATTTTATTCCAATAACAATAGCATTAATAAAATTTAAGTAAATCATATTTCATGCAAATGATTCTCCCACCCACCTCCCCATGAAGCCAAGTACCAACATTTAAAATCTGTCATTTTTTAAAAGCCCTTTTGGGACTAATTGTTATATTTTCTTTCATCTGTTTTTTTTTGTTTTATTGGGTAGTTTTTTTCCCCCTCTGGCTTTATCTTTTCATTGTTAACAACAGTATTCCTCCCTCCCCTCCCTTTATACATATCCCAGCCTACTTTGACAGACCAATTTATAGACAAATGATAGAAAATATAATGAAAAACTTTTCAGTTTAATTTCGAGAATTAAACATATCAATTGAGATTCAAATAAGAAATGTCAGATTCCAAGAAATAACTTAAAGGGACATCCAACTTAATTACGTATCTTTGAGCTTCCATATCACAAGTTACAGGTTCTTCCCCAGTTTCAGCATGAGAGATTAATGCAGGAAGTCTTGTCATTTCTCTTGTAGCCAAAATAATCTTTCACTTTTTCCTCTGTTGGTTTTAATAAACCAAAAAAAGGGGGAAATTTTTTTTAACCAGGAAATTAATTAATATATAGTGGAGCTGCCAGACTGATTGAGCTCAAAGCCACCCCCCCACCCCCCCAGTTTTTCTAGAATTCAAGTTGGTGTTCCTTTAAGTTCAATATGTCCAAACGTCAGAAGTAAACAGTCAGAATTATCCTTTCAACTATTTTTTGCCCATACCTTGCCAAATGAAAATCTTAACTCTTCCCAATCTATTCAGTACGTATTATGAGGCATTTACCTCCAAAATTAATGGTGCTTGGGCGTCTCAGACTCATTGGACAAGTTTCATGCAAAAGCCTCCAAAAATAATTCTCCTTCCAGAACGCCCACCTCAGGGATTATATTACACCTACTGTGTGAGGCCAAAGCCCGGACATAGAAGAAGGATCATATCCTGCTGTATAAAACAAAGTGTTAAAGACAAGAGATAAGAAATGTAATAAGGGCAATCTTACATTTATAACGTACGTTTCATTGCGAAGGACTCCAAAGCTAATTATAAACCACATTTACGGTACCTTTACTGACATGGAGCTACTGTAGCATGCACTCCAGCAAGTTAACAGTGCTGCAGGAAGTTTTAGCAGGTTTGTGGCTTAAACAACAGATTCCGCTGGGTGATGCTACCCGAGGCATATTTTAATGCTCATATTTCAATTAAGTTACCCAATTCAGAAATCCAGCAGGATACACAGACAAAAGCTCCTATTCGTACTTCATATAACCTTTTGACTGAAGTGGTTAGGCCCTTAATTTACACCTCATCTGAGCTATTAGTAACCAGCAGCATAGCTGCACCCTGTATAGATGAGGTACACTTAGTGAAATATCAACAGCACTTCTTTGTAGAGGTAATTTTTCCTAGAAGGTTTCCATACAAACACAGTCCCACCTTAAATTACAAGACTATGGGAGATCAAACAGGTGACATGGCCATCAGCCACAGCCCCAGGGACATATATTCATTTGGGAAGCATTCAGATTAAAATTCTCAGTTGCAGTGCTGCTAGTAGGAGGATGTGAAGCAAACCCTTTTGGGTAATGGCATGTAAATGATTATGCTTCTGTTGGAAGACTGATACCTCTTCAACTCACATCACCCATGAGCAGAAACTCAGTCTTGAACAGACTGGAAACACAAGATATAACATTAGTATCAAGAATTCTGGCACATCCAAATCTGAAGTTTATAAAAGCAAAATTTGTTGAGTCATTTATAATTACCTCTCCAAGTAATAAGGGGGTTTACTGTTTCAAATTGTCAGATTTCAATCTCTGTTGATTAATCAGACAGAACTTCCACAACTTAAAACTACACATTGTTTTTCTTCAGCGAGGATGGTTTCAACAGAAGGTATTAAAATGTTCTAAGTAGTTCAGCAAGAGAAAATGATTAAAATATTTCACACTGAGGCAAAACTGAACACTGCATATGCTTTAGTAAGAAATGGCTAGTGGTCTTCAAATGGATGATGGGTTATTTTGTTTCATATGGGATTATTTTCTAACTAGAAAGTAGAATTTGCGCCCCTGTGCCTCTATCAAGTCCAAATTACCTCTCTCCCACTGAATCCTCATTGCAGAAAGCACATTTCTGGATAAGCACCAATCAGCCTTGAGAGCAGACCAGTGAAAATTAGTGTATCAGCCTGGAGATATGAATACTGAGCACAGGGAAGTACTTCATCCCATACTGGGCCTCCTGAGGACTGAGTATCATTTCCCTGCATTGTGTTGCTGACAAGAATCACCAAGCATCTGGCATTTTTCTGACTTTATATAATCCAAAAATCTTTTATTGTAGCTCTTATTTTGCTAGTAGTTTAAGTTGAAGAAGTTCTTGGTTTACATATAACTGCGCAACATAGCATATATCAGAGCTGACAGCAGCTGCATGTTCCTGCACAAAATGAAACAAGATTGTTAGTTTCTCAATACTGTGCTTTTTATCTCCCTATTCCAACCGCATTTAAAACAAGGTCTACTTTTAACAATTTGCCCAGCTAACTGCATTTAATAGCATGCTCTAAAAAGCCAGCCACGAAACAGATTTGCAAAGAAGGCTGTCAGCACAACATTGAATGAAAACTCTTAAAATACAAGAAAAATACGCAAGAAAATGAAGCTATGGTTCCCACAGCAATAGAAAAGCAGCCTCCTCACATATGCAGGTTAAATGATGCTAGATAGCATGATTGTGTATAATATTCTATATTCACTTGAGGACAATGATGGCCTGTCCCTGCAGCAAGGCAGAGACTGGGACTCTGGGACCTGAAAATTCCAGGACAGCTGAGCAAGGCTGACGTAGTCAGGAAGCAGAAATGTACCTCAGGGAAGTGTAAGCATATCAAAAACACCAGGAGCAGAAACATCAGGGAGAGGGAAGTCTGAAGAGCTGAAAACTACCAAAGACTTCCTTGATAAGGTAAGAATTGCAGTTAGGTATCTCCCCTCCCTGCACTGAATGAATGAAGAGTCTACTCCCATCTACCCCTGGTGGAAATTAAACATTTTCTCTTTCTTTGGTTGAACTCTTCTCTCTCCTCTTTATTTAAGCATTTTCTGGCCTGGTTTTCAGAGGGCTGTGCACCCACATCTCCTGTGAAGGTAATGAGATTTGCAGTTGTAACAGCACATCTGAAATGCCAGACAACTAAGGGCTCATTTTTCAAATCCGCTATAATCCTAGGATGGAGGCTGTTTTGTAACAGCACGCACTCTATTCTCATGGCAACATTTTAAACAGAGAGCACCTCCTCAGCCTTATCAGCTCAACCATCTGCAACACCAAGCTTCTGCCCATGTAACATGATGGTCTTCAGCTAACTTCTAGCAAATACCTCTCAACCTCCATCTAGATAATTCTGCTTGCACAGCTGCCAAGGTGGACACAGCACTTAAATTCAACCTTAAGCTAGCACATCAGCAAGCACAAGCCCCCATGCCCTTTAACTTGTTTCTATATCCATGGTCCTTTAAGTTGTGTCTATATCCGAAGCAGGACTAGGCACATTAAAAATGTATAAAGTGACCAGAAAAGCTGTAACAATCTGTCTGGAAAAAAACCATTGTTTTAAAACTAAGATTACTGGAACTAAAGGAAATCAACAAATGTATTTTACTATGGGGTCACAGCATCGTAAAGCTTTTGCAGCACTGTGCACATGAACTCCAACTCCTCACAGTCAAATAGTCGATTCCTTAAAAGTCCTTTTGTCAAAAAAAAAAACCACGGAAAAAACCCACAAAAATTACAGATCACTTCAGAGAGCAGATCAGCTACATCCAAGAAAATTTTAAGTTGTGCGTCAAACAAAAAGGACAGTTTCACACCACTTCTTTGAACACTCTATGTAAATACTGCTTCAGGAGAGGAGGTAAGTCCATCTAAAACGCGGTACTAAAAAAAAAACAAACCACACTTAAAATCCTTTGGAGGAAATTCTTAGGCTAAAAACTTTAACATACTATTTCAGTGGTTATATGTAATTTTCAGTAACGGCTTATGAAACTGTTTTATCTCTTTTTTTTTTTTGAGCTTACTGTTTAGCTTCAGCTTGGTGACTCTTGCACTAAGAACTCCAACTTCCCATCAGAGGAAAAACTTCAATGGAAGACAGTTCTAGTGAAAGGAATCAGTTAGGCTAATAGGTCTTACTCTCCCATTTTTTTTTTTTCTAAAGGTTAAAAAAAGTATCTTCTGCAATCCAGCAGACAGGGATCTTCTAAGTCATTCACACACTTCTCATTCTTGCTCAATTTCTGGAATTTTCCACTGATGCCAGAAGCTCCATCTGGTGGGTGTGTACACTAACTGCAAAACTGAAAGGGAATTAACTATTTCCTTATCAACTTCTATTTAGTAGTTAAAGTTCTGTACACTGCGTAATTTCTATGCCCCAATATAAAATACAAAATGGCCAAATTTCGATTGCTCTGGGAACCACAATCCTTATTTCTGTTCTTTATTAATAATCTGCTACCCTACACTCCGCTGGGAATTTGTTGGGTTTTCTGATTTTGATGACATCGGCTGAAGTATGTTAAACAATGCTGCGAGCTAAACTTGAACATTTTCTAAAGAACAATCTTTTCAACACACATGATCAAACCCACATGAATACAGGCGATCTCTACTGCATTCTGAAATGCAGTTTTAAATTGCATCCATTCTCTAGGGCATGCTATACTTCAGTGCCTAGGAAACTTTAAATTAGAGGCACTAGCAGCTCAAGAAGTAGGCTTACACACCTACTGCCATCTTAAATAATATCTTTTGTGACTGTTCAAGATGTCCAAAGATAAATGTTTATACACATCCTTGTATGTGCAGCGAAATCAATACATACTATACATGCGGAATATGCTGTGTTCACTTGTTCTTAAAGATTCCAGTTTGAAATGTAATAAAAGCCCGCACATCTTGCTGAAATTTGAAATCAAGACTGGGGATCATTGAAGCACAAAGGATATTATCTGCTTACACCATGATATCCACACTTCAGTGATCAGGAAAAAAGGCTGCATGAATATGCTCCACAATTCCAAAATATTCCTCATCTCGATTATAGCTAAACATGAACAATCCCAGAATAAAAAACATTTTGGAAAATATAAGCACGTTTCATGAATTAGCAGTTACCATTTAAATTAAATCAAGAACAAATCTGAAATTATCAATCCAAAGTGCACAAAACCATTTGTATAATAAACAAAGCGGCTTAGAAGACTCTGTAAAACGTGCAAGAACAAAGCATGTAACCAATATACACATAATTTATGATCAGATCACACTGATTGTGCGACTGCAATCAGATTAGACTGCAAGTGAAAATGGTAGTCCTGTCTTCTCTCCGTCATGTTTTCCTGACATCACCACTGTGTCAACAGCCAGGGCAGAGACCTGATCCAACTGAATAGGAGTGTTTTTCAGGAGGAGCAGTTCCTTCACTCGCCCAAACAGAAGGCTAGGACTGGTACAATAAGGTGGCAGGAAGCGTGGCTCATACCACCCCTTCCAGCGGCAGCACAGACACAGATATATTTAAGCCAATAGTGAAACTGCATCCCTTAGCGTGTCCTAACTAGTAAAATGCATTGCTTGCATGCTGGTATAAGTGGCAGCACAAATCAACGAAACAAAAGAGAGCACACAAATACTTTTACAAGCTCATCCAAAACCCTGCCAATACATGCTTTCTCGGATAGTAGATATTAGATATTGAAGGGATCTCGCCAACTGGCTAGCATCTGAGTATTAGAAGTGTAAAAATAGTCAGTGAAGTAGGCTGACGCTAATTGTTTTTCCTTTGCCTTACCACTTCACGAACGCTAGGCACAAATGTTGGCATTACACGATTGGGTAAAGTCTGTAAACAAGAGCTTAAAATCAGTCTTACCACTTCACATTTCTTACCTCTTTCCCTTTCTGTCTAAGCATAGCTCCCAAGTGCTCCAGTCCCTGACTACATTCCAGCGTTAATCCACCTCAGCTACTGCTGTCTTCGGTCTGACTCAGGAACCTTCGATATTCAAAAGGCTTCATAGCAGCAGCAGCAGGAATGGGGAAACAAAACAAAACAAAGATCACAACCTTAAGTTTGACTTTTTAGGGAGAAAAAAAGCATTTAAAGACAAGTATTTTGCCTACTGAGATTTCAAGAGACAATTTGCCCTCTTACTGTTGCTGCTATGAATCTGCATCACTAACAGCTTCTTTGACCCAGCTGCAGCACAAGCAAAGAACTATCAGATCCAGAGTCGCATCAGAAATCAATACACAGAAGAGGTAAAAAGAGGTAAAAAGAATGCCTGAGGGCTGAAAGAGAGAAGAGGAGCTGGGAATAGGGAGGAAACACCAGACAGTGAAGCCAGGCTGGAGAGCATGCCCTTTCCTATTTAAATGTGAGCTGAAGAGCATTACTCCAGCGGACAGGCTGTTTACACAGTTACTTAGTTTCTATTTCTCCTAAATTGTTTTAGATATTCCTTGAGAAGTAGATCTTAAATGAAACGTTTTGCCACATCATGTGGATAGTCAAGAACCTGCAGGTGTGATGTGTTCATAGAGTCAACCACACAGGTTTAGGACCCAACAGCCAGTATCAGTTTTCATCCAAATCTTTAATGCCACCTTAAAAAAAGAAAACCAAACAACTAAGGATATAAATGATGGTAACTGAAAGTGACTCACTGCAGAAAACAAAACAGTATTTATTCCATTCTTCTTCAAAACCATCAACCATCATACACATTCAAAAGCACTAATATGAAGTAAGAATGAGACACTGAATTCAAGCCTCGTGTTTGCCTTTCAACACCAGCTAGTTATAACGAAGCTGAACAATGTAGCTATTTCCTTGAGGCATATGGCCCTCAGGTAGGTAAGAGTTACACCCTCTTTAAAAATGTCTTTATTCAAATCTAGAACATGTGTTCAGTTTTTGTATCAGATCTAAGTACTTCCTGAAAGCTCAAAATGAGCAGGTCAGCCTGGCCATCCTCACTAAGAAAGCAAGAGCATTCTTGCCAAAATGTGTCAGGTGAGTCAAAACAAACCTACATACATAGAAGGTATAGGCTTTTTTTTTTTTTTTTTACACATAACATAATCAGGAGTTTTTTCTTCCAATGCATATTCAGACATTTATATTAGATTATCCTTAGACCAGTACCTTCTAATTTCATCTCCATCACTTATACTATCATTAGGAAACATACACTTGTATCAAAATACTTATTTATATGAGTAGGACTGCCTCCACATTAACAATTATACTGTTACAATTATGTTAATAAAAACATACCCTATATATGTATATATAAAAAAATCCAAGCGCAGAGCAGATCTTAATTTAATACAACAAAAAAATACTGTAATGCTTGTTTAGATGCAGGCCAAGATAGTCAGCTGTTATCTTTTTAAAACAAGCAAGTTACATGCATCTTCCAAAAAATCCCAGCAAACTGCTTTATTAATATACAAACTCAGCTGTACTAATAATTTTAAAAATATGCCATCTCTGCCCATGTCAATAAAGCAGATCAAATGACACACACCTGTGGACCACTCTAATCAGTGACCAACTGCAGTCCTATAGCTATTCACTGCCCCTCTCCTGGCACCCACCTCCTACAGACCTTGGACTATGATCCCCATCATATTTGATACTGTTTTCTTCATTCCCAGTGTATAAAATTTTGTCTCTCTTAGACCAACTTCATGTAGTGGAGCAAAGGTAATCTCCCTTTTCTGGGAAAAAAAAAAAATTAACCCCCTCCACCAGAACCCTTAAACACAAAAAACACCAACAGATTTCCTATCGAGCTGCTAAATCTTATTTGTGGCCACCTTCAAGTGAATACATTAACCCATGAGCACTGCCTTTACTCCCACAAAATTAATTGTTCCGATTTCTTTACATCAATCAAATCAGCTGCCATTTTAATAAAAATCTGTAAAATACACATTTTGACTACATGACTTTTGACTACTGATAAGATTCTGATATGTTTCTGTATTCCAGGAATGCTACTTTAAATTTTAATAATTACTTCCAGTATTTAGTACTATTATGGAGTAGTAAAGCTGGGTTGGGAATAACCTTCTATTATTCAGTCTGCAGTGTGTCAGAAGCACAACTCACTTCCACAGAAAATGTGTATGTGTATTCATCCAGAATTTAATAGCAAATTCAGTAACTGTAGAGTTTAGTTTGCTACGTACCTAGCAAATGATACTTTATACTATTAAAGCTTAATTAAAATGCTGTTGTAATATACCACTGTAAGTGACACATACCAATTCTGAAAATGCTAATGGGCATCTTCTGACAACTGGTAACTTCTATCCTACATATACAGAAAAAAAATTAAGTTATTAATCTCATTCTGAAGAGCACACACAGTCTTCCTAGATGTTTTGTTTGTGCAGCTGACGCTTAACACTAAGGCATGAACTTTCCAAAAGAGTCAGGAAGTTCCTCTCCTGTGAAGGTTTTTCATTCCTACGCACTCTGAACAGCAGACACTGTTTACCACTTGTCTGTCTAACCCACAGGCAAAGGCAGCCACCTTTCACCTTCCCCATCTCTTGCATAGCCAAGTAACTCCCTCCTAAAATTTAACGCAAGTGATCTCACAAGCTCTTAATGACTTTTAAGCTCTAGTAGTTCCACACAATATACTTCGAAGCATAAACAGTCATAACCTACAGAGATACTTTCTATAAACCTGTCTGATGGACCACCACTTCCAAGTTAAAAAAAATAATAAATTAATAATGAGGCACTAAAAGTTTATTGGTCTGCAATGATCTCTGAGAGCTGTCCCCAGGCACCTGAAACATCTCATTTCTATTAGATACCAAAAAGTCATTTAAAAAAGTTAATTAAGAAATAATACTAATTTTAGTAAAGGGCTGCTTACTATTAAAAAATAGTACAAAATTATTTTGCTTAGTATTACTTTTGGAGAACAAGTTATGCATCGCGTGTCAAAAAGGACACCTCAATTTTGACTAAAGTTTATTTAAGTATTTGCTGTAACAATCTTCAGGAAAGGTAACAGTCATGTTACAACCCATCAGCCTCCAAGTGCAATTTTATTAATAATAGGATGTTTCTCTTCTGTTGTTTTTTTTCACATTTTAAGATTTCAACACACATCATGGTAGATGTTGATCTGCTGACATCAAATTGCTGCCCAACATCTGCAAATGCACATCTAAAAAGAAACCAAGCTTTGGTTTGTTTTGTTATTAAAAGAAAAAAAAAAAAGAATGCTTTTCTTATTTTTAAACAGGATGATCCATCTTTCTCACCTAGAAGGATGGCAACTTGTAATTATTACAGTCACCAGAGTCCCCAAGTGAAAGTTTTTCCAAGTAGCTGAGACCCTGCAAGAGGAAACAATGCTGGTGGCCTGCAGCACATATGCAGCACATACGGGCTGTGCTACACAGGAGCCACTGAAGGTTGGTCCATGCTACTCTGACAGGTAGGAATCATGCGTCTCCATTATCTCTCACACCTTGTACCTCCAAACAGAAATAGAAAATAGTAGTAAAAATAGAAGCGTAGCTAGTAAAAACATCCTTAAAAAAAAAAAGTTATTTCTCTAAAAGGAATGAAAACCTCGTTCACACCTACCAAATGGTTTAAATACACCCAATAAACAAAGAACATCAAAACGCCGAAGTGCCCAGTTATCCGGACTCTGGCCTACGGCCCCAGACAAAGCACTCGATGCTTCAGCAACGCCCCACACCAGAAGTTTCCCCCGCTGCAGCCATGCGCTCCGCATGTGTGCGAAAAGCCATGCAAGTTTATGAAGCAAATGGCACCGCAAGCCACAACCAAGTTTTGGTACAAGTGCTGAACCCCCGCGCAGAGCCCTGCGCACCCGCTCCAGGGCCCCCATGCGCGCCCACCGCCCCCGTGCCAGCCCCGGCGGGCCCGGGCTGCCCGGTGGCGGGGGTCGCGGCGGGCCCGGGCTGCCCGGTGGCGGGGGTCGCGGGGGGTCCGGGCTGCCCGGGGGGCGGCCCCGCAGACGGCGCTTTGCGGCCGCGCCGCCGGCCCTCCCCCGGCCGCCCCCCCGCCGCAGCCCTGCCCGGCGCGGGGAGGGCGCCCCCTACTGCCTCCCTCCCGCACGCCGCGCCGCCGGCTGGGCTGCGGTGCATTTTGGGTGGGGGCTGGTATTTTTCTTCCACGGCCATACACCGGCAGCAACAATACCGATTTAACGGCAGGAGGAGGGGGGCGAGGGGGGCACCACTAGCATCGCGTACGCCGTGGCACTTGTTTTGGAAAGCTCCCCCCCCTCCCCCCGCCTCTTCCGCCCCCGGGCTGCAGCCGCCGAGTGAAGGGGGTGCGTGACAGGGGGGTGCAGCTCCCAGCGGCTGAGCGAGGCTTCGGGGTTTCAATTCCCCCGCCTTTGAGAAACGGGTGTCGGTAACTATAGCCCAGGGTAGGGCGCGGAGGGATGGGTGAGTCAACGCTGCTCCATCCCGCAGCCGGTGCTGGGCTCGGGGTAGCGGCCGCAGATCGCGCCTCCTCCCGCGGGCAGAGCCACGGCGGGTGCCGGGGGGAGGCTGCTCCCCATTCATCGCCCGGCAGCCGGCGCCGCTCTCCGAGCTCGCTCCAGCGCCAGCCGGGCCCGGCGGCCGGCACCCGCAGCGGGCAGCGCCAGGATGCTGTACCCGCTCGCCGACTCTTCATCCCGTTCGCTTCGCCTTAC
This sequence comes from Falco naumanni, assembly GCF_017639655.2. Classification (NCBI taxonomy): domain Eukaryota; kingdom Metazoa; phylum Chordata; class Aves; order Falconiformes; family Falconidae; genus Falco; species Falco naumanni. The sequence goes on along the minus strand of NC_054063.1, from coordinate 29,765,625 downwards.
CGCCAGCGCAGCCCTCGCCATCGCCGCCGCTCCCGGGACACATCCATGTGCGGTCCCCCCTACGGGGGGGGGGGGGGGGGCGGGAGGAGGCTGGGACCGCATCTGCCGCGCGGGCCCCGGGCAGGAGGGAGCGCGGCCGGCGGCGCAGCCGTGCCCGCAGCCGCCGGAGCGCCACCGGCCTCCCCGAGGGCGGCCAAGTCTCTTCAACATGTGTGCGGCCGGGGGAGGGGGGCCCGCCTGCCAACTCCGCAGCCCCCCGGCTGCGGCGGGCAAGGCGCGGGGCTCCTGCCCCTCGGGGCGGGCCGGGGGCCGGGGGCTGCCGGGGGCCGCGGCCCCTCCGGGCGGAGGGAGGGAGCGGGCGGGGGCTGCCCCCGCCCGGGTCGGACCGCGGACTCACGCACACACCTACCTGACTGGGGCTCTCCTCAGCAGCGAGGGCGGGCGCTCCCCCGGCACCGCGGGCTGGGGGTGGGGGTGCGCGGAGCTGCCTCCCTGGCGCCGCCCGGGTCCCTGGGCGGGCGGGCGGAGCGGAGCCGGCGGCGGCGCGGGGGAGACAAAGGGGGCTGGATGGCGGGGGGGGAGGGGGGGGGGGCGAGTGTGCGGGGGGTGGCCTGTGGTGAGCTGGTCCCGGGGGGCGGGGGCGGCGGCTTCACTGGGCTCGGTCCCCGGGGCGGGGGGTGTGGGGCTCCGGGGCGGGGGGGGGGCTCCCTGGGCGCCCTGCAGACAATACAGCCGGGTCCCTCCTGCCCAGAACCTGCCCTGGCCAAGATGGCGGCCGAGAAAGAGCGGAAGTGACGCGAGACTCTCATTAGCATACGGGACTCATTGTCCGGCGGGAGGGGAGGGGGCCGCGCCCCGGGGGGGAGGGGGCCCGAGCCCCAGTGGATTCCCGCTGGCCTGGCCCCCATCCCGCCCTGCGGGCCGCGCCCCGGCGGCCGAGGGGCGGGCGGGTTACATAACCGCGCCGAGCGCGGCGGAGGGGGGGGTGGCTCTCGCGAGATGGACGGAGTGAGCTGCCGGAGGCGGCGGCGGCGGGATCTACCCCGGGCCCGCTAGGAGGCGCCGCGCCCTGCGGCTGGGTCCGGAGAGGGAGGCGACGCCGCCCGGTTATCCCTCCGCCGCCCCCAGCCGGGACTACATCCTGTCCTGAGGGGCCGCCGCCGCCGGGGCGGGGGCACGCGCCTGGCGAGCCGCACGCCCACGTGACCGCGGTGCCGCGCACGTGACCGCGCGGCCGCGAGCATACGGTCTCGTGCCGCGGCGAGCAGCGGCGGCGCCTCAGGGCGGGCGTTCCCGCTCCCACCGCGCCGCCGCCCGGGCCGCAGCCCGCCCCCGGGGCGGGGCGGGGCCACCGGCGCAACGGCAGCCCGCGGGGACCGCGCCCCGGCCCCGCCCCGCCCCGCCCCGCGGACACCGCGCTCACACCATGGACAGCGCAGCCCGAGGGGCCGGAGCCGCCTCAACCGTCGCGGCGGCCCGCCCGGGAGCGGCCCGGGCCCGACGTGTCCCGGCACCCCTCTGCGCCCCGCCCGGGCCCCCTCTGCGCCCGGCTCCAGCACCCCCCCCGCGCCCGGCCCGGCCCCGGCCCCGGCCCCCTCTGCAGCCCGAGCCGGGGAGGCTTCGAATGAGGCGACGGCTGCCGTGAGCAGCTGGTGGCGGCCGCGGCCTGCAGGTGTAGCACAAGCCACCACGAGGCTAATGAGGGAGGTTGCTGAGGTGAGGAGGCCGGGTCCACTCTGCACGTCGCCACTCACCGAAACCTGAATTTCTCCCATTTTGGCCCGATGCACTGAAGGCCTGCAGGGGCCCAGCGCGTGTGGCGTTCCCGGTCAGCCCGGTGCCTGCGCGCTGCCCCATGCGTGTGGTACGCGGCCATCGGCGGCGCGAGGGTGGCTGCAGTGCAGTCGTGTCTGGGTTGTGCCGAGGCTCCGCATGCGGCTCTTCCTTGTGGGCCAAGACATCTCTTCAGCGAACAGGGCCCAATTCTATAGCACAGTAAAAAATCCTGCAGCTGAAAGGGAACGATGGCTTTTGTTACTTCAAAAATACACAAGCACTAGAAGGACAAAGGAAAGCGTAATTGTATCCTCAGCGTTCAAAACCTTTCTGGTTCAGGATGACATGTGAACCAGAAGTAAAGGCACTTTTTTTCCTGGTATTGTAAGGCTTAACTAAGTGCGTGGTTCCAAATCATCACCTGAAGTATAAAGGCATAGAAAAGTTGTCATAAATTACTTAGACTTCATAAAACTCAAGGATCTCCTGCGTTTTCAAGTGACTGATAGCCCGAAAATGTGTGCACCGCTGTGTTCACAATTCACACAAATAGCTTTTATGAAGAATTTAGTGACATTTTATTGTATTTGTTAGCTTGCTTTAAGACTACGTAGTTTGGCAGAATTTGGAAGCACGCCATTTGGCACTGCCTGCAGATCACGCCTTTATCTCACCGGGGTACTTTCATGCTGTCTTCACATCAGCGGTGGTAAGAATCAGTACGTCAGGGAAAGAGTCCTTTTACAGCTGAGTGGAAATGGCAACAAAATGGCAACACTTACCTGCAAAAACAAAGCTTGTGCTTTGGCGTTAAAAGGCTGCCAGCGCTGGGGTACTTGAAAGTTTCCCTGTGATACACGTACGTGAAATATGTCGCAATTAAAGAAAGCAAAGAAAGCTGCTTTGTTTTTTCTATAACTTCAGTTTGCCTTCCAAGAGTAGATACTTTTTCTTTGATGGCGCAATTAAGAAAGTATGTTGGAAAACATTTCTGAAACGCAGTTAAGTCAGTACCATATTCAGAAGCTATCAACTAACTTCATGGCCACGTAAGCCAGTTTGATTGCTATCGACTAAAATAACACAACCCCAAATAAACTTTGGCACCTTCCTATTTCAAGACTTTTTAACTTATGTGTTACCACTGACCACTTTTTAGCCATGACTTATTAGTTGTGCATTATAAGACACTTCTGTTTCCCTAACTTGCCTCTTACTGGTCAGACTTCTGTTTTCTTCTTAAAATTAATTAAAATTTTAGAAGAAAGGGAGAAATGTTTGCAGCACATTTCATACAGCATTGTTACACACTTTCCTTCTTTCTGAAATAAGAAAACAAACAGTAACAATAAACAATTCTAGAAGGTTTGGAGTGAAGAACAGTAACTACTTCATCACCTCACCTAATGTGAGTTGTACATCCATATGATGCTTTTGGTTGTATAGAAGAATGCTTAATTGAGAAAATGAACTCGGTAACAGAAAAGAGAACTGGAAGTTGGCAGATACTGACTTGGATTTGAGTCTGCAAGACTCATTTGGTTATTATGGCTGGAAGATGGGCAAGGTTGGAAAGGACTGTCCCATTTAATTCACTGTGTCACCACCACACTTCAGGGTTCTAGCGTGGATTTATTTAGTACACATGGAAAATGAATTTCTAAGAAAATACAACAGTATCAGGAAAACGTGTAAAAATACAACAGCACCAGAAAAACAAATACGTGACCCACAAGCCTTTTAATTTAAGGGCTGAATTTGAGACAAAGGTGAGAATTGTTTGAAGGATAGAGGAACTGAGTTCAATGTAACATGATAAAGCGATTGGAAATAGAAATTGTATTTGATAGATGTTTAACATGAAGATACATGCAAAGGATGCAATAGCACAAACAGAAATATTTGGGATCCAGGCAAGGAGAGATGAACAAGCTTTTGGACATCTTTCCATGGCCTGAATTCTGGGTATCAGAGTAATTTTGTATCCTGCTGTAGTTTCTTGATACTTATCAGAAGAAGCCTGCAGGCCAGCTAGGCTGGCAGCCAGAATTGCTAAAGATAAAGAGAGTCCTCTAAGCCCTTCCTCACTATCCAAAATATCAAAGTATTTCCAGCTGGAAACAGCATTTCCAGCCATGATGGTGGTACCCAGTCCAGAATTTGGGCCAAAAAGAGTAAGGAAAACAATTTGTGAAGAGTTCAGAAACTGCAATTTGGTGTGAGAGGGACTTAAATTAGATGTGGATAGAAGGAAGAGAATCAGGAGGTGGAAATACCCACTCAGTCAACAAGATGGGTGATGCAGGCAAAGTTATTTGAGGCAAGAGAGAGAACAACAGGAGAGAAAGATAATGTAGCAGCAGAGGTTTGAGCAAATGAGCCATTGCCTGCTTGGGGGTAAAGTCTGCAATGGCAGAGCTGAAAAAATTGGGGGGAAAGATGAGACAGTACATGTGGAAAGCAGTCTTCAAATGATGGACAAGATCTTGTTGTCATTTTGTTCAGTGAGAGTTTTCGTGATGGTTTGCACAGTATGATAGTTGTCAACAGTTAGCAAGTTAAAAAAGAAAGATGAGAATAATACAAAATTTGTATGAAAAGATTGATTTTAAAGGTAAAAATAAAGCAGTGGAGAAGAAGGAGAAAAGGCATTGAGACCATTTTTCTCCTGTGTGTACAGAGTGAGGTGAACAAAACAAAATAAAAGTTGATGATTGTAGTCTTAATGTACTATTTATATTACAGAAGTGGGTATTGTTTCTCACAATAGACTATGGCCACTAGAAGAATCACTAAAATCATAGCACTGTAAGAGACTAAACACTTAACACCAGAGGGGACACAATTAACATTCCCAAATGGTATAGGTATAACTGAACATGTGTTGTGCTACTGATTCGGGTAAAAATTGTGCCCAGATTCATAACTGTACTAGTTTAGCAGCAGTACTATGTTTGGGCTTTATTAAAATACAAAATAATTAAAGCAACTATCAATGGCTTTAAGCACCTAACACAACTAATTGTATAATAAACACAGGTAAATTAGTCCCCAGCAGTATTAAGATCACTGGTCTCACAATGATCTTTAAGACTCATTAAGTCATCCAGCTCCTATGCTGTTTAGACACTCAATCATCTGTCAGTATTCTCTAGCCTTCTTCCATGAAGATGACTTTGGGAACAGTCACCAGGAAGAACAAAAGTCAGTCTGTATCAAGATGAAAGTAGGGGAAAACTGTCCTTTGACACAGAATACTCGCCTTCTTTTCTCCTTTTTTTTTTTTTTTTTAAGAAGATACTACTCATAATGAGCAGGCCTATGATTAGAGATGCTTAAGACAGGTTTGTTTAGTTAGTTTGGGATAACTTGAAAGGAAAGGTTGATGCCTTAGTCAGACGAATAAGAAATTAATCTGTCACAAGCAATACTTAAATTTCACATGGAAGCTGGTCAGTCAAGTATCATGTCCTTTGGAGATGATGCTGTACTGCCATGACAAACTACATCCTTTCTGTGGATACAGGATTGATGTCTTACATGTTGTCAGCGCTTTCAGAAACACAGCATTCAGATAGGATTTACTTAGTGAAAGACATTGATTAAAAATAAAAAAAAACACCTAAATTCAGTATTTCAGTAATTTATCACTTTCCAGCAGCTTGTCTTTTCTACCTCCTCTGCATTGTACAATAAATAATATAACTGTTTTGACAGGATGCACCCATCGGAAGTGCTGCCATATGCCTTCTTTGCAAGAGCAAGCAGAATGAAAAACTGGGCTACAACTGAGAGCTCTCCAACTCGCTGCAGTCATGACACGAAATTCACCATGTAGTAAGTCAATCTGGTTATTTTCTTCCTGGGTATCCCCCCAGTAGTTGCACAGAAGTAGTGGGGCAGGAGACCTCAAAGCATTCTCATGCAGTGACTGTAGGAACTCAGTCAAGATCTTTCCTGTTCTGGAACAAAAGTAGAAGTATCATTTAGTGCTCAGATCTTCCCCTTCCTGACAGCACAGCATTTTAGGAGCTAGATAACCATCCTCAGCTTCCCAGGAAATAGCAAGTTCTCAGCTGTAGTTTTGTCTGGATTCACCTCCTAGGAGTGTGACATGTTTGCAAAAAGTCAAAACAGGGAAGAAGTTTGTGAGCCAAAGACAAGGTTGTTTGATATTTGGATTTTTTTCTTGTTATTGTTGGGGTTTTTATATTATGATGCACCATCTATACTGATTTCTGTTGAACAGTCAGTGCAACTAACCTTGCAGGGATAACCTTCCATTTTATGATATTTGTCTACTGCTGCTTTGTTGAAATTCCTCTCTCAAGGGCTGAGTTTTCAGGTCTTATTTTGGATTAAAAGTTGCAATTCAGTTTCCCTCTTTCCAGTCCCAATATATTTCCCCCAGACAGTAACAATCACAGTGTGTAAGAACTTATAAATGGCCACCATGCCTGAAGAAAGAAGGTAAAACGGGGCAGGAACAGAGGAAGAAATGATGCTCAGAAAGTTTTTGTGCTTTATGGAAATTCTGTGATTACCTTCTTTATTCATGTCTTCTACAGCATGGCATCTTGGATATAGTGTGTCATAAAACAATGGTAAAGTTCGATTAGCAATCCTCTTGTCTGCGCATACCCTGTTTGTACTGACACTAATGTTAAAATTTGCCTACAAGACTGGAATGCTAATCATTGAAAAGCTGTTGCTGAAGTCATCAATGTATTGAACTCAGTAGGCAATCTGTCATTTAATTCATTTGTGCCAAGATTTCAATCCATGCTTACATTTGGAATCTTGATAGACCCTTAAATAAATATTATTGATTAGTCATCACTGTTTTGCACTGTTGATATTCAGAAGGTTGTGCAACCTTGCAGTTGGCTTTCTACACAGTCCACTGGAAAAATATGTTTTATTATAGTGCTTGTGTTGGCAGCTAGGTACATCTTTATTGCAGGCTCAGATTTAAAAAAAACCCAAACAAACCAAAACTGAAGCCAACTCCCTGCAATCTCAGATCAGACAAATCCTCACCCACAAGACCCAGAAAGCTAGGGATCTCATTTTGATACTCGTTTCACATTCAGTAGGATACATTAAACCAGGCCTTGGTTGTCTGAAGGTGTTGTCCCAGCTTCATAATCATAGTCATAATCATAATGACCTAGGTCAGAGGGATTAAACTGCCTGACCTCATGAATTACATACCTAACCATTGCATGACTAAGAGTGAAAATCCATACCTCGGGGTATGAACCTGTATTGCATATCCCTGAGGCAGGGCTACTGAGGGTGTTAGCGGCATGAGGAGACCACTGGTGCTCACACTCCACCTGCCATATAGTATATATGATCAGGTGCTAAGTCCTTGGACAAGGGGAAGGATCAATTTTAGTAGCCCCCAGTTTTGTGTATCGTCTCGCAGCCGGGGCTTCAGATTGTCTGATAAAAAACTTCACACTAATACAGGGCTGCTTAAGTCACTCAGCAGAGCTCTGACTGGGGATGTGCACTCAGAAGTACTCCCAAACCAGAGAGCAAGCACCAGGCTTGGGTCAAGGATCCGCTTAATGATATGCCATGCAAAACTCCACAACCCATTCATCTTTAACTACCAGTCTGTTGGGGTCGCATGCTTGAAGTTTAGCACATGCTTTGGCTGTTCTAATGGGTTTGAACAACTGAGCCCACGGTGTAAGATTTTTCATCCATCACATGGAATTTGTAGCCCACAATAACAGAACAAGAGATCTTCCCTGAGCCTTGCCTGTCTGCCAGTGGAGGTAATCAGATTGCCATTCAGGGGAAAGTGAATATTACTGGTGCAAAATGTGAGTTACTTTCTTCCCCCTCTTCCTTAACCATGCCCAACCAAAAATATCCATGATATATACTGATTTAAGCCAGGAAGGAATTAAAGCTCCTGTTCTTGCCAAATGATTGAGTGCTTGCAGACACAGATTCCTAAGAAAGTATAATAGAGAAAGTGCATTAGCAGAGTATTTGTGCCTTCATAGGAAATGAATATGGATGTAATTAAGAAAAGCTGATTTATGTGGAACTGTAAAACCAGGGACATAAAATAAAAAATTCTCTGTAAATGTCAAGTCAGTGTTTTGTGGTGGCCAAAACAAGGCAAGCAGAGTATCGCAATGGTATTAAGAAGAACGGAAAACTAAAATGCCACTATATAGATCACTAGCACGTGAATATTTAAGACATTGTATGGAGTCCTAGGCACTTGATCTCTCAGGATTACAGTAGAACTGTTATTCTGCTATAGCCTGCCACTAACATTTTGAGCACAGCAAGGTGTGGTGTGGCTTCTGTCTGAGAAAATTAAAAAGACAATATGGTGAGGGGATAAGCAGGGTCTATAGAAGAATAGGAAAAGGAAAATGGGAAACCAGAAATAGGGAACATAGAATGCTAGAATCATAGAACGGTTTGGGTTGGAAGGGACCCTAAAGATCACCGGGTTCCAACCCCCAGCCATGGGCAGGGACACCTTCCACTAGACCAGTTGCTCCCAGCCCCATCCAGCCTGGCCTTGAGCACTTCCAGGGACGGGGCAGCCACAGCTGCTCTGGGCAGCCTGTTCCAGGGTCTCACCACCCTCACAGTGAAGAATTTCTTCCTGATACCTAACCTAAATCTACCCTCTTTCAGTTTAAACCCATTCCCCCTTGTCCTATCGCCACGTGCCCTTGTGACAAGCCCCTCGCCAGCTTTCCTGTCAGCCCCTTTAGGTACCGGCAGGAGCTGTAAGGTCTCCCCAGAGCCTTCACTTCTCCAGGCTGAACAACCCCAGCTCTCTCAGCCCCTCATCCCAGGAGATGTGCTCCAGCCCTCTGCCCATCTTCATGGCCTCCTCTGGACTCGCTCCAGCAGGTCCATGTCCTTCTTAACGCTGGGGGCCCCAGAGCTGAACGCAGCACTGGGGGGGTGGGGTGGTGTGTGTCTCACAAGAGCAGAGCAGAGGGGGAGAATCGCCTCGCTCGACCTGCTGGTCACACTTCTTCTGGTGCAGCCCAGGACACGGCTGGTTTTCTGGGCTGCAAACAGCCATTGCTGGCTCATATTCAGTTTTTTACTGACCAGCACCCCCAAGTCCTCCTCCACAGGGCTGCTCTCAATGCACTGAGAACATTTGATGAACTTATCAGACAGCGAGCTTAAAATAAAGTACTTCACAAAACACGTGTATTAAAATTGCTAAGCTCATTCCATAGGATGCTGTAGGAGCCAAAGCTTTAAATGGATTCAAAAAGCAATCAAATCCTTAGAAAAAATTAAAATTAAAAGGTACAGATCTTTTTGACCTCTGGCTTCAGAAGACCCTGTATTACTGACTGTTGGTGTATTCTGGCAAAGATGATACTGGCTGTGTTTCCTTGCTTTCATGCTGCGTCCATTGTTGAGCACTGTTAAGAGACAGTATAGCCATTACTGTGTAACTTCCTTCTTATAAGCTGTTCTTCCCCTACAATATATATTCTTTTAAATTTTTTGGCTTTATGTTAAGAATTTAGATAGGTCGTCTTCAAATACAAATGAGGCTTGATTAAAAGAAGCTGGAGACATATTCATGTAACTCAAAGAATTTCTGTTAAAAAAGTAAAAACCAGTTTAAGTAGAACTAAGTAATGGTGTTTCACCCCACTATTTGCTGAGAAGATACTAGCTTTATCAAAGAGGGACCTCTATTAGAGCTCTGAACACCGGTTACAGTATTGCAATATTTATTTTTCATGAACTCTCACAGCAGTGCATGCGAGAGAAAAGGTCAGCAGACTTAGAGCTTGTTTTTGCAATGTTTTCCAATATACAGAACACTGTTCAAGTACTGGTGAGGTGCTACAGTGCCAGATCTGAGTGCTCAAGGACAGGGAATACTTTAGAACCACATGTTTTTAGTCACCTTAGTGGAGAAACTCATTGGAAAGGAAGTACCATGGGCTGAGCTGTGGGAAAGGATGAAGAGGTGATTTAGGCCAGTTCTGGGCAAAGATTGTTTTCCTAACTCAGCATTAACAGTGTAGTATTTTACGATTCTCCCATCTACAAGTGCACAGAGGGTCAAATGCCCAAACAACAGCTAGTTCTTCTCAAGTTCAGGCTTTTAAAATTTACCAAAAGACAACTTTTGAAAGTACGTTCAACATTCACCGAGTTATCTGCAGCCCAGTCCCCCTTTTTTAAGGAAATACATGTTTTTTTGCCAGGAAAAAAAAAACCCAGATTGTTTTCATAGTATATATTGTGAAATATGTGTGTGTATATATATACCACTAACCCAGGGGAAGCCTGTAGGTTCTTAATTCTGCTTCCTTCCCTGGATCCATGTATTAGTTCCTTTCAGTAGTGCTTTCTACAAGTAGCTGGGTGCAGGCTGATCAGTTTCACTCTTGTGACCTTTTGTTTCAGGAAAAGTGTCTTCTTGTTCTGATGCCATGAAGCACTTGTTTTCTTTCCCTTACAGTACTTCTTTCTTGATAAACACCATTACCTTTATGCATAATAGGAAGTATTACTCATTTATCTAAAAAATGAATATAGCCTCGTCACATTTCAAACTTTCATATACTGGAGCATATAAAACATGCCATGTGTTATGATCCTAATTTAGATGTAAAAGCACCTTCCTCCAAACATGATCTCATAAATAAATGAAGGAAATTTACAGGTAATTTTCATAATTAAAAAGTAGACATGCACACTCTAAAAGCTAGACCCTAATTCACAGCAATTAGATCATGAATAACTAACATTATGGACTTCAGTTATATATTGTTACATAAAAGTCTGAGAAAAATATGATCTTGTTGAGGCTCAATTTATATTCCGGCAAACGGTTTTCAGTAGTATAAAAATTTGAATAAACATCTAAAACCCTCACTATTTGGTCCTTAAAAACTTTGTACCTATTTTCAACTTAAAACATTGATTTTAGCCATGAAACCTCCAAATGAAACATAAATAGATGAAATCTATTCACTGGAGATTTCAGTGGCCCTTTAGACCCAGAGATTTATTTCTGTACGTATCATTAGATCTGATTAGCCTTCACCAAATGAAATTATATAGAATTTGCTGGAAAAGTACAGGCAGATGTCACAAAATGTACAGTTAAGTCACTGTAATCCAGTTACATGTAGATTCAAAACCTACTGCTACATATTTTGTTATTTTAAAGCAAATTAAATGTTAAACATTTGCTCTGAATAGTCAGAAAAGTAGAATAGTATCAGAATCTGTACAATTTCGCTAAAGAACAAAGGAATATCTCTAAAGTAGTCCACTAGAAAATAAGCTTTTGTTTTAGATTTAATTATTTTTGTTACCGAGTGTGACAAATAACTATCTGAAATATGAATTTATCATTTATGTACAGATTTCTCAAATTTTATTTTCTAATATTAACAACTGTATCCAGTATACTAAAGGAATGCAGACAAATACAAACCAAACAGGCATGATTTTTAAGATGTTTGTTGCTTTTCCTCTCCTACCATTAATTTTCTGATACAGGTCTCTGGACAGAGCTACCCTTCCCCCCAAAAAAAAGAAAGGACGTATTTTCCAACATATATAAAACCATTCTCAGAATAATTTCATCCTCCTCCTTACTTCTTCCCTCCTGCCCCCAAGTGCATATTTGATTTCAAGGGCTTCATAGTTTCTGAGTTCTGGCTGTATCAAACCACAAAACAAAAACCAGCGTTACTTTGCTTGTATTTCGTTAATCAGGATCAGGAACAAATACAGGCTTTACACTGCAAATTGTTACTTGTCAAAGAACAATTTCTCAAACGCCTTCAGTGAGGTGAATTGGGCCTTCTGGTACCCTAAAGCTGGGTGAGATGTAGTGGGTTTGCATGGCAAAGTTTTAGTAGCAGGGCGGCTGCAGGGGCAGCTTCTGTGAGAAGGTGCCAGAAGCTCCCTCCCCATCCGATGGAGCCCGTGCCAGCTAGCTCCAAAAGGGACCCGCTGCTGGCCAAGGCTGAGCTAACCAGCCACGGTGGTAGCACTTCTGGGACAGCATATTAATAAGTGGGAAAAAAAAATAATATCTGCACCAGCAGAAGAAAGGAGTGAGAATATGTGAGAGAAAACAGCTCTGTGAACACCAGGTCAGCAGAGGGGGAGGAGGTGCTCCAGGCACCGGAGCAGCGATTCCCCAGCAGCCCCTGGTGAAGCCCACGGTGGGGCAGGCCATGCCCCCAGCCCGTGGAGCCCATGGGGGAGCAGATCCCCCCCCCGCAGCCCGGGGAGGGTCCCACACCAGAGCAGGGGGTGCCCGAAGGAGCCGTGACCTGTGGGCAGCCCCCACTGGAGCCGGCTCCTGGCAGGACCTATGGCCCCATGGAGAGAGGAGCCCAGGCTGGAGCGGTGGCTGGCCAGGCTTGTGACCCCATGGAAGGGACCCACACTGGAACAGTTTGTGAAGCACTGCAGCCCATGGGAAGGGCTCACCTTGGAGAAGTTCATGGAGAACTGTCTGTCTCCAATGGGGGGAACCCCACGCTGGAGGAGGGGAAGGAAGTGTGAGGAGGATGGTGTTGCAGAAATAATGTGTGATGAACTGACCATAGCCCCCATTCTCTGTTCCCCTGCACTGCTCAGGGAGAGGAGGCAGAGAAACTGGGAATTAAGTTAAGCCCAGGAAGAAGGGAGGGGTGAGGGAGTGTAGGGCTTTTTTTTGCCCTATTTGAACGGTAATAAATCAAACTAATTTCCCCAAGTTTAGTCTGTTTTGCCCATGACAGTAATCGCTGTCCTTACCTTAATCCAAGAGCCTTTCGTTACATTTTGTCTTCCCTGTCCAGGTGAGGACGGGCATGATAGAGCTGTTTTTGTGGGCACCTGGCATTCAGCGGGGTCAAACCACTGCAGCTGTCCTACTCCTCTTTTATAGATTCTAAAAATGTTTAGTTTTTAAAGAAAATAGGAAAAGGGAATAATCTCCTTCTGAACAAACACACAGAACACAAAATTATTCCACGCAATTCTCTTTCTTATCCAAAGAATACTCCCTCTTTCCAGTCTAGGAAGAATTTTACAAAAAAACAAATCACTATACTCATCTGTATGTCCTCTTAAACTACACAACCTATTATCAGTTCTGTAGAAACTGTTCTATATATCTGCTTTAAGTTACATGTATATATGTGTGGAGGAAAGAAAGGGAACTAATTGATATATATCTGAAATGCTATCTGCAAACCACAGAACAAATATAAGACAAATTCTGTAAATTTTTTTGTCCTTGATTTTATTTCAAAATAATCTTTAGTTTCTGCTGAATAATGATTAATTTCTAAATGCAAAAGATCGTTTAGCTTTGTTTTCTTTATTAAGACTTTGTCATTTTTACAAAAATAGAATAGAGCACTAGTCTATTAGTTTTTAGTTTAACATACAGTTCATTTATTTCAAGAGGAGTGTTTGGGATACAATATATTCAGAGTTTATTAATAGTGGTTCATTTCATTGTTAATTTATAGCAGGTCTTCTGGTCACCACAAATTACCACACTTCTGCTGTTATATAACCAAAAACACACAGATATCAGAAAATGTTTTTCTAAAAAAAAGTTGATTTAGGATAAACTATCACGTTGTAGCAAACAAGGTCAAGAGCCCCTTTAAGAAGGAAACTATTTCATTGCCTCCCAGTTTAGATTCTCCATAGACACGGTCCACAAATGAAATAGGAACCTGTTGAAACAAGCAAAACTATTTTTAAGGTTCAAAACCTAAATAATCAGAAATTCTGTAAACAAAAGAATGGCCTTTGATATACAGCATGTTTAGACATGGGAAGAAGGCAAGCACCAGATTGGCTTCATGTCAGTTCTTCTTACCAGTGGCTTTAATAATGCCCCATAGCTGGGGAGCATGAAATTATTTGGTTTATCACCTTTAAAGATGATCCAAAGGCATTACTCAGCGGCTGGATGATACACTAGTCAGAACAAACTTAATAGCTTGTGTACTAAAAGCCTCGGGGCTTAAAATGAACCTCCACCACTTTCCTTATGAGCTAAATTCAAAACCTTTAAGTCAATGCCACAGGAAGTCAAAAATCTTCTGCCACCATGAAACAGCGTTCTGCGCAACCTCACCACTGGCTAAGAGATGACATCTGAATATAGCAATTAGTGCATAATTTACAAGCAATGCCTGTCTTTATTGGTCTTTTAATCCTGTAAATAATCTATAAAAGTCAAAGGCGTTTCAAACACTAATTTTTATTTCCTTACTGTAGTGATCATGCTTTCCAGATTAGTTCACTACTCATAAAATGTTAGGAACATACTGCTTTTCAGTAATTTGACCACGTACAAATGACATATGACAGGACATTCTGCCAACACCGAATATGGAAATTCTTGAATATTCTCATATGTTTGTATGCAAAGTTGAAATACTTCAGGGGCTAAAATAAAGAATGACATTTGCAAAAGTCATTAAAAAATTGGCTTAGCGTTCTGCTGGCAGTTTCAACCAGAAATCATCTGGCAAATGGAACACAAAAAATCACCACACCCTTGCATCTGAGCCAGGCCTGAGGATTTCTCACAATTCTAGCAGATCAGTCCATGTCAGAAGAAAACCGAGGGCAAGAAGAGGGTAAGAAGATACCTAAAAAGACTCAACAATGTCTCTGGCTTTCTTAGCAGGGTCCCTTTGATGTCTCAGTAAGCATCCTGGCAACTACAGACAGCCGACCTACAGAGCATGGATAGAAATCACTGAACATGTAGTCGGTGCAGGATGTCAGATGCGACATTTCTTGACCAGTGATGCAAGAATGGTTAATATCTCACCTAATAAGAGGTATCCACTCTTTCCCTTCAGTAGAGGAATTAATCACCTGTGTTTAAGAAAGGACTTTATACCTTTCTTGCACACAAAGTCCTACCATCAGTCTTAAAGGAAGCATTTTCAAAAAGGGTATATTCCATGCACTGTGGTAAATTTCACATATGATAAAGAAGTACAGCAAAATGAAACAGATGCATACAAAACTATTTAGGTATAGCTTGTGTCAGTTCATCTCATCATCCATTTGTTCCTTTTAGACTGGCAGGTCTCAATATTCATTTTCAACTTCGCTTCAGAAATATTTTTCTCTCACAACTGTATCTGCATTTTACAACAGCATAAAACCTCCTACTCTGCCTGTAGAATGACAGCACCCGCCAACCAGGAATTAGACATGCAAGTGCCACCTCTTATGAAATTTCAGTATTACTATTTGGATAATTATAAAATTTATAAATATCCTAAGTATTGATCATGAAATACCATATCAATATACTTGAAACATAATGGAAAACTGTCCTACCTCAGGAAGATACAACACAGAGATGATACACAGAACAGCAAAAATACAATAGTCTTCTTTACAGGCACGTGTCAGCAATCTGAACACTGACAGGTTTGTTACAGATATCACAAAGGAAATCTTAAAAGACAAGGCCGAAGCAGAATAACCAAGCAACCTTTCAGATGTTAGAGAGAACCCTTCCCACATGTGAGAAACCAGTGGAAAAGGGAAGAAGATGCTGACATGAGAACGTAACAGATGAATTGTGGAGGATGGCATAACTGATCCATCACAACATAGAGCCCACATCACAACGCTGACTGGGAGCCATTAGGCCTAGTGAAGGCTGCCCATCAGACCTTGAACAGCAAGACACTTGTATTTGATGCCATACAATGAGTAGAGGCATGTAAATAAATATAAATGAATGGTGGGATTAAATAATAGGCAGAAAAAAAGCTATTTGTGGCAGCAGCCTGAAGAGTATAAGCAACCCAGAACTGCATTTTTTCAAAGCCAGAGAAATGTATTTTACTGTTTTAAAAATGTATAGCAAATAAAACCTCATCCCACCCTAGGTCTCAGTATCGGAATATTATACAGGTGAGGATTTAATTCAGGAACATTGGAGAGCAACATGCACATGCAGCTGGATGCTGGATGTGAACAGCAAAGAAATTAGGGTCAAACCCCAGCTACAGAAAGGATAGTGATGTCGCTACATAAACAAGAAAGGTGGAAGAAAAGAGCTTGGTTTATTGTCTGGAAATACTCCACCCAATGTTGACAGAGAAATGCAATACCTAAGGTTTAGAGAGAGAGAAGCACCAGCAACAGAATTCTCTGACAAGTCAGAGTCATGAAAATGATGAAGCAGCACTGGTTGAGACTGGGCTGTAGAGAGAATTGTAGTGAATCATCTTTAAAGACACCAGCAAGAGCATGTCAATGAAATATAAAAGGCAGAAATCAGACTGCTGGAAATACAGGATCTCACAACTGTTTTGAGCTCTTTTTCAATGACTGTAGACAGCCCATGCCAAGTTTTGAACCAGAAAGTTGTGACAGCTGGAAAATAACAAGGCAATAAAAGATGAAACAGAATAGATCTGAAATAGGTGTTTTCAAATAATTTTGTTTTCTTCAGCAACCTGATTCTTACTAGAGGTGTCTGCACAACATGAAGGAGGAAAGAAAAGGCTCAGCTTCACGGTGTATTTTGACTTCTTTCCCTCCTTTGAAGTGGGATACAATTGTAAAATTGTATTAGCTAAAGAGATGGCAACAGGAAGAGGGAAGTATCCAGGAAGCGTATCAGCCAGGGGAATAAGTAACTGGAATCGTAGATCTGGTATTCACCTGGAAAACCAGAGTTCTAGGTGTGTAATTCCTTTATAACAAGTTGAAAATCTTCTTGGAAGTGCACAAAAATTCCTATGCTCCCAGTAATATGTATCTACATTTAAATGAAAGCACAATATACTTATCAAAACTTTTACTATACCTCTCCAATAGTATATCCTAACTGTCTAGCCCGAACAATCATCTCCATCTGGAAGACGTATCCTTTAGAAACACATTTTTCCATTAGTTTCTGTAAGACTT
Source organism: Falco naumanni (assembly GCF_017639655.2). Lineage (NCBI taxonomy): Eukaryota > Metazoa > Chordata > Aves > Falconiformes > Falconidae > Falco > Falco naumanni. The sequence goes on along the minus strand of NC_054063.1, from coordinate 29,748,903 downwards.
CTTTTCTGTATAACCTGTAAAGGATTACAAAGAAAATGAAACCTGAAGCACAATTTCTGAACTTCAGAAATCAAGGTAGTGTGTAGGAATCCTAGCTGTAATCACTCACTCATATAATTACTATTTAAAAAAAACCCAACTTTTAAAAAGTTATAAGAACAACAGTTCTTGCAATCTAGTCTACTATTTCTTACACCCTTCCCAAACACATTTCATAGTCCTCAGTAAGGTCTGTTCTTACTCCAGTTCCTTGTTCAGCAGTTTCTTAATTTCAAATAAACATTATGAATTGCAAACCAGACCCATACCTGAAACTCCCTGTTAAGTCTGATGCACCTGGTCTCAGCAAAACCTGAGTTAGAAAATTGGCACCACGACTGTGAAAGAAAACATGGAATGTCAAAGTTGCTCAGTACACAATTCCGAAAGATCAAGCAGAATTTCTAGAAAATAAGTATCATTATACCAGCAGACCCCCTCCTCTTTATTGCTTAATATGAAACAATATTTCTAATGTTTTCACTGCTAGATTTGACTACTAAATCAAAATCTTGAAATCGAAACCCAAGGTTTTGTTTTTCAAAGGTCAATGATTAGTAGGTTATTGAACTTCACTATGAAGGAGAAATCGTTTTTTTAGAAATCAGGTTTACAGTTTGGTTCTTTATGGCAGAACTGTCAGTACGACTACACATTAATAAAATATAAAAGAAATGCATCTGACAACATTCAAACCAACATTCTTCTGCTGACTAACATTCACCGTAAACTGAGAATAAAAATGCTTCCTGGACAAACGTGAGACATGGATTTGGAAAATGAAAGTGCAGTTTTAGTTTACGCTGTTTTCATAGTATGGTAACGAATAAACTCCACTGATGGAAAACGTTGTGAGACGAAAAAGCCAGTCATGACTACCTTGCTGAGGGCTGTATTACACTATGGTAAGATATGCAAGTCTTTCGTCTTGCCCAGCATGATGTAAAAGGATTCCTCTGTAATGTCCGTTTAGCTCTCTTCCCTTTTTTTTGACTTATATTTTATTTTGAGTGACAAAAAGATAAGCACTTATTCCAGCCATTAAAAACCAGGAGAAATCCAAATACAGTCCCTATGGTACCATCCCCAGATCATAATGGTAACACAAATTCTGCTCCTAATTCTTTACCGTAACATATAACCCAGCACTAGCTTGTGCCTATTCTCTTAAATCAGGTGTAAGAAAGACAGACTATGCAGAAACTTGTTGATTACTTCCTCAAAATGTGTAAGTCCCTGTAAACCCGATCTGCCAGCCTCTGTATGCTTATGTGACCTTGAATTTTTTCCTCTTTGCTTTTGGGTGAAACTTCCTCTCCCTAGTGTTCACTATAACTGGTTTCCAGTAAGGTCTTAGTAATGATTTATTGACATCGATCATGTCAGGTTATTCTTAACTTATGACAAATCATAGTGTCAACAGAGGGGTTTAGCAACTGATTTACTCTTTAGGGAAAGGACCATTATAGCTATTAAAACTACCTAGATGTGTCTTTTAAACTTGACACAAGAATCATAGTCTCAGCTCATTCTCTGGATGATGAAGCTGAAAGACACTTCCAACCTGATGCCATGTAGATTTGTCTGCTGTTCCAATCCATTTCTCAAGCCTAGTCACGTAATTACATTCTTTCTTGGTGGATTTTAACCAAAGAATTTGCAAATCACGCATGTTCTTATTATTTAATACAATTTTGCAGTACCCAGTACTATTAACTGAAGACTCAGTTCAGCTTACACAGACCGAGTTAGTACTTGGAATTATTATTTCTAAATAACAAATCTGTGTGTAAATATCTAGAAAAATACTAACCTGATTAATTTTCTTTTCAAATCCCAGCCATATACTCCTCCATTTCCTGTATATCTTGTTCCAGACACAATATCAAAATTGCCTTCTTTCTGCTTTCTATAAGCAATTGGTTTTATCAGAAAGACAGGAAGAATATTTGTATGAAGGTGGTACAAATTTCAAAATAAGAACAATCACTCTCTTTGTACAAAATCTGTATTTTACAAACCTTTGAACAAGTAGAGGAGAGAGGAAAGCAATAATTAAGGTGGTTATAGCATTATGCATTTTAAAACCTGTGAACTGTACTCTTATAAAGAGCTGTTTCAAAGAATTTTATGATTACCTTTTACCAACTATGTCATAGAATTTCATAGAATTCATAAATAATTTATAAAGACCTACATGCATTTTTAAAGCCTCTCTCTACTATAAAAGACAGACTGATTTTAAATACAGATTTAAATATTTAAATTACACAAACCCATAGTAAGAAGAAAAAAAAAGAAGTCTGGAACTATCCTTAGTCCATACCATGCCTGACTGTGGCAGAACCTCATCTAAAATTTTAGGTCTTCAGTACTACTAAGCAAGAAAGTTGAGAATTATACAGATTACTAGCCTTAGCCTCCAATGTAATGCCTGTTGACCATTTCTCACAAATTGAAATGTGGCAGAAATGTAAGAGGAAGGCAAAAGGGAGCAAAGTATTTCACTGATAATTGAGGACAGGGTCCTCTATTCAATATCTCTAGGTGCACACAGGATGAAATCATTAGCATTACAAAGTGACATTTATACATGCACTTTTCAAAGCTGAACAGCCATTACAAGGAAAAGAAGTACTTAGCCACACATGCTCTCTGATACTTTAAACTTGAGGATTTTTGCTCCAGTTAGGAACTATTCATTCTTCTGGATTATTTTGGGACAAATCTAACGAGGTCAAATCAATTTTACTTGAATTCTTGCTTTGTGACTTTTCTTACTACAGTTAAGACAGCTATACAAGAATATAAAGCTCCCAAATATTACTACAAAACAATGAACGTTCAGTCATTCTCTCATACTACGATCGGCACCTACCTGATAAACTCTGGAATAAATTTTGGCTGAAATGGAAGGAAAACGCCATCAGAAAAGACAAAGGGATGCTGGGGGTAGGGGGGAGAATCAATGAAAATCAAATTTTAACAGATTAAAAGCACAGTACATAAAATACAGACTTACATGGTGAGAGAGGTCAGCATCCATAATAACAATAAAATTCCCAGTGGCATGCTTCATTCCATGAATATAAGCAGTGCCTGACAAAAATAGCACAGAAATAATTTCCCTCACTATTTTAATATATGCGATCTTCTAGCCACAGGCTTCAATTATCTTCTGAAATCTCTACTAGAAAAGGATGAACTAAAAACTCCTAAAATGTATTTTAAAATAAGATACTAGTGGTCAAACATCAAAGTGATTTTTCATTTTCCCTACAATTTCAGCACTAGATTTTATAAATGTAAACCTTGGCAAACCCTACTGCACTAGATATGCACAGAGAAACACGATGTGCTAAGTGGATCGCTATTCCAAATATCATTTTCAGAAGTGCCACAGAAAACGAGAAACAGGACAGACAACAAAATAATCACTGATGATTAAAAAAAAAACCCCTGACTTATAAACTCTGAATTTAGTACCAGTGGTATATAGATTTTGGGTTGTTCTCCTTGACACCATGAATTATATTCTGATACTTAATCTGAAGACAGCTTTTCTTTTTCTTCCTTCTTACTTTAGCTTGTGTTGCATTTTATTCATCCTGTGTGAACTGGTGCAGCTATCTCGGTAAGAGCTGGAACAAGTTTCGCTGTTAGTTTTCCTCAATAACGCAAATTTCTGATCACAGTCATAGCTTCTGAAGACAGTACTGCTTCCAAAGCTAGTACAGCAGCACAACAGAGATTAAAAACTAGCATATGCCCTTCACTGATCAAAACTACCCAAGTCCTTCTACGAACTTCAGAAGATATAAATAAAACTGAAAACAAAATACCCTCAACTGATGTCTTTAGCAGTGTCACAGGTGACTAAACTCGCAGTTAGTGAACAACTTGTCTTTCCTTTCTTTTCCATGTCATTTGCAGTTACACAGTAGGAGCATCACAGATTTGTGTATTCTGCATGATTAGTAGGTATGGTCACTTGGTTTTAATCCACAACACTGATCAAATTAGTACAAAGGATGAAAAGCCAGAAAACAAATGTAAACATATGTAAGCTTTTGGGAGTTTCTTAGACGAATGTGAGATGTAGAAAAAAAAAGTATGGAAAAGTGAATTTACCTAGGCAACTCAATATCAAAATTAGAATTTTATTTTTGTTCAGCAGACTGGAGAAATTAGCTGCAGGACTTGGTACACTAGACACCTCAAACGTTTTACCAGCACATGGAAGTGGGAGTTGCCAAAACGTTTAGCAAGGAAGGTAGATACTGATTAACAATAAATCAAACAAGGTATTGCATTTTATAATTTTCTCCATTCCTGTTGTGAGAGAAGAGGGATAAGGATACAACATGAATCTTCACAGATGGAAATATTTCCCCTTTATTTTACGACAGTTTCCATACTACACTTTTTAATGTCTTTTACAACTTTCTAGGATATCTGCTTTTTTCTAAAGCAAATAATGACAAGCCTGATTTACATATTCTGTGAAAATATGGCATCAGAGCCATAAAACTGCAGTCCCACATCTTTCCATGCAAGTTTTAATAATCTATCTCTGTGGTACAAGATTGGCTCCCAAATTAGTGAGATTTCTGCAACGAAAGATTGGCTACTAAATTAGTGAGATTTCTTCAATTCACATGTCAGTTAATAGGCGAGGCAATACTTCAGTAGTTTGACTACTGGACACCTGTCCGATGTATTTTTTTAAATTTAATTATAGTCATAACTCACATCGAAATGGTTAACAGTGAAGAGCTCTATCTAAACATCAGAAAAACATCCCAGCCCTCTCTGGAGATTGCACAAACTATGGTCCAATTTTTGAAGCATCCTACAGACGGGCAGATTGCACCCAAGTTACCACTGCCCCCTCTGGATCAGTAGGTTCCACGCAAACATAGCGGCTGCTCCTGTAAACAGTTACATTTTCTCTCAATCTAGATCACTCATTCTGTAACCAGGGAATGCAGCAGCGGAGGGATAGAAGCAGCGTGATACCAACAGGAAAACATAGTTGCACAGAACTGTAGTGACCACAGTCTTGCGGTTTAAGGTTTTAGGGAACTTGTTATAAGTATATTGTGATCGTTATAGGTGTGGGTTTTAAGCTTGTTTGCTTACAAAAAACTTGATGAAAACATATGTTTCTGCTTTTAGGCTTCAATTTTCTTTTAAAAAAATTCTTTTCTTAGTACTAACCAGACTTAATAAGGACTTACCGAGTCCCAGCTTTCTTGGTCTGGGTCTTAAAAGCTGCAGGATATATTAAGAGATACATATATTACTTGAAGTACAGTTTTAAATTAATTCTAGTGACACCTTAAAATTCACCATTTTCAAGGTATAAATATTTTTAAATGCACTTTCCATTTTTAGAAGTCTAGTTAATACAGAAAAATAAATTTATCTGTCAAAACACAGGAGAAAAACCGTTACATTAAACAGTATTTGATCAGGTCATATTTAAAAACAAACCCCTTTTAAGCTTTACTTCACAGTTCTGCAGTAAAAAACAAAATTAAAAGCACCACCTCATGACTAAAGATTTCCTCAAATTCCATTATCTGGAATACAATTACAAATCTGAACAACAGTCTCCCCAGCACCATTACTTTTAAGGAATGACAAACACTAACAGAAAATATTTTAGCAAGTTTCCCAAAGTGATTTAGCATACTTTCAGTAATGAATATAAATTTCAAGATTTTCATGTGCATATAGATACAACCCATGAGTAATGACCATGCAGCAGTATTATTAATCTTGCAGAATATGAACGACCAAACTTTAAACCTGTGCCAAGTATCCTCAGCTCCTGCAGGGCCATATGAAGTGCAGGGGGAGTAGGGGCACTGCCACTAACAAAAGAGGAATCTAAAAAAAATTTTAGATCATCATGACAGTAATTTAACTTTCAGCTCTTCCTAAAATGCCTTTGATGTAAGTCAGCATTTGGGGAGGACAGAGTAGATATTTAAGTAGTCGTGTAAATGTAGTTCACACACAAATTTTAAATCTCCCTTTTAAATCTTGACTAATTTTGATGCATTGTCTAAGGGGTCATAAGCAATATAATCAGAAGGAGGACATGGACATGAAGGAGTTAGTAATCATTAGTGCTTCTGCTTATCTGTTATTTTGGTTCCTTTTCCCCCTTTAATAAATAGTTACATTTGAACATTAACAACAACAACAACAAAAAAATCGCTTTGATTCTTCCTCTACTTCCTTGGACATGTTGGCTTCTCATTAAGTCAACTACATACAATATTCAGTAGACATATAGGAAGTGAGAAGCCTCATGGAATTATTTGGATGATGACTCCTGAGCACTAACCAGAACAATGGTATTACTCAGGAAACAAAGAAAATTATTTCGGGTTAAAAAAAAAAAAAAAAAAAAAAAGTCCTGTTATTGAGGAATGCAACTAGACAGATTAAAAAACAAATCACAAGACCAGACTAGCTTTCATCTTTCCAATTCCCCTATTACTGCAGTCACTTAGAATGAAATTACATCTTATCCAAACCTCATCTTTTCTTAGGCATGCACAAAGTACATGAACAACCACTATTTGTTACTCAATAGCACGCAACAATGCACAAAGTACTGAAAACATTAATTCACGATTTGGCATATAAGCTCATAATGCTGCTAAGCAGCTGTATGACTATCATAATTAACATTTGTCTAAAGTGGCGTGCAAAACTTAAATAGCTTAAAGGATGTTAAAGAAGCACAGAATCCAGGACTCCATTCCACTTTTCTAAGGACTTCAAGTACTTTTCAATACAATAAATATGAAAACAATAGGACAAAAAACTCCGAGAATATAAAACTCACTATTTTATCTGATCCATATATTTTTTCCAATTGTTCAGCAATTTCCTGTGTCCCATCTGGGCTTCCATCATCTATGATGATAATTTCAAAACTGTTCCCACTGAAATGAGAATTATTTTTAGATGAACAAATGGAAAACCCCATTTCACTACCTACAGCGTTATGAAAGGCGTGAAGCTGAGGACCAGAACACAGAGCGACCTCCCGACAGCCGGAGACACGTGCTGCTGTCGTTCCTACAGCCGGGGCTGTGCTTACAGCGGATAAATTCGATAAATCGGGACTCAGCGTTGCTGTTCAGGTCTCAAGCCGCAATTGCTTCACAGCACGCTGCAGCAATATAAACCTCCTCGAAAGCTAAAACTGCCGCTGCGCTTTCACCCGCTTTCTCCAGGAACCGGTGCAGAAGGGATCAGAGCACGCGTGAGACCTCCGATTAGAGTAATTCGTTTCCCTAATTAACCCGGGCGAGGTACACCTGGCTGCATACGACCCCCGATGTACCCGGCGGCACTGGGTAACGTTACTGCCCTCCCGAGCCGTGTCGGTATTTCGTACGTTTTAAGGACGCGCATTGCCCAGCTCCGCGACTCCCCAGCTCCGCCGAACACCAACAGCGGGCGGTCAACCCCCCGAGCCCGCTCCCCACCAGCCGCCGGCCCGCCCGAGGGGACGTTGGACCCCACAGCTGCCACAGCGGCCTTTCCCCGCAGCCCCGACGGCCACCTCCCCTCGCCGGGGACGGGGCTCGCCCGCTTCCGCAGAGCGGCGGTCCGCAGCAGGACCGGGAGCGGGGACGGAGCTCGGCCGGGCCCCAGCATCCCCGCGCCCCCCCTCCCCGGGACGGGCCCCGCCGCCCCCTCGCCCCCCCCGGGACGGACCCCGCCACCCCCGCGACCGGTACCTCTCCTGGAAGGTGCGCGCCAGGAGCCAGACGACGAGGGGCAGGTTCTCCCGCTCGTTGTAGGTGGGCAGCAGCACCGAGAACTTGTCGGCGCCGCCGGCCGCCATGTCGGCGCGCTGACGCACCCGGAACCGGCGGGGACGCGCCGCAGCCAATCAGAGCGCGCGGCGCGGCCGGAAGCGCCGGGGGCAGCCGGCCGGAAGCGGAAGTGACGCGGCTGTCGGCCATCCGCCCTCCCTAACAGCCATGGCGGACGGCGCGGAGGCGGCGCGGCTGAGCGCTGAGATCGGCCAGCGGGAGCAGGAGCTGCGCGGCTTACGAGAGCGGCTGGCCACCGTCTTGCTGGGGGACGCCGCGGCCACAGAGGACGGTGCCTCTGCCTTTCCCGGCGATCTGCCCCCTCTGCCCGCCCAGGCCTCTCTGAGTCCCGCCGACATCCTGCGGTACAGCCGGCAGCTGGTGCTGCCTGAGCTGGGCGTGCGGGGGCAGCTGCGCCTGGCCCGCTCCTCCGTGCTCGTGGTGGGCTGCGGTGGCCTGGGCTGCCCCCTGGCCCAGTACCTGGCCGCAGCTGGCATCGGCCGCCTGGGTCTGGTGGATCACGACGTGGTGGAGACGAGCAACCTGCACCGGCAGGTGCTGCACGGGGAGGCCCGCCGAGGGCTCCCCAAGGCCATATCCGCCGCGGCCGCCCTGCGGCTGCTCAACTCCACGGTGCAGTACGTGCCGTACTGCGGCGCCCTGAGCCCTCGCACTGCCCTGGAGCTGGTGCGGCAGTACGACGTCGTCGCCGACTGCTCCGACAACGTGCCCACCAGGTACTTGGTGAATGATGCCTGCGTTTTGGCTGACAAACCCCTGGTGTCTGGTAGTGCCCTCCGCCTAGAGGGGCAGCTAGTCGTGTACAACTACCATGGAGGGCCCTGCTACAGGTGTCTCTTCCCCAAGCCCCCTCCACCAGAGACGGTGACTAACTGTGCGGATGGGGGAGTGCTGGGTGTCGTGCCTGGCATCATGGGGTGCATCCAGGCCTTGGAGGTGCTGAAGATTGTCTCGGGAATGGGTTCCTCGTTCAGTCAGTTCATGCTGATGTTTGATGCCCGTGAAGGGAGATTTCGCAACATCAAGTTAAGACCAAAGAAACCAGACTGTGATGTCTGTGGTGACAATCCATCTGTCACTTGCCTGCAGGATTATGAGGCATTTTGTGGTTCTTCTGCAACAGACAAGTGTAAGACTTTACATCTGCTATCCAGTAAAGACAGGATATCTGTAGAGCAATACAAAAAATTGTTGGATGAGCAAGTTCCTCATGTTTTAGTAGATGTTCGTCCGCCAGTAGAGGTGGATATCTGTCACCTGGTACATGCTGTTCACATTCCTCTGAGTAAGCTAGAAGAAAAAGATGAAGAATATCTGGAATACTTAAAAAAAAGAATTTGTGAAGAAAAGCAGAGGACTAACAGCCAAACATCTTTTCCTGTATATGTTGTTTGCAAATTAGGAAATGATTCCCAGAAGGCTGTAAAAATTCTGCAGGAGTTACCTGTCAAAGAATTTGGTTCTGTGTTGGCTAAGGATATTAAAGGGGGGCTCATGGCATGGGCTAGTAAAATTGACCCAACGTTCCCTCAGTATTAGAAATTTAAATGGTGAAAAAAAATACAAATTTTCATAGTAAATTCTTTAGGGGTCCATCTTCTTTGTGCAATGACTCTATCACCTGGGGATAGAAATACCATGTTGCTTTTTTTAATGTTAACTTTTCTTCAAAATAATCCTGTATTTTTGTAGATGCTTGTTTATTTTTTATAAAAATGTGAAACTGTTCATGGAAATGGAAAGAAATGTGTTTCTTGGTTGTTATTCCAAGCTCTCATTATTAAATAATTACTTAATTGTGCATGTGGTGATTGCAAATGACTCCTAATTAGTACTTACAGCCTGGAGAATGACAAAGCACAGGAATCCAGGGCTGAAAGTTTTTACTTATTCTCCTAACTGCCTAAAAAATTGAAACAGTGCATGCAGTGATTAAAAAAACCCCAACAACTTGTTAATGTCTAGCTGATCAGTAGCACTATTAAGCCTATCATAGGAAATTGCCAAGACAATGCTGACAAGACTGTTTTGGTCAACATCTGTTTAGTTCTTTATAGCAGCATTGTGTATTTATGAAGAGAAGTGCTTGCTGGAAATAACAGCACCTACAGCAAGTGTGTTCTGTTAAAAACTTCCAGAGGCATCCATCCTCATTTTTTGGCTAAAAAAAAAAGTGTATTCTCTGACCTGTATAGGGAAACTGAGGTAAAATGCTAATAAGACATAAATTTGTGTCCAGAAAGTTTGTAAAACATTTAGAAAATGTTTTTGTGAGGGCTTAGAAGAATTCAGAGATAGAGAGGTGAAGAGGAGGTGAGAGGAAAAATAGGTACGTGGCCTCCCTTTTGCAAGTACAAAGACATATTTCGTAAGTTTTGTCCCTGTTTTTTGTGGTAGTTGCATATCCGCAGTCTCACTGCATTATTTTATTAACGGGAATGAAGAGCTACACATACTTAAAAAGTTCTCATAGATGAACCGGATGAAAAGAAAGAAATAGTTTCTCAACAGAAGCAGCTCATCAGTTAAGCATAGTAATTATCTTCTTGTATTAATTAAGATACAAATTTCCTTTACTCCCTGAGGATGAAAAAGCTGCTTGCCTTGACTAATCTTTGCATTGTATAAAACAAAAAAAAAGTATTACTATTATGATGAGTAGTCAAAAAGGCATATTTTAGTAAAGTGTATTTGAGAACAACCATACTGCCTACTTTATTATAACAAACCATGGGTTCTAGCAGTAATAATCTTAAGTCTTTTGTGGAGGAAACTGTTACATGAATTTATAAATGGAGAGTCGTATCTCTTGCAATTTAGAAGAAAATGAAAACATTACAGGCTGTGACTTAAAGTAGGTATTAATTCTCTGTGGTTTGTGCCGAGAGTTGTTAAGTCAAGACCTTTTAAGGCTGGTTGTGGAGGCTTCTGGTGGGTTTCAGCATTTGGGAATTAGAAACCAGAGGGATCTGTTTGAAATGCCTGACCTGTGTTTGCATTTTTCTTTCTTTAACGTCAAGAGGCTGAAACATAAGAGGTAACAGTAGCAATAATTCTGTAATATCCAGCCTTCTAATGCTAAATAAGAGATGGTATGTCACACATCCCCCTGACCTGAGAAATTGATTCCTTTTCAGTTATTTGAAGCAAGGTGAACCTGTGGGCTTGGGCAAAAGTTTTGATTCTAAATCCGAGTGCTACTTCCAGTGGATAGAAATCATGTGTAAAGTCTTTTCCCTTGTTACAACATTTTAGCAGCAGATGTGCACAAATTCTGTGAAAGAAAAAGGAGTTAACATTAAAGCCTGTGGTGTTTGGCAGATGATTTTTCATAGCAAATTTATAACTGCATTTCTTGTAGCACATTTTCAAGGAGGAAGCCAGACTGCTGTATAGAAGACAGGTCTCAAGGATCTGGAGAACTCTGTAGAAGAACAGTCATAAGGATGAATGAAAATGGATCAAAACCTGAATGGTATCAGAACTAGAAAAAAAAAAAAAAAAGTAAATGCATCGAGTCAGGCTAACGAGAGACAAACTTTCAAGGATCTTTTCTATTAAAATGGCTTTTTGGAAAGATCATTCTAGCCAATCTGCCCAGACTAATGTCCAAAGTTCTTACAGGAGTACAGCATCTGAAATGCGTCTGTAATTTTTGCATAAAGAGAGATTTGTACAAAACTAATTGGGCCATAGAATAGAGATGGTTATTCTGGAAAGAACTAGTGGCTCAGTTCTGATCACAAGGGAGTATGCAAAGTGTAGGTTTCTTTGGGGGGAAAAAGAAATGTTCTGTTCCTTGACTTAGGACAGCAGTTAAATTCTTGGCAAATACGAAAACATCTGCCGTGCATCTTAGATTAAAGTGGGGTCTGCAGTGCTGGTCAAAATTTTATTCTTTACTTGCTGGGGCATTTTAAGTTTAATTTCTTTTATTCCCCTTGGCTTGCTGAAGTGATACACAAGTCTTCCTGTAAGTACAGTCCCCATGCAGTGCTGGACTCTTTGGGGGTAGGCTGAAAAATCAAGGTCATAGGATCATAACTAAGCCAAACCCACCCTTATTATTGGAAATTGTCTTCTGTTTTGACTTGCTTTATTTCTTGAACTCTATAAAACATGTAGTGGTTTCTCTTTTCACCAGGAAGTATAATATAAGAGCTCAGAAGTTCTAAGAGAAGCAGTAAGACTATTATTTTGTATTGCTACTAAAGTACTGTATGAATACTAGTAGATGTTGACATTGTGAACGAAGACAAGTTGCTTTGTTCAAGTAGCTTATAGTGTAGTTGGTCTAAGATGTGTTATCAGATAGGATAAGGTCAGTCAGCAGAGTGTATTTTTTTCTTTTTCTTTGTCCTTCACTCTTGATGTCATGAGGTTGCTTTTTGCCCATGTGGTTATGTTCTCTTTTAAATGGCTAACTAGAATTTGGCACAGACACTAAACAGGAAACAGGTTCCTGTTAGAGGTTTAGGATAATGGAAAGTGGCTGCAGCATTTATTCTGAATTGCTGCATTTTAATGTCTCCCACATGTAGGTCTATGGGATAGCGTCATGGTTCAGGCACAGAGTTAAATATCTAAACTTGTTTTGTCCTGGGACATGGCTATTATTTTAAGGCAAGGTGTGTCAAGCTGGTCTAGCTTTCATGCAAGTCTAAAAGGTGTCTGCATACAAGGTACTAATGTGCCTTGATAAGCTAAAGTCCTCTTTATTTTGGTGGAAAGAGTCTCTCATCTCAAAACTTCCATAAATTCAGCACTGACTTACTATCAAGGTGTATAATTTAAAAAAAATCCCTCAATGGTGACTGAAACTATTTGTAAACAAATGTATGAGGGATGTGTCCAAAACTAGTTCTCAGAGTTCATAATAGCAGAATTTAGGTATGTGAGTATCTTTATTATTATCCTATTTGTAAGCATGTTTTCTAATAAAAATTACTTGTTCAAAACAAAACTATGCACTAGATGCTTAAAATACTGCAAGTACAAGTCTGTCTTCTAAATATGAATGCACTAAGCTGTCCTCTGTGAAACTACATAGGAAAAAAAAATATTTAAGGATGTTTGCTAGGTGGCACTGCAAGTTTATAAACCGAATCATTCTCTAGGTTGTAAGATGCAATTCAACCTTAGCAAGAGCTGAGGTTCACCTGTAAAAATGCATTGTTGTACAGTTATTTAAAAAAAAGACTGAGGAAATAGAAGAAAATGGAGCAGGGCAGTTGGATAGTACATACAATATTCCAAGAAAAAGTTATAATGGCAATTATCTTTCCTAGGGTCAGTTGTTAAAGCAGTGTTTGTTTCAGAGTCTGAACCTGAGGGTTTTTTCATGTGCTATTTTGAAATGCTTTTGCAGCCAAAATGGATAATTGTACAGAAAAGGGTTATTAGAAACACTACCACAAAATTAAATACAGATCTTAATTCTATAAAGAGTCATTGCAGAGTCACTGCTAGTACATTCTTAATATTACTGAAAAGCATTGCAGATTTTCTTGCCTGATTAGGGCAAGGATTTTTTGGAAATTCAAAGATACTTCCTTTTTGTCCTTCTTGTTTTGTAAAACTGAACTGAAGGCATAACATCGTAAAAACAAAATAAAATAAAAATCAGTCCTCTAAGGCAGTGAATCCCAAAAAACCCAAATTGGACTTCTTTGGAAAACAAGAACTGAGCTTGCAGACCTGATGTACCAAAAGAAGCCCATAGAAGTATCCGTGCCTAGAGCTCAGGCACGTTCCTGTGGCATGAAAACTAGGTTGTGAAATGAGAAGGTGGTGTATTTGTTACTTCCCGCAGTAAACTATCGCAGTATTACATACGAAATGGCTTAAATCGTGGTTAGTTAGGTGAGTTGTTCTTGAAACTGAGTCATTCTATCACTGGAGATTAAAGACTTGCTTATCACCATATATTTTAGGAAAGGGTGAGTCATTACAGCGTTAGCATGAATTTTATTGGTGTCACTTGATTTATGCATGTCTCTGACTTACTAGCTCAGTGTTTGAAGCAGAATTAAAAAACCCACGAGAGGGGAGCCGTGGGTACTACACTGTTTTGATAAAATCACCAGCTGGGTTCAGGCAGCCTGCATGCAAGCTGGGGCAGAATTTCTCAGCTGGTGGTCTGTAAAACTGTAGTGGCCTCCAAGGCATCAGAACATGATCTTTTATAGTGACCAGGGAAAAAAATGCATGTGTTCCAGTGCATTTGAATAAAATGCAGGAAGGTAGTTTAATGCTTTAAAAAAATAAACCAAAAAAAAAAAAAAAATGCAAACAAAGCCTGTTGTTGAGATCCCTTCACCCTAATGCAACTAGTTTCTCCAAAAGATACTGAGCTTCGCCTTTTGCATGGATATAATTGTTAGTGACATGGTAGTAACAAGAATACAAATGTTGAACTCTTTAGGAGGAAAGGTTTTTGTTTATGCAGACCATAAAGAGGTTTTTCTAATGCTGACGTGCCAGATGTTAAAAAAAAATACTTGCAAATTAAAGACACTAATATTTTTGATGTCAGGTATTACTTTTAGTATAACTTTTAGAAAGTTCTTTTAAAATCTAGGAACGTAAGCAATAGCTGTATGTAATTTACACCTTTGTGATAGTTGATTGCTACTACATTTACTCTGATTCACTGCTCCAGTACATGCTGACCACTTTCATTGTGTCACAAGTTTAGTCCTGATGACATTCGTACAGAATCTGTGTTGCAAAACTGCTGAAATTGTTGGTTACTGGTTTATTCTTTTTACAAGATTTTAATCTGAAGCTCCTCTGTTGGGACCTGCAGATATCAGTGGGAAAATTGTGATACACTTGGAAGAGCTGTAGATTGAAATGTAACGTGGATTTGCTTTTTCTTCTTGAGTAAGAGCACATTCAGCCCCTGCATTCCTTCCTAGATGATACTGAGGGTTTTGCCTTTTATTCCCATGTAATCACCTAGTACTAATAAAAAGTGGCAGCTGTTTCTTGTGGGGGAAAGCAAATGAATTGACCTACAGGAGGTCACATTTATCTGAGAAGTGCTCTTATCTGGGTGAGAGGCAACTGAAGAGGAATAATGTAATGTCATCTTTTCATTTACAAACCGTTTTTGTGAGTTTCAGAAAGAACAATTACTTTGTAAAATGTAATGCCTTACAGCTTGTGGTTGTCTTGTAAATGCAAAGATCTGAAATTGCATCCCTGGTAAATACGCTAAAACACAAGGCTTTAAAAGGAAACTTCTCCACTTCGCTTGTTTGTTTTTGCTGTAGGTAATTAATTGGTTTATTCAAAGTGCTGATAATGAAAAAACACTTTGGATTGCTGGTCCAGTCTGCAGTTTACTGAAATCTGGTGAAGAACAAGAGAGTTAACTGGAACAACATATTCTACAGTTAAGATGCATGCCTGCAAACAGGCTGGGTTTTAACAGATAGTTACTTGTTTAGTAGTGTGAAAATTTCCTGCCTATCAACAAGTGATTTCTCAGTGAATGTGCTGAATGTTACCTGTTTTGCAGGCATCAGAAGCATGGATGCATTTTAGTGAATGCAAATGAAAGTGTCGTTTCACACTCCAGGCTGTGGTGGTGACAAGCCCTCGCGGTGTAACTTTATTACTGGGACAAGAGTGTATCTGACATGTCCAGGTTTGCAGCGGTTGCTCAGGTAAGTTGGTCGTTATGTGAGGGGAAGTCTCACCAGTGCTGTGGAGTGGTACACTGAGATAAAGAGCAAGATCATCTTTTCTTACGCTGGTCTGAGTTCCTGGCATACAGAACCCTTCCCTGCTGGAAGGAAGGTCGGTCACTGAGCAGGTTACTTCTAGGCTTGGACCCATGCTGAATGAGACAGGTGGAACTGGGTCAACCTGTAATGATACAAGAAGCTTGATAAATACAAACTGTGCTGCTTTGTTTGATTACAGGACTTCAAGCAGAAATAATTGCATAGTTTTGTAATGGCAGTATTGAATAAAAGCAGTTACGTCACTAAAGAGGGTAGCTGGGAGAAGAAGAAAAAGACAATCAAAACTAGCAATAACTGTGGCTGGAGGCTAACGAGTTCCTCAGAGGTAGTACCAGTCCTTAGAAGTTCTGGTGGGCACTTTTTCTCCTACAGGAAAACAAGGAGAAATGTAAAATATTAATGTGTATTAGGGTAGCAAAATTTGGAGCACAGTTAGCAAACACTAATGTGAACTGCAGGAAAACACACACAGACACACACTGGTTAGTGGTATTAACCTTTTGTGGTTTATGTTACCGTTGGTTAAATATACTGGCCCCACTGCTTACCTTACACTGCAGCTTCAAAATCTTTGTGAGGAAAAGAAATAGGGTGCCAGCAGAGAAGCAGTACATGATCAGAGCCCATGGTTGGGAAGGAGATCTAAAGATTTCCCAGAGCTTTCTGCTTGAGTAACTCAGAGTTGTCCAAAGGAGTAATGACTTGATGGATAAGGCAAGAAAATGAGAAGAAATCTGGAGTTTCTGCTAAGTTTTGGCTGTACTCCTCCTGAGCAAGTCACTATTTCCCCAGTCTCTACTGTATGTGTGTTGTGTTTAAATCTTACTCTAGTGACCAGATCCCAAAGAAGCGATTTAATAAGCATGTTGTTCTGGAAGAGCTTGAAGAACTAATGCTTGGTCACTTGGAGGGCAAATACATTATAATCTTTATTACGCAGTCAGAAGCTTGAGCGGTACAGCTGCACACTCTTCATCTCCATACAGCAGTGGAAAAGCAACTGGTATGTTCTGGTCTCGACAGCAGGAAAGGAAAATGGCTTCTGTTTGCCTGTTCTTTAGCCTTTTATCATTGAGTGGGCTAATTTGATCTTTTTTTCACAATATACGTCATATGATTGATTCAGCTGATTGACAATGTCAACTGAAACGTATTTGTGTGATGGTGCTGCTCTGACCTCTTGTTCTTTTTATTGTGAAGTCCTTGCGGTGCTAGTATTTCATGCTCATGCTAAGAACAGAAAATAACTTCCATCCTGTCATATGAATCTTATTAGAAAAACACATTGATATAAATTCAGTCTAGTCTTACTGTGGTACAAGTCTTCCATCCAGAAAAGAAGCTATTCCTACTTTGCATCAGGGCTACTTAAAATGACAGGATCTATTGAAAGGTAGAATCAGGAGAACCAAGGTCTGGAAAGGACCGCTCCAGCAGAAGAATCCAGGCTGTAACACAACGTGCATGGCCTTGGCTGGGACCCTGGTGCGTGTGCTGAGTGCAGGCTTTGCTGACCTGACCCTTCACCGTTAGTCACCAAAGGAAGAAAGTGGTAGCTCTGTGTTCTTGAGGCTTCCCCATGCCCATGGCATGAGGCCCTTCTGTGTAAATCGAGCTGTAGTTTTGTTCACAAGGTGTTCGTGCTGTTGCTAGGAGACCAAATCTCTGCTTGCAGGGAAAGGTTATTTCCAAATTTAAAATGGCTCCTCATATATTTGACTGAGAAATGAAGTCCCTTATACAAATGGCCATTCACCTGCTCATGAATGGTAGAAGGAGGTTCTTCTGTTGTGAAACAGATTTCTGGCTTCAAGTGTAAGGGTTTGAAACTCTGAAAAAAAATAATCAGAGTGTTTAAACATGACTTTATATTTATATGTACATGTATGTGTGTGCACACCCAGAGCACAGCTGTATTCCACATGCTGTGTGATCGAACCATAACTGTTAGTAGAATTTATAGAGATTATTTTCCAGGACATGCATATTGTCCATTTCAAATCTCTTTTTGAAACTCTGCTCTCCGTGTCTATTTTATTACTGCAGTAGTGGGAGGTAACGGGTGTCACTGGTCAGAATTCGTTAGAGCACTCTACAGGTGCTTTTTCATCTTCTAGTTATTAAAAATGAATTTGTGTTGTTATGTCTTTTCTTGCCTTTCAGATGAGAGCACCAACATGTTCTTCAACACTCAGAACTCTAGTGCTCCTCTTTCAATCACTCTTTCTTGCTCTACTGGTCCAAGGAATATCTGGATATTGACACTTTTAAAAAAGTAATTTAATTTCTTTCCTGTGCTTTCTACCCAAAGTTCTGCTGTGGCCTTCTCATCTGCTGCCCTGATTAGTGCTAACCTTCTCAATTAAAGCATCTTTAGTGCTGTATTACAGTCCATTCAAAACACTGTTTCTGAGATGAAGTTTCTTGTAATTATTTCTTGGATGTAGTTTTTCAGTTTTCATAGTGACAAGCTTAAATTTAATGTTCTCATCTTGTTAGCCTTTTTTTCAACGCTGATAATTTTGGAGGTTCTTATGTTTCCTTCTTTATTTCCTTTCCCTTTGTACTGTGATTAAAACCAGTGGCAGCATTAATGTACAATTCTAAGAAAAATTAAAAAAGAGCCATTATTCTACTAGCATAATGTGACAGTTGGTGAGAATAACAAAGGTTAACTTTTTGCACAGCTACTCAAAACATAAACATCGATGGAGACTGATTCATAACACCCCGGTGCTGTTGAATGTTCTATATTCCAGCAGTAGCTTTATTTGAACAAAAGTGAGAAGTTTTGAGGCTTGTCCTGGGACAACAGGAGACTGCCAGGACTCTGAAACAATCCCCTTTTAGTCTTCCTATTGTTAGTTTCAGGTAATACTAATAATCAGCTGTTCCAAAGGACTGGAACTCATTGGAGTTCTGTGTATAGATGAAGGTACAAACCCATTCCTCCTTCCGATACCCAACTGGATAACTTGCATTGATACTTCCTGGAGGAACTGATGCTTTCTTTCTGGAGACAGTGTTCTAGAGATGACTACTTGTGTGATGATGCTACTACCATTTTCAATTTTCTTTGGTCTACCAAGGAGTCAATGACAGGAAGAGGCTGGCAGCCTTCCTCCTACACCTGTGCTGACATTGCAAAGGCTCTTGTTCAGGTATTGCTCGCAACATCAACACAATTCCATGCTGCTGGGCACCGGGCTCTCCCTTTCAGCTCTCCATATGATTCACCATTGTTGTAATGCCTGCAGGGGTCCAGCCGGGAAGATGACATAACCATACTGTAAGTAATTGCAGTATGGGAAAATTGTTCTTATTTATTGTGGTTGCACCCTACCCATTCTTCATGTCTACCTGTTTATGTTCCTTACCTGGTTTTTCTCTCTCCAGTGAGCTTTGAGGGTACAAATGCAGAAAGGGTGACAAAGCTACTTAAGTCTTAAGTAATTCTGCTGATAGAAGTTCAGAGCCAAAATCGCATGCAGAAATTATATGCAGAAGGGTAGGTTGGTCTATTCCCAACTAATGGACACTATGCTAACTGTGTGTGTGTGCATCCCTACTACTAAACGAACCGTCACAGACGTTTAATGCAGTAGTGTTTTATCCGAGATGTAAGAAGCTACAGCACAGTCCCATCCTTAAGTTTTCTATTGCACTTTTGGAAATAGATTTATTTATTTTCCCTAAACCTCAGACAACAGGGAAGCGAATATTCGCTGTTTGGCTGTTGTTTAATTTAGAACCTGAACCTCACAAGGTCATTAGGCTTTGGGTGGCAGACTGGGGATTAGCACCTTGGTGGTGTCTTGTTTGTTTACAGGAATGAGTGCGAAAGTCTTGTTTTTCCTAAAGGCAAGGTTTGTTTAACTGTAGAACATCTCCAGCTGCCTGCTGTCCCACGAGCAGCATTCCTCACTCTCCTCCCTGGGTGAAGCTTCCAGCTCCTCTGCTTCTGTCCTCTCCTTCATCCATGGGTCACTCTAAATTAGTGCTGCCACCGTCCCGGACTCCTGTTGGAAATGGCTCCTTTCTGGCCCTTCCTTCTGCAGACGTTGTTCTGTTATTCCCCAGGGAGCCTTTTCAAGGAGAAAAGAAACCCCAGCAAAGCAGTGGCTCCGATCACTCACGAGGAGTGTCAGTGCCTCTGTGAGGAACGTGTGAGTGTGGGGTCACGGCCGGCTCTGGGAGAGCAGGACACTGAAGGGTTTAGGTGACCCTGTATCGTACGGCAGCAGAACCTCCAGCTACAAATTTCCACCCTAGTGATGGTATTTGGGACTGGGGATTCACAAGGCTTAACTTTACTTACTGTGCAGCCTGCTGCTCTGAACAGCCCCTGCTGTTGTTTACAGCTGCTTTACCAGCACAGAAAGTCTTGATTCTTCTGTTGGGCTTGACGTTATGTTAAATTCTGTGCCTGCCTGCAGATCGGCGCTTAGTGACAGTTCTTTCCTCTTTTGAACCTAACACAGTGATGGCTTCATTTTTTTCACAAAAAGTTGTGGAAGTTGTTGTAAGTTTGAGAAGTACGGATTGATCTCTGAGGGTGAAAAGCAGCAATTTCATAGCTCCTGTTAGAAAAAATGCTCTGTATGGGGTTACCTTCTAGGGAAAGAAATAGATTTCTTCTTTGCAGGGTGATTAATTCCAGCTTACTACAGGGTCTGGGATGGCTGGGAAAACTCTGCTGATCCCTGCAGGAGCCCGGTCAACTGAGTGATGGTAGGTGCCTCGCTGAGCGAGGGTTCACCAGTAACTTTTTAGCCGTGCTGACACAGGCTTTCCCTGGCACCGCACCGCCCTTTGCCTTGGACTGGTATGTGTGTTTGTGTGACTGCAGGGTGGACTGGGTCAGGGAATCTTCTATTCTTACTCATTTTTAAGCAAGACAAATATCCTGGTCCCAAAGCAGTGGGAGTTCTGGGGTGGGCAGAGTGGGAGAGAGGGGTTTGGGTAAGGCACATCTAACTCCTTGAACAGGGAGCAATTGCACAGATACAGCTAACTGAATGATTCTTTTTTCCTTTGAGGCATATCTTTTAATTTCTTTTATAAATAAAATCATAACTGGTTACTTACCAGACTGCTCTTGTACAAGTGATGGAGCTGTTTACGTTTTCCCCATGTGACTTTGAAGCTTGTTAGTTTTAGTCAGATAAAGTTGCACTAGCCTTTTGAAAAGTGCCGCTTACCAATATTCCAGCCAAAAAAATGCTGCATAAATATTTTTATCAGTAGTGTCAATACGTGCTTCACACTTCCCAGAAACTGCAGCGATGCTACCCTCATCCTAGTTTCCCTGTAGATCTAACCGCATGCTCTGGCAAACGAAACGCTGTATATGTAGAACATGCCAAGAAGTGCAGTGGATTGAGTATTTTCCTTTGTATTTTAAAAATATTTTCTTATAATATTTTATCCATCCTTTGAAAGGCAACTGGTGCGGCCGGATGCTTTAGGGCAGGGTCCCGGGCCTCGGAGGAGAGCTGCCGGGAGTCGCCCGTAGATGGCAATGTAAGATCCTTGAATCCGGCACCTTCTCGGCTCTGCCTGGATGAAAACCCCTTATCTCACCCCAACACCAGCTTGGGTTATAGTGGTCCTCAGGAACTCTCAGGAACAGCACTGACCGACACGTCCTCTGTGGCTCGTCACGCATTTTGAGTACTGTAGCTTTCACCCTTAGAAATACAATCCTATTCAAATACAGGCGCGTAATGACAGATTTTGATTTACAGGGAAAACTTTCCCTTTGGCCATCATGGTTCTGTGCAAGTGCTTGAAGCACTTTAGCTGTGGGCCAGGGTCCCAGCTGTCAGTGGCAGAGCAAGGAGGCAGTAGGAAAGAACACACACCAGCTTTACACAGGTCCTACTGAGAGGACCTTAATCTTAATGGGATTCCAGGGCTTATAGGTGCTGGGATGAGGGCGCCAACCTTACCTCATGCTGTTGTTGCTGATGCTTTTTTCCTGTTGCCATCAAATTACATTCGTGTCCATCCTGTGCTGTGATGCCTGTGTTGAATTTGGGCTCTGCTTTCACCTAACGGAAAAGATAACTTCACCCCCACGCTGTGCCTCGTGATGCTTTGCAGCTTTACATTCCCCACTCAGGTTGTCCCCAGAAACATTACTCTCCAAAATTAGAGACACCTGCAGTTCCACAATGTTGGATCTGGATTGCTTGAGGATAGCATTTCTGGATTTTTTAAAGTGCACTTTTATGAGTGCAACTGAGCCATCTTTTCCTTGGCTGACCTGGGAACTGTAAAAGTTAGGGATGATATCACTCAGCTTCTTTGTGACATGAGGTGCATCACTAATGAAAATGAGAGCACTACAATTTATCATTGAGCAATTCTGTGTCAAAACTTTATTTCTATGTGTCATTAACTATAGAAACTTACGCTAGCCCACACCGCTTTGTTCCTGTGGTAGGCACCATTGAAATTATGTTGTTACCTTTAACAGAAAGCTAATCTTTATTATACTTGCTGACCACTTTATTTGCATGACAGAGAGCTGTAAAATTAGCTGGTGATTTTTGGAAACAAACAGCCTTGTTTTTTTAAAAATTCTAATCTCTAGATGATAGCTGGGAAGTACTTGCATTCCAGGTCAGTCACTTGAGCAGGCTAATTATTGTAGTTTATAGCCCTTGTTTCTGGACCCACAATGAGTGTAGGAATAAAATTATGACTATAATTAAGAATGGCTACAAAACTGCAGCCGTTAAAAAGGGTACCCAATAGAGGAGGAGCTGAAACCTTAGCCTGACAGCATTGCATGTGTTTATGTGCCCTAGCTGACTTCAGTGTTACACAAGGCTCTCCAACTCATGTCACAAGGGCTACAGGGATAACAAATTAATATTTGTAAGGCATAACAAATATGCTGTAATTACCCGAACTGGCCTGCTGTTTTTCCAATTATGGCAGAACTCTATTTCTGTTGAAGTGAAATTTGCTTCTGGATTAGTTCCCACAGGCAAATGAAGTAAATACCCTGTTGGACAGGGCAGAAACATCCCCTGATATTATGATCGTGCAGTTTTTTCAGCTCGCTTTTGTCAGGGCTAATAGCATTCTTAATATCTTTAGTGATGTCTAGGAAATATTTCAGAAGATACAAGATGCTGGAAAATGACAAAGAAAAACAGTGAACAAAAAGGGAGAAAGATCTAGTTTTATTGTTAATAATTGATAAACCAAACTCTGAACATTTTCGGTTTGGCAGCACAGGCAAAATTCTCCTTGACTTTATTTGCAGCGTACGATTTTACATAGTGACTGACAGCTACCAAAGGATCCTGTCCTAAGGACTTACACTCTAATGTTACCAGACAAGACAGGACATGCACAGGGCTGAACTGATTCAGTGCAGTACAAGTTGTGGATCTAAACTGGTCTTCGCTTTCCTGTTTTCCATACGATCATTACTATGTCAGGAACAGAGGTAATTACTAATGCTGAAATGGGGTTGTTAAAATGCCACAGAGGCAGTGGTGAGTGAGTGAGTGGGTAAGTCTGGTGTTAAGCATTTTCTGGTTTAGCAATAGAACTTTTGAAGTGTTTTTTTTTTGTTGACAGGGGTGACCTTCAGCTGCTGTCATGAACTGTAGTTTCGTGCCTTTCAGTTCTGCCTGGTTGCTGTATGTTGCACTCCTTGTGCCTATGGGTTTGGTTCCACCATCTCAGAAGGCATTGCATTAGGCTTTCCCCCCACCCCATATTTTTGGTAGACATATAATTTTTTTGATAAATAGGTACTAAATTCACTGTCAAATCTTGCATAAGGTAGTCAACAGAAAGGTATTTTCACAGAAAAAAAATGAGCCATATACTGTATGCATATTGTAGCAACTTCTGATAGAAATGAAAATGGTGAATAATTAACCTGAAAATGGTGAAACTCTGACACCTGGGCCAGAGCCAGCTGCTCAGTTTAGGGGCTAATGTCACCGACTGAGGTGTGAGCAGAGATTGATGTCGCAGTCTTCAAAATCACATTTGTCACCTTTTTATTTAACTTCTGATTAAACACAGCTGGTTACATCTATGTAGGTTTAGGGTTCTCCAGTCCAGTTTTCACCCTGTTGCAAACCCAAGAGAGGGATGTGAAATTTTGTAGCTTTGTTATAAGAAGTATAGGTTCCTTTCCTCTTGTTTTAACTTACTAGTCTTTTTTTATCTAAGCCAAAAAAAAAAAAACCAAAACCCAACGAACAGTAAGTGTATGGAACAGAACTATTCTACAGTCAGGCATGAGCTACCAAGAACTGTTAGCTTTGCCACTGTTTTGCTGTTTTCAAACCAACCCTGACCAAGAACAAGCTGACTGCTCTGGATCTGGGTTCTTTGTGCTGCTTCGTGTTCCTTGGTCTCCACGTACAGTGAATGAGACGTGGAAAGGACAAAAAATGTGCAGTTAGTGCTGGTAGATATTGGTTCTGTGCAATTGAAGGGCAAGACTCCTGTTCATCTGTCCTGACATTGGCCTTTTAATGTGACCCCTGAATTAGGGATCTAGTTCATTCTAGGCTCCCTCTATCACAAAATACAAAATAGAGATGACTACGTATCTCCCAGTGGTGTTTCAGATATTTTGACAAGGCTGCCACTTCAGGCACTTTGGTGAGTGCCTAAAATGAATGTTTACTCCGAGTCTTAGCCTGTACCCTAAAGGACTGTTTGAACTGAAAGCTTTTGTTCACAGAGATTCTTATGAAACTTTGGTTTTAGCTGCAGAGGAGAGCTATAGCAGTAGGAATGAGAGCCTCTACAGCAAAATCTTTTACTTTTGCATCAGCCTGAGTACCCAGTTAAATTCTACCCACACAAGTCATGAATATATAGAGCATGCCAGCTTCCCTTCCCAGACGTGTATCTGATGTGTAAATCCATGATTCTGTTCTGCATGATTTTTTTTATTGTTTAATTGGACACTGCTAAAGCCTCTGACTATTAAATGGCACTACTAAAGCCTCTGACTATGGAAATCTGGAGTACTGAATTACACTGAAAAAAATATAAAGGGACAAATGGAGACAAATCCCCTATGTTCCCTGAAGAGAAATCTCCCTAAGACTATGAAGTTGACTTGTAATGAATGTTAGTGTAATACAAATTATTCCAACTCACCTTGCAAATTATGTTCTTTGGTGTACAGTTAGAGAAGCCTTGTGGCTCTGTCTTCATTTATCAGTGTTGCGCTCACCAAGTGACTTTTGTTGCTTTTATTGGTGGTTTTGAGGAAGGAGGATGGAGGAGGGAAAGATTTTGGAGAAGGGAATTTAATATACCACCTTACCTGGAAATCTGGCTTTATCAGGGATTTTTCTCTTTCTCAATCTCCATGGATCCTTCCTCTTCTTTTCTGAATCTGTTCGATTCTTTGGTTAGTTCATTAAAATATTTTCAAGTTATGTCCCAATTAACTGTGATACTGTGATTCTTGGGACAACATGCAAGAAAGAGGTTTCCCTGTGCAAGCTGCTGAATTGGTACCTAGATTTTACTATACTGAGATAATTTTCTTTCCTAGGAAATGCTTTCTATCCCAGCAGCCTGCTTTAGCTAGCAATGCTCATAGCCCAGATTCTCCCCTAGCTGCTGCTCACTTCTCATATTGACCCCAGGTTGTCAAGCATGCCTGTAGCACATGTGACAGTCTTTCTATACCATAAGAAGCACGTGAAAATGAAAGGAGAACCTGACACTTTATTAATCAAAATTAATACAGCTACTGCTGTCTGAGTTAATACTGTACATATTACTGCAGTATACAGATGACAATACAAATAGCAATGCAGGCCTATCTCTATTGGAGACATGCACCACTTCATCAGTGGCAGTTCAAATAATTCTTTTGACTTCATAAAAGCACAAAGTGGTTTTATTGGAACTTTCTTGTTGACTGCACATGCTGTTAAAATGCAAAAAAGGCGTGACAGCTGACTTTGTAGCTATCAGCTGTGTCACTGGAAACAGTCAGCTTTTGAATCAATCTGTAATTTTCATTAATTTGACTAAAAATTCAGATAAAATACTGTAAAAAGGCATAATCATCTTAGACCCTCTGCCTTCGCAGTAAAAGCTGCAACACAGCGTGTAGGTTTCATACTAATGTTGTGCTCTTAAGACTTATAGCTGGATTTATTTAGCGTATGTATTACCTCTTGTAAAACACAAGCAATTTTGTTCCAGTGATTCATAGTAAAACATGTTGATATGCTTACAAGTAACGTGTTGCCAAGTACAGGATTACATAGGGGTACATCCTGGACAGCTTATTGGTTCCTGGCTTAGGTAGAACCTGCAAGAGGCGAGATGCTTTCACAGCTTTGCTCAACCAGCACCCAACTTCAGGGTGATTTATTTTATTTTATTTTTCCCCTGGACAAGGACTTCAGAACCAAGCTATAATTTTGGGGTAGAAAATAAAGTGATACATGAAATAAATGAGCATTAGCTTAACGTGAAGACATAGAGAAAACGGATGGATCCTCAGCTTTTATTAGCTAGCATAACATGGAAATAAGCTTAAGTTTTGTTTGGTAAGTCTTGATTTCTCATATTCACTTACAGATTCTTATTTATGGCTCAGCCTGTCAAACACATTCTTAGATAAGGAACTGTTGCTCACAGGACTAATCTAATTACCAGTTCTTTTTATAACAAATGCTGACATAAAGGTAGAATGATGTATAGCGCTTGTGTTGAAGCCAATGCTACAGATGATCAAACAGTTTTGAAATTAAGAGTATTTTAGATGGAAAATGTGTCTCTTTTTTGTCACGATGTTCCTGTTTTTTGTCCAACTCTAATTAAAGCTGAAGAACAAGAGTGAAAAGCTGGTTACATTCGTAGTTCTGCCACATAATTAATTGCCAAGAGTTTAGACTGGGTATTTTAGTGCTCTGCAGTAATGCTCCATAGGCATATTTATCTACAACAGGCTGAAGAATGCTAGAGCCCTAATTATTTGTAAAGTGCATTTTTAAAAGTTTTGGAATTATTCTTCAAGAACAAGCATATCAGAACACCTTCAGATTGTATTTTAAAGACATTCGAAAAGAAAATGAGTGTAGTGTGGGCTTGGCCAACCAGTCTAGAGGAACTAATTCTACCTTTTTTCAAAGGACAATGTTTGTGTCCTTGGCTTTAATTTAAATGAAAAAGCTATCACACATTCTGGCATTTCTAGCAGTCTGCTCCAGAAATGCCAATAAGCAATAGCATTTCTGAAAATTAATATAGCGAAGCATAGGTGAATGCAGTGGGAACTTATAAATTCCCCTGGCTCTTAACTGTTAATAAATAAATTTAATACAGAAAAGAGGGGAAAAAAATGTGAAACTCTTAAGATTAGCTTTTCTTTACCTATAAGGACACATCAAGTCAAACAAACAGATTTAATTATTTTTTTTTTTTAAGTTCTTGAGTTTTTCTTCTGAGCTGTTATGCAAGCCAGCCTCACTCCCTCTAAAATAAATGGCAGGTCTGCCATTAATCTCCCTAGAAACCTGTGCCAAACCTGGCCGTCTTGCTGACCCATGTGCTTCCCCCCGATTTCAGCAGGAGAACCTAGACCAAGACACACGTGCGAATGAAGAATACATGGTTGTGTTTTGGGACCTTAATTGCTTTTTCTCCATTACTATGATGCGTATAATGATGGCAAAGGTATAGTTAATTAAGTCTTAAGTCCCTCACGACTGAGGACAGTAACGTATAAAGCTGCCAGTATCCCCCCCACTCCGTGACTCAAATGATATTTTCTTTTTTTTCCTCATTGGCAACTTCCCACGACCATATATTTTCTGCTCCCTTTAAAGAACCAAATGCTGAATGTGAATGGGTAGCCGCAGTGTCGATTTGCCAAGTAATGGTAGGGTGTCCCCTGGAAACAGGCCTCTTTTAATTCTGTTTCATAGCTGAGGTAAAGTAAAAACATGGAAACAGATGGTAGGGAACGACTGGCATCTCATCATGCATATTTCATTTGATTTGCAGCTAGTCACCTCTTGATAATAATATTAAATGCTACAAAACTCGAAGACTTTGTTCCTGGGAATACTGCATTCAATGACATAGGATCAACACAGTAACTTCAATTAAATTTTGAAGCTGGTGAGCTGTATTTACATCTCTACCAAGGTTATGATACAAACAGCTCGATTCTTTTCTGCTCTGTTTAGGGCTGACCTGCAAAGAAATATACAGTTGCTGTTGTGAATGACAAATCGTAATGGTTTTTTTAAGAGCACAATGGGACAAACATCTGTGGTTATTCCCACTATGCTTGAAGGCATTCTGCTGGGAGAGAATTTAGCCATTAATTTTGTTATATTTACATTATTTATATACAAGAAGAACAAGAAAAATGGCAGCCTGTTTAATGATTATATACATTGTGATTCGGTTGGAAAAATGTGTATTACAAATGGCAAAACAGCCTGTCAAATACATAATTATGTGTTGTTCTTTTTTTGTCAGAGAACTTTTAATTCCTAAAATCCCACTGTATCATCTCAGTGAAAGATCTGTCCTAAATGTTATATGGGGGGAGGGGGGAAAGCATAATAATAGACTTCTTAATCCGCATCAGTTCCTGGCTAATAGCTCCTTTTCTTCCTTTTAATACGACAGTTACCTTTGTAAAATGCTTCCAAAGCAAATTAAAGATGGAATCTGATACAACAAAACATTACTCGACATCAGGAGAAACAGTAACTTAAACGTCATTCATTGTCCCTAGCCTCAGAAGAGAGATTGGGGAATAAAATATCACTCCCTTGTGATGCACTGCTTATCTGAGACTTTGTTTTCAGCAAGAACTGTGCTCTTCTGTACATTGTTCTTTCCTGTTCTTGCTTTAGCTCAATGTAGGAGCGCGAAAACGTGTGGAAGATGGAGGTGACTGGAAATGCCATGAGGAGGATGCCACTCAGTATGCTGCTTAGTGCCACCACTTGGCCAGGAATGCTTCTGGGAACCATGTCTCCATAGCCTACCGTGGTCATGGTGATGACAGCCCACCAGTAGCACGCGGGGATGCTGGTAAACTCCTGTGAGTCTGCCATCTCGTTCTCAATGACGTACAGGAGCGGTGCAAACAGTGCGATGGCCACGCAGAGGAAGAGCAGCAAGAGACCAAACTCCCGGGTGCACCTGCGAGCGGTCAGCCCCAGCGTCTGCAGCCCCAGGGAGTGCCT
Source organism: Falco naumanni (assembly GCF_017639655.2). Lineage (NCBI taxonomy): Eukaryota > Metazoa > Chordata > Aves > Falconiformes > Falconidae > Falco > Falco naumanni. The sequence goes on along the minus strand of NC_054063.1, from coordinate 29,720,016 downwards.
GGCCAGCCGCATGACGTAGAGAATCCTCAAGGCACGGAGAATACGGAGGACCAGACCTACTTTGTCCAGGTAGATGCTCCCAGAGCTGGGCTTTTTATAGCCCACCGAAGTGGTGTCTACTAGCAAAGTGATATAGTATGGCAGAATGGCTATTATGTCTATCAGGGTTAACGGTCTCCGCAAAAATGCAAACTTGCTCTTTGCCTGGATGAATCTTAGCAGGAACTCCAGGGAAAACCATGCCACACAGACAGACTCCACAACGAAAATATTGTAGCACATCTGGGAACATTCACCCTGCAGGAAAGAGGAGGAGTTTGTAATCGGCACTGGATAATAACTATTTTAGTTAGTACGGTGACAGGAAGAGAGGTTTCTGTGTTGTTTTTTTTTTAAACCCCAAATATTAAAGGAATAGAAGCTGTTGCTATGGGGAAACACACTGACAAACTGGAACAAGTTAAATGCAAAACTTAAGAGAGGAACTACTTATTCCACAGAAGATACTGCTCAGTAATTTCAGGCTTTCTAAATTAGCAAATACAAAGCTTAACAAGGTAATACCCAGTTGTACAGAAGAGTGCACACTAACAGAATTTCCTCTGGACATAAAACTTGGTACGATTAACTGAGCACAGTCGTGTAAGATTTCAAACATGCTTTGTGTTATTTTTCCCCCTCTAAGGACAGCTGCAAAATCCCCATTGCAATCAATGCCATCAGACCTTGTACTTGTTCAGCTCTTCCCAGGACATACCATTTCCCATCCTGAAAAGCTAACTTACCTTTTCCTCCTCCTCCCTCAGGTCAGGCATGGTGCTGATGGATAAGTTCACTGCTGTAATAGTTACAAATAAAACAGACAAACAAGCAAACACCTTTCCAGGGAGGCCAGACTGGGGCCTTTCCACCATGTCTTGCAACTTTTTCATGCACAAGCCAATTTTTGTCTCCTCTACTGTTTCACCTGCTGTTTCATTTTCTAGGAGGTCATCCTCCCGTTCATTTATTTCTGTAAACTCCTCCATTTTTTGCAGATACCTCCTTTTGCAACACCAGTCCAAGTTGTCTTCCTCAATTCCCCAGTAGAGCAGCTCCTCTTGGAAAGACAGTGCACACATCTCACGCAAGAGCCGAAGTTTTCCAACTCGCAAAAAGGTGAGGATTGTCCTGAATGCCCCTGGATTGCGGTCAAAAAAGAATTCATTACATGTCACATCGTAATCATCACAGATGTTCAGAATGTCATCAAAATTATTACAGAATTTTAGTTGTCCCAGACGTGTCAATGGGAATTCATCAAGCGTGGTCCATGGCAGCAAATACTTAATGCCCCCTACGTTTATAATAATGTGATGCTTTCGATCATCAGGGCGAAAGCCTTTCAGGAGATCCTCTTGAGGGTGAATTAGCTTGGCTCTTTGGTAAAAGAGTCCCTTAAGGGTTTCTGTTTCTGGAAAGAACGTGTGGTTGAAGGAAGTATCTGAAGCACAGCTCAGGGCACTATAGTCATAGTCGGAATTTTCTCCAGGTAGAAGAGTCATCTTGGAAGATAACTTCACATCACTTCGCTACTTCTGAAAGTGTCTTCTGCAACAAAAAACAGATACATGGGGTGAGTGAATGAGAGGTTGTTTTGAAGTTTGGAACAAATGTAGTGATCTGAGCTCAAAAACATTTATGGCTGATAAAAACAGTTGGAAAGAAAACAGCAGTGGCTGAGTATGGTCAGAAAAACCTTTCTCATGAGGCTGGGTTTGTCCAGCTGGGTAGAACTGACTCTGTCAAGGGCTGCCCCCTTGTTTAGGAGCTCTGCTTGGCGTGCTTTTCACACTGAGGGGCTTCTCCTGTCTCAGATACAGAGGTCTCGGTTCCCAGTGGACATAGAGGGAAACCAGAAATAATTCGTGCATGTGGCAGGATATTCGTGATTCAGAATGGAAGTATAAAAATCATGACAGCATCACATAAGAGCACAGAATTCAAGTGTGTTTTGTAGAAAAGGCAATTGTATATTTTCATTTAACTATTACACATAGAAATCTTAAGTATTTTAGTACTTATGAAGTACACATAAAGAATGAGAAGTCAATTATGTTGTAATTCAGTAAATACTTCTAAAAACAGTACAAGACTAATTTCTAAAAGACCATATGGAAACAATTTTGGGGAAAAGAATCCCCACTTATATTGATGATCCCATAACATGTTTGTATATAGTTTATATACATTTAATGACATGGCAACTCCCTTTTTATGGCCTCATTTCCAACAGATTCTGAATACACAATTTCTACACAAACACTGGAATATTATTTCGGTTATAACTGACGCCCTATACGCAGAGGTCTCTGTCCTTACAGTGGACTGAAGAGTAGCTGAGAGCCAAGGTGACTGCCTTCACCTCTGATTATAGGAAACCAAAAAATTCTTACGATGACTATGAAAATCACGTTCAGGTTCTGCTCACACAACACTACTGTAAGGTCTGTGGAATGCAGTGACCACAGAGGTCAAAGGGATAGAAAAAGCGGGTACTGGAAACATTAAAACTTTTTGCCTCCCTAACTCACTGCATTTTAAAAAGTCAGACCGAAAGTCTGCTCGCACGCAGGGGAGTTGTACAGTACTGCCTCTAGATCTTCCATCTGTACAGTTAGCTACAGCTTAATGCATGGAGTGGCTGAGTTTCATTTGAGAAGAGTATTTCTTAAGTAGATTGTACAATAAATAGGTATTAATTATGCACAAGTATTCTGACTTTCTAGCCTTGAGTCCATAGGAAAGTAATAAATATTACACTTGATTTGCTTCAGTAGCAGAACAGTTTTGTTCTTTTCCTGGCTGTACTTACCTCCCCTTTATGTGCACCCTGGGGATATACACCCCTGCTAGGGTGCCTTCCTTAAACGCCCAACTGTTGTTTTCAGAAGCTGGAGTTAATAAACCACATCAATAGCGTTACATACCTATTATAGAAGAAATGCCTGAATACACCACAGCAAAGCACTCAAAACACAGCTGTGCTTCAGTTTAAGAGCAACAGGTTTTCCTTGCTGCACGGGGAAAAGCCTTACAGTACTGCTTTCAATAAAATATCTCAGTCCTGCTCCTAAACTTCCCAGAGGGACTACTCCAAACAGAGCAGTTCCTTACATACTCTTAGAAAAAGGTGGCCCCAGGTGAGCTTGGGATAGCATGATATTTCCTGATTCTTCACCTGTAATCCTCTTTAGTACAAAAGGAAATTGATAATTTACTTACCTTTAGGGCATGTGCATAAGGAAAACCTAAGGGAATATACAAGAATGGACAAGGTGCGGATGCAGCAGACCTTCCAAGAGCTGTGGTACTATTTTCTGGCCTGAGGTAAGCAGAGAGGTGAGCTTTGTCATCTTGCTTCTATCACCGAGTGGGATCTCTTACTACTGCTAGTGACTTGCGAACAGCTATTTGGCAAGTAACCTGTTCTCCATGCCAAAATCGTAACTGTGTTTAGCTTTCAGTGCCTTATCACTACATATTTGCTTGTATTGCTGAGTTGCTCTGTCTTTGCTCCAGAGTTATGACTCTGGAAATCCCCATGGTAGAGGATGGGCAATTGTGAAACTCCTCTGGAAGTAACAGTGGGTGCAAACAATGACAAAATTCCACAGGCCCGCACCCAAATAAACTTCCAATCAATTTTGGTTTGTCTCTTGCCTCAAGAAAGACTGAGCAAAGGTCTGCTGACCTGAAATCCTGAAATTCTTTTTTTTTTTTTTTTTTTTTTTTGGAAAGAACATTAACACTAAACTTAATTGTATTAAAAAGTCACACTCTAGGAAATTCTAGCTAATACTGGGATTATCACTGAGCTTCAGGACAGATGATGGCACTCTGCCATTGCCCACTGGAAAAGCTGCAGAGCTCAGATAAATGAAGGGATCTGAGGAGAGTGATAGCTGGGTCAGACAGTGCTAGCCAGAGCATGGTGAACAGAGGAAGCATGGAACAGTTGAATTCCCAACTACCCTGACATACAGCCCCATCACATGCAGCCCTCCTGATGACCTCAGAGCTGGTCTTCTGTTAAAGCATTCCCAAGATACCATCAGTCAAAGTAATGCCACTGGGAGTTAAAGCTACGGGTTTGATGTGGGAAAACAGGGCTACCTGATGTATGTTTATATAGGGCTCCTCTTCTTAGAGCAACTGTTGTTTTATTTAGAAACAAGCCTTTTCCTCCCCTGCCTCAACTATATCTAAGGCAGGGCTGCCCCAAATTGAATAAAGATTATGACTGATATAAGACTATGGATAAATAGGAGCTGTTAACTGTTTTCCCTTCTGTAATACCAGATGATGTTGGTTAGCAACAACTTATCCTCTGAATCTCAGCCAGAAAAAATGAGGAGGCAGCTCATCTCTGTCACTGGTTTGATCTCCCACCGCATCCATATTGTTGACACAATGGGAAGAAATGGGGAGAGGAAAATGTAAATGTTCTGCGTGTGTCAGACACAGGCTGTAACCCTGAGGCATCAACTGAAACAACGGAGCAAAGAAAAAAGAATATCTTTCTTGGCTTCCAGCTTCTCGACCTGTGTAAGACAATAAATTGGACAAATTAATCCCCTGTGTAACACACTGAATGACTGCAGTTATAAAAGGTGGCTCCTTCTTTTTCCGTAACTAGAACTGGCAAGCCCACAGATCGCACGTAGGCAGCTACAGTATTTGATGCTGTACATGTGTTATTTACATGTTCTTTGCCTCGGACACACATAGCATCATATCTAAGGGGGAAGAATAGGAGGAAATAAAGGACAATAGAAAAGATGGCCTGGCTTGAAGGAATGGAGGAAGGAGAAAAATAAACCTATACATTTCCCCTGTAAGTTTCTTGGTTTCCTTTGGAAGCTGCTTCTGCAGAATGGTGGCCAGCACTGTTTGAAGATGGGAGAGAACTAATTAATGGAAGGGTTTTTTTGCCGTTCAGTTTAAAAAACAAGCAAACTGTTCCATTCATACATTGCAGACTGATGGCATTGGGGATGGCTGTAAGAAATGCGTTAAGGATTAAGACAACACACTGGAATATAAGGTCAGACAAACCCATTAGCCTATAGCAACAATTTTCCCAACAATTAAACAAGATGAACTTTAAGGGTATGCTGTAACAGTAAAACGCTCACATAAAACTGCTCTGGTTAAGTAAGGCTCAATGGTAAAATCCCTCCTTGTCTGAGATGGTCTTCTGCCCTTTGAATGCTTGGGAGTTGGTGAAGCCCAGTTCATCTTTCCAACTCCCCTGCTGCTAACGTGTTCTTATCTTGGGCAAATAATTTCTCTCTCAGCATCATTTCCTATTCTGTTTGTAAGCTTACTGGGGCAAGAACTGTCTCTTACTACGTTATACAATCCTGATCACTGTTCTGGCTTCTAGAGACCACAGTAATTCAGAATAACTGGCCCATAGCAAGAGCCCCTGGTGATTCTAAATGGTGTGGTGTATATTTTCAGAAATCTGTGTGGCACAAGGTGGTATTGTTATCCATGACGTTTGGTGAAGAAACACATTTAGAAATCTGTACTGCCCTTACTTTCAGCTGATAATTCAGGAAGGGTGCCAGACTGACTCCTAGGCAATGGGGAGAAAATTATTAAAGATGCCCTTCTGACAGAAAGAAACAGAAATAATGAATAACACGTTAAAATTCCACTGCAAGTATCGTTCCCCCCCTCAGTGTCCTCTGCAGTATTTTGAATTCTGCAGTGCATCTCTGATGTAATCAGAGCTCCTGCAAGGAGTCCTGATACTGCTCTGTGATGCAGACTATTCAAAGTTGTGCCTGGATGATAACAAGCATGCAACAAAGATGCATAACTCTCCCCTAGACTCTCCTATCGACTCCAGTGCCTAGAACTTGTCTTTGTTGCTTTTTACCATTTGTAAATTAAGGTTTAAAAAAAAAAAAAAAAAGTTTCCGATTTCAGTGCAGGCTGAACATGAATGCAGTGATTTTTTTGGAAAGACTTCCCTAAGAAACTGCTTTACAGTTTAGTGATCCTTCCTCCTTTACTCTTTCCTTAGTTAAAATAAGCAGTATTTTCAAGCAGTGTTAAATTCAGCTATCTTCTGACACATGATTTCCGTACTGTATCAACACTGTCAGGGGACTGACATACTGAAATACTTTCAGCTATACTCATGCAGCACTTTATGTAGTAAGAGCCCATCTCCAACTTCAACTCTGCTCACAAAGTGAACTTCCAGACAAATCAAAGTAAAACTTACAAAGGTCAATGTACAATATGAAACAAAGCTATCCTGAGAAAGGCATAATTTGAAAAAACATGCTCGTATCTGCACATTGCTCTCCTTGATCTGGACAGTGTTACACTTTTTGGCATCTTATGACAACCTACAGACTTAATCACGACAAATATGTTACGCAGTGTTTGGGTTTACCAAGCTGAGCCTTATTCTGCTGATAATAATCAGAAGTGAAAGAACTTTGCAGTAACTTACATCCCCAGGAGAATGCTCCAAAATACATTAGAACTAGTGACTGTTGCTATTATCTTGCTGTGAAATATATTTATGTCAACAAATTTTAATCTCACATTCACAACAATCTCTTCAACATATTTTTTTAAAAGTAAACGATTTGTCATTTATTTATATAGATTAGAATTTATATATTTATATAGATAGTTTTGCCACTGAAATGAGGAGATACATAGTCATGGAAGAGTTATTTTATGCGTGTCGTGCTGTCGTCCCGTCCCCCCCCAAGTCTTTTCCAAAGAAAAAAAAATCTGCCAGAAATACATTTCCTATCAAGAATAGTTAACTCGATTGTCAGTCGCCAGCGAACAGAAGTCAGTAAATAGATCAATATAAACCCCGTCTGTTAATTATCGCAAAATTAAAGCTAGAAAGGACCTTCAGACTAGGCAAAGACGAACCGGGAGCCACCAGCCTCCATGCCGCACTGTGCCGGCGCAGGACCCGGGGAAAGGGGGAGCCGGGAAGGGGAAGCCCGAGCATCACCGACCGAGCGCGCCGGAGCCGCCGCGCCAGGACAGCGGGAACCGGGAGCCGCCGCGCCAGGACAGCGGGAACCGGGAGCCGCCGCGCCAGGACAGCGGGAACCGGGAGCCGCCGCGCCAGGACAGCGGGAACCTGGAGCCGCCGCGCTGCCCTGCGCCCGCCCAGCCCCTCCCGCCGCCGGCAGCGCGGAGCCCCGGGGGGGCGGCGGCGCGGGGGGGCCGGTCCCGCTCCTCCATCGCTGCTGCGGGAGAAAACCTGTTGCTGCAACCCGGGCCCGGGCTCGCCAGACCCCGCGCCCCCCTCCCCGCCGCGCACACCCCCGGGGGGCTGGGGGCGCCCCCGGCCGGGCCGTGCCTCCTGCCGCGGGGTGATGCCCGCAGCCGCCCCGCTCCCCGGCTCGGGCCGCTGCGGGAGGAAAGTTCCCGGGACACTTGCCTGCGAGTTGCTCGCGGCGGGGCCGTGCTCAGGGCGCTGCGCTGGCGCTGCGCGGCGGCGGGGGCTGCCGCCTGTGCGGGGCCCCGACCCTCGGCATGGCGGAGCCGCTCCCCGCCACCCCCGGGCCCGGGCTGAGCGGCCGGCGGGGCCGCGGGAGGAGCAGCTCCCGGCTCCCCTCCGCCGCAGGGGGAGCGGCGGCGGCGCTGGCACCGGGAGGGCGCCGGGCCGGGCCCGCCCCCCCCAGCCCCCTCCCCGGCTCCCGGGGCGGCTCCCGGGCGGGGCGGGGGGCGGCCGCCCGCAGGTGCCATCCCGGGCTGCGCTCACCGGCAGGGAAACTTGTGGGGCTCTGCCCGCGCCTGGTCACGGTCTGCATTCCTTCCCTTGGCCAGGGAAGCAGCACCCGAAGTGTGCGTTAAAGCCTAAATCGCAGCACATACCCCCACCCCCCCGGCCCAGACACAGCGGTGGCTCCGGGAGAGCTAAACCGGTGCTGCATTCCCCCGGCGCCCTTGCAAAGTACAGTGACAATTAACACGCTGATATTTCTGATTGTCAAAGACTCTCAGAGTTTCCCCCACCTCTGCTCCTGACTGAAACTTGCCTGCCGCCTGGATGCTCCTTTCCCTTCGGATGCGCGGGCTGAGCCTCCGCCTGACAGCGGCGGTTCCTGGTCCAGCGATCAGGAGGCACCGGCGGCTCCAGCTCCGCCACAGCCCCCTGAGCACCCCCCGCTCCCCCGTGTGCTCCTGTCCCCCCGTCCGCACTGAGCTGTGGCACTTGTCTCCTCTGCTTTCCCTTACCTGCTGCGGCCCCGGGCTTGCAGGGAGCGGCTGCAGGTGACCCCGGGGTGCAGGCGGTGACAGTCACCTCGGTGGGACAGGGGCTGTCTCCCATCACCAGCGCTGTGCACTTCACCCGGAGCACTGCGGGGTCTCCTTCCAAGTAAGGCCCTTTGTTGCTATGGTAATACAAACGAAAAACCCTATACTACGGTAATTTTAGCAAAATATCTCCCTCTTTTTTTTTTTTTTTTTTTTTTTTCTTAACTAAATTGGACTGTGGTTCAGAATCGTGTGGGCACGCAGGAACAGTCATGCTGATATTCTTCAGCCGTAGCTGCTGAGCGGTAGTTGTGGAGAGGGGCTGGCGCTGGCGGTGGGGAACTTGGATTTCTTTTTCCCTGGTGCTGCGCCCTATTTCTGCTTGACTTTGCAAAGATTCCCCAGCACGGCTCGCACATCTGCGGCAGGGAGGTGACCAGTTTTACTGACCACAGGGCCACGGACAAAGAGTTTTGGTATTTGTATTATGGTCTGTAGTCATCTTCTTAATGAACACTCGTATTTTAAAAGCCTGCGTTGCTAATTGCTGTCAAAGAGGAAGGACGCATGAAGTAGGATCTCCCAGAGAATTATCTGGGAACAGTTTTGCTCAGTGTTTTCTGTAATAACTTTGGTGATGGAACGGAGGACACTTTTGTAAGGTTTGCAGGAATTCCAACCTCGAAGGGCAGGGCTGAGATTTAAACCGACCCTCATATACTGCAGTCCCGATCTGAACTCAACACAATAAAATTCTAGAAGAAAAACTCCGTAGTATGCCACATAGGAAGGAATATCGCATGTCAAACGAGGACTATTAGTTTGGTAAAAATACTGCAGAAGAGCATCTTGGGACTATAGTGGATCATAGACTGTGCAGTCCTGCAAAGGAGCCGTGTTGTTGCAAGCTCTAGTAACAGGAGGATCACACGTAAGACATCAGAGGGCGTTATTTCTATTCCATTTAGCACCAGCCAGCCTTGGCTGAAGCACTCTATCCAGTTTCAAGCATCGCACTTACTCTTAAAGAGGGATGCAGGCAAACAAGATAGGAGAATAGCAACCCAAACTGTAAGAGGCTTAGGAAATGTGAGCTACCAGGAAAGATGGAATTTGATTATTTGATCTGGGAAAGAAAACACAAGGTAGGGGCATGGCAACTGTCTTCAAACGTATGAACAGATGACAGTAAACAATTGTTCTGTGACCACCAAAGGTAGGATAAAAAGCAATTTACTGAAGTGTAATTAGGGAGATTACTTTAGATATCAGGAAAACAAACAAACAAACCAGACAAAACTATTACTGTGTGAGCGGCTGGAATCTAGGGAGTTTGCAAATCTGTTCAGTGAAGATTTAAAGAAAAGGTTAGATAAACTGCTATAAGGACTGGCCGTAGCATGTGTGACCATGCCTCAGGGCAGGGGAGAGTTTCAGCAGTCTTCTGGGACATTTACCAGCCTACATTTCCATGACTTCTGATAGTCCAACAAGCCACATCATCCATTCAGGAAGAGGCACAGCAGCATGGCATAAAAGGAGGACTCGTTACCACCCCACGTAATTAATGCAGTGTTTTTACTATTTAACAAATCACACCTGACTCTGCTGTTTGGATCAGTATCTCAGTAACATCTTGAGACCAAGAGCAGCTCACAGAGACAGACAGAGAGCGGAACTATCTGTTGCAAGTAAGCAGTTTTCAAATCCAGTTTTGAGCAATACTGACAGAGAGGCGTTACTACTCAATGGTCGGTGTAAATACAAATGTCCTGAAGAAACTACCACCTCGTTTGGACACTTGGCTGGCAGATGAGGTCAAGGACCTCATTGACATTGGTATGAGAAAGAAGAGTCAGGTGTGAGATCACTGGCTGTGGCCAATATTACATCTGTTCTGGCCAATGGAGATCTTCATTCTTCAGGCATGTCTTGCCTGCATCCTTCATCAGCACAGAATTCATGCGAAAGACAAAAGTGAAACATGCCCTTGAAGATAACAAGCAGCGCGCTAGCAGTTTTTCTGTAGTGATAAGCTGACTGCGTGGTGAACTGGCTGAGGAGTCCCAGAGTAATTCTACTACTTTGTGCTCCTTGAGGAATTAGCATTGCCGCAGAGAAAAATTTTAATCCCACTTTCATTACTTTTGCAGCCTGTGGCTGCTGTTCCTTCTGTTCCTTTGATTGTTGACATTGAAATCCTGTTCTATCATCTTTCTGGCTTTTGCAGATAATTCCAACATCATTCTGCAGTCGGGAGCAGTGCTGCCAGCAAAACAAGGTATTTCAACTTCACAGCACCTTTCACCTCTCACTTTCCAAACAAGGCAAGAGGCTAAATTCATTTCTTATAAAACAGAGCTTAAATATCTACACGGCTGAAAGGTGAGAATTTTCAAAAGCAAGCTACAGAGTGAGGATTATTCACAGAACTTATTAATCAGAAAATTTCAACTAATGAACACATTACAAAAATGCCATCTGTTTGAGAAAAACTCTGTAAACAGAGATAGAAGCAAAGCTCTTTGGATAAATTATGGATGGCAAACCATTCACCTGGTCTTAAAAAACTGAATGCTTTTGTCTTTTAAGGTTGCTAGATAATGTATATGCAAAATGTCACGCTGCAAGTGGATAGCACGTGCTACTGTGGCATAAGGGTTCAGAAAGGTCTCAGAAAAAGAACATGTTAAAACCTGCTGTGCATCCGTGGTTTTCTCACACTGAACAAGGGAGCTCCTTTAAGAAGGAAATCTGTCTCCTTATTTCTGTTCGTACCAAGATCCATTTGTACCTCGATTTCTGCTATTACAGGAAGAAAATGCTACCTATACTTAGGATTTTGGTGTTGGGTACAGGCTGTTAAGGGGAATAAGAGAGAGTGCAACCACTTAGTCATGAGCACCGTCCGCAGGCAATGGAGCAGCCAGAATGTGTCAGTCTTCAGTTCTACCAGCCCTTTCCATGTGAGTCCTACTGGGAAAGAAGGGCTTTATGTGGCTAAAGATTAAGGTAATGATCGTGGCTGGCTTTGAAATTCTCAAGCTGTGGGCACTAGCGGGACCTCTTGGTTCACTCTGTGCCACAGTTCACCTGGTTTCAGTTAACAGCTGTTGTTTGGTGGGGTGCTGGGCATGGCGGTGTTCAGCAGCTGTCCTGAAAAGGGCTTGGGGGTCTTGGTAGACCACAAGCTGAACATGAGCCAGCAATGTGCCTTGGCAGCAAAGAAGGTCAACAGCACCCTGGGGTGTAGCAACAGAAGCTTAGCCAGCAAATCGAGAGATGTGATTACTTGCATTTCCTTAGCACTCAGATGACTTCTAGAATACTGCATCCAATTTTGGGCACTCAGGATGGGAAAAACATCCAGGACAAACTGGAGTGTGTTCAACAGAGGGCCACCGAGCTGGTCAGTGGATGGAGTACCTGCTCTGCTGAGAGACAGAGGGAATTGGGCTTGTCCAGCCTGAAGGAGAGCAGGCTTTGGGGAGACCTAATAGCTTCCAATATCAACAAGAAGGTTATCAGAAAGGTAGAACCAGGCTCTTCATAGTAGTGCATGGCAGGACAGGAGATAACAGGCATAAATTGAAACAAGAGTAAGGAAAAACTTCTTTCCTTTGAGGACAGAGAAGCAGTGGAGCAGCCCAGAGCGCCTGTGCTGTCTGTGTCCATGGGGTTTTTCAAAAGCCAGTTGGATTAAACCCTGAGCAACCAAGTCTCCTCTCGCAACTAACCCTGCCTTGTGCAGGAGGCTGCACTGGAGACCGCCTGAAGTCTCTTCCAGCCTGAACGATTCCGTGTTGCGATGGTAATTTCTGCTTGAAATACTACGGCCATTGTCAGCTTCCCCCTGAAGAGTTCAAGGGACATCTGTCCCCTCAAGGTAAGCAGATTGCATGCTGGTGGCAGGTGGACCCAAATCTCGTCACTGAACGGTGACATGTTTTTTTTTTGCTGATTTATGGCCTCTGCAGGGATTTTTGTTGCTTGTTCTTCTTGTGTCTTTTCTTATGAATAGCTCCATTACTCTTAATGCAGTGCTTCTGTAGTGCACCTTCGCACGGCTAAAGCTTCAAAATGTGTCCCTGAGTTCTGTTACAAATCACCCAGGTGAAATAGCAATTTGTCTTTTGCTGGAATTCACGCAGGTGCTTAGTTCCAAAAGGTTATGTTACAGGGCGGCAATAGCAGGGGACTAGACTCAATTCCTGTATTTCCATGCTCCTCACATCTCGCATTCCCTCCTTCCACCGGAGCAAGCCTTCAGCGTGCCTCCAGAACATGATCCACGTGCTTTCTCTATGCCCTGGCTTGGGACGTGTCCTTCCCAGCCACACTGATGCGCACTTGCATTGCAGCATTGCTCATCTGTACTGCAGCTCCCCAGTGAAGCGAAGGGCTCTGCCAGACAGAAGAAATTGGCTAAAAGCCTCGGAATTGCTATTCTAAGCGTGTCTCCAAGCTGTTGATGCAGCTCCCCTTGAGCACACGTAGCAGGTAAGCCACAATCTCCACTCTAGCGGCGTGTTTGGTTTTGGTGCCTTTTTCTGAGGGATGCTAAAGATTTCCTCGCTTGCCTTGCTTGAGGTAAATGTGTCAATTTAATCACCTTACGTTCCCTTTATTGCCAGTTGAGGTGCATTTGAGCAAATGTGGTTACCCGCCTTAAAGTACATGAACAACCTGTGTCTGTCTCAATGGGGGACTCAGGGCTCAATTTACTGTGAAAGGAATCCCAGGCAGTTCTGATGCCACATGTGGTCAGAGGGATCCCACCTGGAATCATCTGCATTAGATCACAGAGGGTGGGCAGCAGAGAGAGGATCACGTTTAGGCATCTTACTCTCATCTTTAATCATGAAACAAACATGTTTCAGACATTTGTGTTTGTAGAAAAGCTCTGCTTTAGCTTTATTCCTTGTGCAGTTTTCTGTGAGTTTTGTGTCTGGACTTGTGCACGGGCAGAACCGGGCTCTTCTACTGTTTTCTGCTGCTTCTGTTCTTGCTGAAAATTATTCGGGAGAACTGCACGAGCTTCTGCACGTCTGTGTCGTGTTAGTCGTGGCATTGAAGGAGTGAAGAGTAACACATACCTCCTCCATCTGCAGCTCTGTAGATGTTATGTTTGTGTTTGCAAGGTGGCCAATGTGACTAAAATTAATTTACAAACACTTGAAATTTTACTCCAGTACCTCATGCTGCCAGCCTCCCCCGTATTCCCACTGCAGAGACGCTGATAAATGTTCGGAATACTCCTTTGGCTGGATAGTGTGCACCGACACCTGTGGTCTGTACTGAAAAATGGACAGTTTCTGAGTAAAATACGCTGGTGGATGTTAACACCAGAATCAGGAAAAACTCTTACTCTAAAAATAAATTAGGAAATAAAGAGGATCTAAAACTGGAAAACAGGAAGAAGTCAGGAGCATAGTTGTGCAGAAAACTCCTTTCAATTTGAAAAAGTAGAGAGGTATGGATGTACTTGAACAGCCTTGCAGGATTTTAGTTTGGCCTGTGCTGCTTTTGTTCCTAAAACTGATATATCTCAAGTGCTTGGCTGTGCAGCCCTCTACGCCAGTTCAGGTTGCATCCAACCTTGGAAAATGCTGTAACTGCATGAGTGAGGAGAGGAACCTCTGCGTATGTTTTGCGTATTTTGCATAACTTCTGCCTAATCTGAGTGTGGGGTTAATGCACTGGCAAAGGTTAAACAGGAGAATTTCTGCACACAGGTGATTTATGTGTACTTTGAATTCCTTTTCAACTTAGGCATGCAACTGTAACTGTGTGGCACATAATCAGAGAACCAGGTTTAAAAATATTTATATTTCAGAAAGTTTGGGAAAATGCATTACTTCAACTGTGTTTAAATAATTAATTTATATCGTGTACCTACAAGACAGACAAAAGTGTTTACAGGAGAGGAAAGCTCTTTGGCTGAAATGAGTTTCAGGGAACTGCTGTGTTGGAACTATCAGGGACAGTGTATTATATTTCATGGCTCTGGCAGACTTCCAAAAACATACAATTTTTTTTTTTTCAGTTGGCTAAACCAAAAGAGCCTTGCAAGGAACTGAGAAATGCCTTTCTGAGCATGTGCTTCAGCGTCAATATTGTTCAGCTTGATGAGTAAAAATGGATAATGCTCCTAAATACTTCATTACCACATCTGCCTCAGGTTTGTCAAAGGAAATTATCATTCCTTTCCTATGTTCAGGCACTGAAAAAAAATGCGAGTGTATTTATATAATTTACATGTGCATGTAGGAATGGGGTTTTGAACCTAACTGATAGAAATGACTTCTACTAGACAATTCCCAGTAAGCGTTGGAGCTTTGTAGACCATGCTGGTGTGGCCACCAGGCTGGTGGGTCTGTGTCCCAGCTGACCATACCAGTGCTTTGCTTGCTCTGGGGAGGCGTGCAGAGCTCACTGGGGGCTCTCGCGTTCCCCTTCGCTGGAAACGGCTCACGGCACCCAGGTCCCCTGGGCTCCCCCAGCAGCACGTAACCACAGCTTTCATCACACCACCCGTCTTCACCCCACCCAGCTGACTGCAGCTCACTCCTCACGGTGTGCCGCCTCTGCGAGGAACAGAGCGATCTACAGGCCACAAAGAGCACAGCGGGGCGCGCTCCCTGCCTCCTCCTCGCCTTCGCCCATGAAGATTTTTGGGTTGAGATTAGGCTCTGAGGAGGGCACAAGGATAGCCAGGACAGAAGATGGTATCTTTAAAAAATTGGTGTGTCTTTGTGCTGCTTGTTTCCCTCTCTGTTGGGTAAACTCATAGCTGAACATCCATATTCCCAGCCTTTATTTCTCTAGGGCTAGTTTCTTGGGTTTACTTCGTGGTGAAGTTCCAGGGTGTCAGACTCCAAGCTCTCTGCAAGGAAATGAGAAATCTGGGGTCAGCCATTGCCTTCGAGTGCGTTTCAGTTTGGATGGAAGTCTCTCAAATTAACAGCCTCTTACTGTCGACCCTTTTGAATTTCTGTCTGTCATGGGCAGGAAAAAGAAACAGAGAGGCCAAATGGTCCTACTTTCAAAACAGAACCTGTGCCGTGAAACACCTCAGGGGAGAGAGAGTCCTTAATGCCAAGCCAAATTTACCATTCGTTCCCCGATGATACATTCCTCAAACTGTCAAAGTGTCACCAGAGGTGACCAGACACACAATTTTCAGGCATTCACTTCTATTCAAAGATATAGTTAAGAAGATGAGGTGAACTTCCATTCCATTTCTTTTTCTAGCTCAGTCAATTTTTAATACTTGTGATACATTCAGTGAATGTGAAATAATTATCTTAGTCATAATACTTTGGATTCATACAATAATGTATTTTGTGTTGCAGTTTTAAAAATGATTTTGACAAGATGAAGTAAAAAAATTATTAGGCAAAACCCAGCATACATGACTACTATAATTGCTGTTGCAAAAAGGTGTGGGTATACAGTACAATTGAAATGATTTAGATTTCAGTATTTCTGCAAATAAATGCAATACTTAATTAAGGCTTTATCCTACATTTCTCATCGAGAGGAGCTTCATCCTCTGTTTTCACCTGGTAAATTAGAACCTGAGGAATCTGTATTGAGGCAGTGGGTAGGGCACTGGTACACAGGGCAGAGAGATTCCAGTTCCCGTCTTAACTCTGCAACAGTGGTGACATTACCGTACAGCCGGTGCTTGTTATCCCTCCTTAGTCTTGACTCTTGTGCCTGCGAAGGCAAAACGGTTTCATAGCAAAAATCCGCACGTGTTCGCTGCTGGATATCTTCCCTTTAGGAAGGGAGCTGTCTGGAGAATGAACTGTAAAACAGGCACTGAATGAGCTCCCAGGCTCAGTGGGACTTGCAGATAATTCTGCATGTAGCAGAGTCATTACTACAATTACAGTCCCAAATAATAGTGACAGTACCTGGCTGTCCATTGGCGCAGGAATCTACCTTCTCTGCATGCACCAGGGGTAACTTTGTGCTCAGAGGAAACGTGCTAGTATGCACACAGACATTGTGCTTATTTGTGGCATGTGGTTGTGAAAACAAGATTCTTGCCTTTGGCTTTGTTGGTGGCAGATGGCATCTGGCTGCTTCTTTGTAACCGTACTCTGCTTGTTAAATACATCGGGGTGTAAATGAATGTTGGGTGCACAGCTGAAGTTGTGCTGTGGACTTTTGATTAAAAGACTTCACGAGTGGTTGAAGCCCTGTATAAAAAAAAGAAAAAGAAAAGAGGCCATTCCACACCTCTAAGGAAAATTTAAAGCAGTCTCTTAAACTCCCAGCCAAACTGATATTTCTGTTCTCTGTGAGCAAAGCCATTTCCCCCAAGGAGCCAACAGGGTGGTTTTGCATCCCTTGGAAAGGACGGGGAGGGTGGGACCAGCCTGAGCTCTGCCTGCTTGGCGCGCAGCCGCCACAGAGCCTGCCACAGATGGGCTCCTGCAGAACCTGTCACAGATGGGCTCCTGCAGAACCTGCCTGCCACAGCTGGGCTCCTGCAGAATCTGTCACAGCTGGGCTCCTGCAGAACCTGCCTGCCACAGCTGGGCTCCTGCAGAGCCTGCCTGCCACAGCTGGGCTCCTGCAGAATGTGCCTGCCACAGCTGGGCTCCTGCAGAACCTGTCACAGCTGGGCTCCTGCAGAGCCTGCCTGCCACAGCTGGGCTCCTGCAGAACCTGCCACAGCTGGGCTCGCTCGCTGGCAGGGAACCCTCCGATCCCGGTGCACCCAATGGCTTCGCTGCCGATAGTCTAGTGGAGAGTGTGTGATACCTTCTATTCTTTCATTGTGGAAGAGGTGCAGTGCTGTGAAATTCCTACATAAGTGACCTTGTAACGTGTTTAAGCTCCAAATAGTGTCCCTAGGTGAGACCGCGGTCATCCGAGGACTCGGACCACCTGGCTGGTGCAGAGAACTTTATAACTGATACAAATTTCACTGATACACAGACTTTACAATGTATTTTATAAGCACTGTCAGTTGGTATGGTGGCTTTTGCATCCTGCTGATCCAGATGTTATTTGAATATCTGAAATCTGAAACATCTGAAAATCTGAATATTTGAAAATCACATACCAGCCATCTGACCCTTCCACTTGCACTCATATTATTATTTTTAAATGTAATTGTTGCTGGAGTTGAAGGCAGCTGCTTGATACTGCAGTGCAAGCCTAGTTTGGGTTTTCTTTCCACGAGGGGACCCCAGCTGTGCCCTGGCTGGGGCTTTCGGCACTTGCACGGCTCTGCCTGCACGCGAGGGATGGGGAGCTGCAGGTGGAGCGTTGTGCTTGCAGCTAACGCGGATCTGCTGTGATGAATCTTGGGAAACCTGTTAGTGAAAATACGCCCTGATAAGGGACACTTATTAATCACCACCATGTATACATTTATCCTATCGGAGAATATCTGTTTAGAGAAGAGTAGCTGGCATTCCTATAAAATACTTTTTAAATATTAAAAAAAATATTTAACCTTATTGCTAGACCTCAAGCTGCAGGTAGTAAAAAACCCTCTGTATTCCCTTTTTATGGGACTGATTGCATCTCACTAATAAAGGAACTAGCAGTTTTTAGCTGTAAGTAGCCCTGAAATAAATGCTTTTGATTCTGCTTCAAAACTTCTCTGTGGGTTATTGTATTGTTTTTTGGAAAGTATATAGCACCGTAATACTGTTCTCCTTCTAAATGAATAAATAAATCTCCCATATACTTTCATGGCTGTATAGTGAACCTTAATACCTCTTTTTCTAAATTCAGATTATTAATGTAATGTCATTATGATTCAATAGCTGCTGAAATTGCTAAGAGTTAAAAAAAGAAAATGCAGTAGAGTCCAGGCAAGCTATCTTAAGGAGAGGTTTGGTTTTCCTAGCCTGTGAAAAAAATCAGTGGTAGTGGGTAGCTAATTTCAAAGTTAAAACAATGTGTAATCTTGTAATTCAAAAATGGAACGTTGTATACAAGAAGCAAGACATGCATAATGTAGTTACGATACCTAATTATTGTTCAGCTGTATGTCTTGCTTAGAGCAAAATTGCCATAAAATGTAGACCGGCTTTCTGGTTAATAAGATTCTTTTCCTTCTTATTAGGTTTATGAAATGTTGCTCTAAAAATAATGCTCATAGAAATCATAAGAATAAAATCAGGTTCTTCATCGGTAGTTTACTATGCATTAGTCATTCGCATTTACCGAACTTCTGAAACTTGTGGATTTATCTAAAAATAAATATTATTTCTTGACATTTCCTGTTTGGCTATAATTGTGCATGGCTCTTCCTGCTAGGAACCCTTCGAGGCAGCAGACTTCGGTCGCATACTTTTGGAGTTTGGTCATGGCAAGATTTCCCCCCTTATTTTTTTCCATTGAAATTCACGTCAGAATTCCCTTGGTTTCAATGAAAACCGGTGTGGGGTCACAGATAAATCCTGAGCTAAGTCTCAAATAGACTCGGAGGCTTTTTTGTATCCCTTGCTCTTTAAGTATTGTAGCATTCACGGCTTTTGCTGACATCTTTCGGCACAGTGTGGGCAGAATGGAAGTTCACAGATTATCATAGTTGTTTCTTATTTGGCGTTTATTTTGGCTTAGGTTTTTAAGCATCTTGTGGTTTAATTAACACTCTTAATTCTGTTTGTCCTTATACAGTGAGGATCAGATTCACTGCTGTGGCTCCTAGAGGCTGCCACAATGCAAGTAAAGAAGAGTGATTTTCCAGCATGAGCCAAATAAATCCATCCTTTATGCCATTTCTGTGTTTAATCTGGCAAAGGAGGGGATCTAGGGTATGTGTGCACTGAACAACCGAGTTCTCTGTCGGTTCTCAGGGCTGTTGGGAATTGAAGAACAATGCTGGCATTTGTTATTTCTGTCATAAAATGGTGAAAACAGCACTGCCTTGACATATCTGTTGAAATAACTCATAAAAGGATAGTTCCTCTGGAGGAACAAATACAGCTTAAGGTCACTCCACTCCCCTGTATCTGCAGCCATTCTAGGACTACAGCAGGTAAAGTTTTATTTTACTTTTTACAAACATAAGAAAAATCTCTGCGCTTTTCAGTCTCTAATCTCTGCAATGCTGTCATAATTACAACAATATCTGCTTGCGCTGCTAATCCAAGCTTAGTTTAGCAGTTAGTGCATTGATAAAAATATATTAATGAGTTCTTGGCTGTTGCTCTTTTCCTGTCAGACATCTCTATAAAACTACAATGGACCAATTGAGTTGGGAAATGGGCACTCGAGCATTTGTAATGAGCACACAGTGTGTGGTGGAGAGATACCATCTACTCTATTTTGGTAAGTGACTTAACTGTCCTCTCATGGAAAGTGTTTAATGTCCAGGAGACGTAAACCAGAACAGAATTGCAGTGTGGGATTTTCAAAAGTGCTTGGCTGGGGATATTTTGGAGTCAGTGAGGTAGTTTTGCAATTTGTAGTGTAAAGTACATAAAATTACTTTAATAATTAAGTCAGTCAGTTATTTTTATGGATATACTTAAGCGTGTTTCGTATTGGATTCTGGTTGCATTTATTTTACAGTCTCATTCCTCTTGGTTTATGGCTTTACAGTCATCGGTACCTTAGAAAATCAGACTAGTCATGTTAGCATTGTCCAGTCTCACTTTACACCACTACAGACATAACCAGGAAGGAAGAGGAATACATTAGATCAGGTTGTACTGGTATTTCTGTAGGAATTTCACAGGCTAACATAGTTATAGCAAGATGAGCAGCATGTGAAGAGTCAGTTCCTAGAGCTGCCTGCTTTTGAAATGCAGTGGAGGTGAGACCTTGAAGTTCATTATCTCCAGCAAAGGGAAAATCAGGTTTGTTTTCTTTCTTCTTTGGCATTTTGTTGGACTCATCTGCCAAAACAAACACAGGAAGAAAGTTACAGGACTTCCAGGGCTTTCTGAACACCAAAAGATGATGGACTGGTTGGGTCCAACTCTTTCCAAGGGTCTGGTAAAAATCCCATTAGCCATGTTGATACGAAGGCAAGCACTTTTAAGGTAGTATTAAGGTTATAGTATTTGTGCTATAGCCCTTTATGGAGTAGAACTGTAGTAAGAGGCCAAAAGGAGCAAGTCATGTTTACATGGTATGCATCAGAACGGCTCAGTGGAGACTGCATCTGGCTAACGGGGGTATTTCGTTAATAAACCATCAGTTTCCAAGTGCCTAGAGTGGGATGCCATGACATCCCAAGACTTTCCCTTTGTTCAAAAAATGAAATCCCCATCTCCTCCTGCACAATGTGCTGCTGCCCTGGGGGCAGACCAGGGTTTTGGCTGCTCTGTTGCCAGCTCAGCGAAGCCTTCGCTGGCGACTTGTTGAGCAGTTGGGTGGATAGTGCCGTCTCCCCTGGGAGCATTGTTGAACATGGTTGTTCTGCTTCCAGGGATCAGCTAAGCTCATCTGGATTGAGATGCTGATACCCTGCCCGGGAGATTGGTTTGTAGATCAGATTTCAGTGCTGTAAATGTGCAGTTGGCAAATGCTTGTTGTTATGGGCTTGTGGTCTGTTAGGAGGTTGAGTATATAGTGATTTTATTTCTAATTACAGAAAGTACAGCTGGTTACAGAAATTAAAGTTGGTCTTTTCCTTTCTATCTGGAAGTAACACTACTTAGTCAGTGACCTGGAGACACATCCAATTATTTGTTCTCTGAAAGCCATCACATAATGGCTTGTTAAAAACTTCCCTAACAAACTTCCCTATCTGGTGCTGTATTGTGGGCAGGGACAATGGTTTGCGGCAGTCGGAGTGTGAGTTCATTCTGAGTATATGGACAGCTTTTCTAATTCCTGGAAAATGCTTGCAGCTCCTGCTGTGAGCAGGCGTTATTCCTTAAAAGCCGATGTGATGATTTTATCTGTATGTAGAGTTGCAGCCCTAATGCACTGTGAGGGGGTGGGCCCTGTCCAGTCCTCTCTGCAACAGGAGAATTCCTTCCTAGCCCATTCCCCCTGCTCTCTTGCCCCCAGGCTTTGAGATGCATCCTCCAATGCTGCAAGGTTTCAGCATTACTTCTGCTATGGATGCTAATTCTTGCTACTTTGGGCAGGAAAAACTTTCCTATTTTTTTCCAAGCTGTCTGAATAGTTCCATTTCCTAATAATATTCTAAACGAAGATCTGTTGTACTCCCTGTGAGTGCTCATATGCTCTCCTATAGCCTAACTTGCTAGTGTGCTGCCATGCACACTAATAAACTGTGCAGTTTGTTGCATTTTTAACCTTTTCCTTGTACCACTTGAAAATCCTCTCCAGTAAATAATGGCTTTGAGAGAGACTCATCACAGCAGTCCGAGTTACCTGCACCCCTCATGAATATAGAATTCTTTGATTGTTTAAATTATTTCATACTAAAATAAAGAAATCAAGACTGAGTCTTGAGCCATAGCACATTTTAAGTTTCCAGCAGGAGTAATTTGTTTGTATCTATCATTCTGGGTCCTTTTTCAGTGCAGCGTATGCCTGAAGTGGCAGGTATAAATGAAGCCTCTAGAATGAATACAGCTGCCCCCTGCCATGACTCAGAGCAGTCTATCCAAAGTTTTTCATCAAACTGAAATTATAATCAGTTATGACAAAGGTGGCAGGATGCCAGAGGGATAATATGTTGGGCAAGAGGGAGACGTCAAACACCACGTAGCGTTTGGAGCAAAGCTTAGCAAAGTGATGGCTGAGCATCTTGTAGCGTCTCTCTGATCCTGCCATCTAAGGAGAGGAGCGAGCAACGCACAATTTCCATGATCCTTAGCAGTACACGAGTCCATAGACTGAGTACTCTCCGTGGGTAGAGGTGCTCTTCCTGGGACAAGATTCCTTGGATCTTGGATTCGCTCTTGAACTTCTGTGTCTCTGCGTTTGGTATGGAATGAACAGAAACATCGTGCCAATCCCACCATTGGCCAGAATCGCAACAGATGCTCTGGAAAATGTGATTTATGGGGGCAGGAACAGCTATGGCTGTGCTTTACAGCATCATAAGGCCCAAATTCTGCAAGATGTTCGCTTCCAACTTAGGTCTAAGTGAAGTAAATTAGAAGACACTTGAAGGAATGAATGTTGGACCACATTGTCCCCAAGTTCAGAATATCTGGGGTTAGAGTCTGGTCTTCCTGGCCCATACATTTTGTTTTTCTTATGCCTGTAACATTTTCTGATTAAGCAGATTAATGATACCAGAATTAGTTTCACTTTCATTTTACTTAATCCAATACTTTCCTGACCAAGCCTTTTGTAAAATGAAGGATTCATTCCAGGATGAATTTGGCTCACATACGACAGTTAGTGTCTGGGATGATAGTTGCTATCTAAAGAGAAAAATGTAAATTTACTTACAGAACAAAAGGAAAGGAAAGGAAATATTTATCCACAGCGATGCTGCTATAGAGACCAGGGACATTTCAAATTGCAATAATAAAAAGATGTGTACTAAATTATCTCTGCTTGGTTCTATCATTATTAGTCTTGTTACCATCACTACCTTGTGCATTGGTTTGGAACAACAGCTCCACTAGAATTTCTTTAGAGATTTATCCTTACAAAAAACTCGAGATTTGTGGAACTGGATGATTTCATTTTACTTTGACAATGATGTTTCAGCCTGTAGAAAATAGCTTTCCAGTCTCTTTTCCAGACTTCAAATTAAAAGAATAATTTATCATGGAAAAGTATAAAAATGGGCTTAAGGAGAATGAAAGCAACATTTATTTTTGTCTGCATAAAAATATATCTTGGAAGTTCAAAGTAAAACATGCAAATGAAGAATGACTTAGGTACTGCTGCAGATTGCACACATTTTGCGCAATCTTTGTTTATTTAGTGATGTATAAGGTAAACCGAAATAAACCAAATATGGTTCAGATTTTTAAGTAGGCTTCCAAAAATACTTCTATGAATTCTGATTTTTCCTATTTATAGCTTGTTAGCACACTAGGTCTAAAGTAAGAAACCTACAATGTCTTGTATTGCATCTCTCCACTTATGCAAAAGATTGTGTAAAACGAATCTGAGATACCCACCGTCTCGAAGGGAGCAATTGCACACACGCCTGATCTCTGAAAATGGCTCGTTCAGTAGATCAGCATCTCAAATCAGATCAGTGGCAAATCTGGTGCGTCCCAGAAACATCAGTCCCCAAGGTGCAATGGCTTTGCTGTTCGTGCAGTGGCTGTTCGTCTGGGCTCTCCATCTCCGTGCTGGGGAGCAGACGGCCACCAGAAGAAACAGGACTGGGAGTCCTTTTTATGTTGGTTGGGATCCATTCCTCCTCCTTTCTGCCGTGAGGAGGTACTGAGACAGGGTTGAAAGCCACCATAAAACCTTTTCCTCTGTGAAAAGAGGATTGCAATAATGCAAACACATCAGCATCGCTTAATCTTATGCTTCAATACCTGTGCATGCACCCATTTAAATGCACTGAGATGCAAATAGTTCCCATTGAACTAATGAGGCGACGCAGGTGTTTAGCTAAAACATGCTTGAAAATGTGGAAGATCAAAGCCCTTAATCACAGGCACACGGTGCAATTGTAAAGGTACTTACAGCAGGCATGTACAAATTGCCTTTTAGATGAAGGATCTGTCACAGGTATATGGATTTTGCTCAGTCACCTGCACAACGAGTAAAAGTGATGGCAAATATATGAATGTTTGTGTCTTATCCTGAATATGCTTTGGTAAAAAGAGGTCTCTTTATGGTCTATTTGCCATGTATGTGTCCCGTACCAGTTCAGGCTCATGTTCTGGAGCATCTAATATGTAGATTTAGTTGGGGGGGGGGGGGGGGGGGGGGGGCAGGCAATAAAGGTTTGGCTAGTAGGACAATAAACATTGCCATTTGTTATGCTTGGATATGACAAAAGTTATTTAGCCTCTTATTTAGTCATCACACATTGGTGTTGCTCAGTAAAACACTTCATTTAACAACTCCTATTTGACTAGGTTGCTAAATAATACAGCCAGAAGTAGTTTTATGTGCTATATTCACATTTCACCTGAGATGAAAATAGAGAGCATGTATTTCTAGTGCCCCTTGTACCTAGCTGCATCTTCAAAGGTACAGACAAGTGCCTGGGAAAGCCCACAGTTTCAAATATTTGTGCTGCACAGGTATCATATGTCAGAAGCAAATTTTTCCTTTTTCTTTCTTTTTTGCTTGAGACTGCTTGCATAACAATGAAAGACCTTAGGTAGCTGCTACTCAAGTCCTTTATGCATGGAAAATGGATGTGTCCAGAACTATTACTGTATTAAGCTGCTCACCGCTCTTAGTAGTTACTAAGACTATATGTAATTGAGGAGCTATTAGCTTGAGAAATGATCTGGAAAGGATTAATAATGAATATAAAACTGGAATAATGAAAGGCATCAAGTGTTCCCCAGGGAAGAGAATATGCTTAACATTTTAATTCTATACCATGTGATCCTGGAGGCAGTGGGGTATTTCCACATCGGGAATCAGGTGTGTTACCCACTGGAGTGGTTTGCATGTCTGATGTACTGATAAAAATAATCCTAACCATTTTTATGGGCACTAGTGATTTATTAATTGGGCTGATACTATCATTTCAGTTGATGTATTGATTTACTATGAGCTCAAAAGTCGTGTTTTGTGATGGCACATTCTCACAAGTGATACTTGTTAATCTGAGGGACAGTTTGAAAGCTGAGCCTGGTCTATCTGGTTATCCATGTACACCTGCAAATGCTGGAAAATCCATTAACTTCCTTTCACCAGCCAGCACCTCACAACCCTCCAGCGTGCTGAACACTGCCTTCCTTGGCTGCAGCAGCGCTGGGGAGGGCAGGAGGGGCAGGGAAGGATGCTGTGTGGCTGACGGGAGGGGAGCAGGCTGAGACTCCACTTGAGCAATACCTCCAAGCCATGGATCCAGCGGACTATTTTTTAAACCCTGTGGTGTCCAGCCTGCTATGATTTGCCCCTCTTTTGAATACTGGCATTTCTGTCATTTCAGTGCTCCCAAATGCTGCTCATAGATTTGGCTGGGAAAGTACACTGAATCGATAACCACACTGTCCCTAACTGAATTTTCCTATCAGGCTTTCCCCACCCTGTGCAGCTCCTACCGAGCCTTTATCTTCATCACTGATGAGGTCTGGTAACTTCCATCAGATCATCATGCTCTTTTTTGCATGTGACATTTGTTTTTCCAACTTTTCCTGAAATGTGTGCGCTGTTGCATGCGCTTTGATAACAATGGTTGAGTCAATATTAAATTAAGTGGAATCCTGTGCCATGTTTTTGGCCAACATCAAGACTAGGAGTAGTTTATCAACCATTTGAGACTGAGGTTTGGAGAACAGAACAATAGTAGCTGAAGTCAGCTTTCCCCCTACCATTAGGGAAATTACTTAAATGTAATTTTCTATATAATGTAATTGGTAGATACCTAAGAAGATTCCAGTCCATGCCTGTCTGTATCTTTCAGAGCCTAAATACCTTAAAAATACTGACTGTATGTAATGAAGTCACTTTTGAAATAGAATGTATAGGCAACGTTCAAAATCCACCTCTTGGGTGACTGGCAGATTTCAATTCATAATATTAGTGGCTATGGGCAAATTAAAATACACAGGAGCTTCTTCAGTTCTGAGATCCTTTACTTCATCAAAGCATGAACTCTTACCAGTGCTGGAAAATCCAGATGAAAAATAAAGCTCGGGTTGGGAACATACCACAATGTTCAATCCATATCGAAGTAAGTAAGTAGCAGTTTCCCCAGTTCTTTTCAACTGTATTCTCTTTGTAGCTTTTAATCTATGTGAAAAACTCAGCAAAGAAAGGATATAAGCCCATTATTCAATTATGTGACATAAAATATTTTAATTATATTTTCTTATTACCCTCTTTTCTGTTTGCAAAGTTAAGGCCTTCAAGCTGTTGATCTCAGCAAGTGAGCCTGATGTTCCTATGCTTTTGGGGAATAATATTGTGTTTGTCATGGATGAATATATTATATTTATGGTTTACTGTAATAATTTGCTCATTCATGGTCCTACAAACCTCACAGGAGTGTAACAAATCCTTGTGATCTCCCTGAGAACTGCCATGTGGTTTCAAATCTTGGCATTAGCTGGGGGAAGCGTAACATCCACACGATGCCAGCCAGCTCCCCGCTGAGTGTTTTTTGCAGAAGCACTCGGAGGTACTTGTTGTTTCAGGGAGAAATAGCAATAAATTTGCTGCAGAAGTAGACTTCTTTATTACAACTACAATAAGACACCAACAATAGCATCTACTCCTCCCCTCCTTTTTTTGTAGGGGGAAGGAACCTGCAGGGTTTGCTCAGCTTTGCACACAGGCAAAGTCCAGGGTGATGTCACCAGGTAACCAGAGGAGGGGAAGGAGACGCCACCACCAGTGCCCACGGCTCTGGGCTCTGTGCCAGGGCTTGGGACCTGCCTTGGGCAGGGGGATCACGGTGGCTTTTGGCTCCCTTTCGAGGGGATGCTAGGGTCCAACGGCCGGGTCTGGGACAGAGACAGCCCGGAGCAATCCCTGCAGGAAGCGCATGAGCTAGATGGATGTTTGGTGTTTTACATGGATGGGAGCTTGCATTTCCCACTTAGCACCATTTCAGCAGTCCTGAGGAGTCATAGCTATCTAAGTGACTGCGTCTGGTCCCATCTGGTCTCTAAAGTCTTCTCACCTTGGAGTGCAGATCAGTAGAAATGCATTTGAGGTGATACTTACCTCTGCAGGAAAATGAGGACATGCAGATAAAGCTTTGCTAGGATGTGGTAGGTGTGCCCCTTCTGTGAGACAGGGAAAAACTTTGCTTCCCAGGCTGACCAGCTGGCCCCTGCTCACAAAATGCGCCTTTCCTTCATTACCTTCAGCTCCACTCGGCACTGAGGGGCCATCCCTTTGGTTTTCCAGGGAGAGCTAATGCCAGACACACCCCTCCTCTTCCTCAAATGCCTCTAATGCCTGGGAAGATGCTCCCCTCGCAGGCGGTGTGGAGGGACC
Source organism: Falco naumanni (assembly GCF_017639655.2). Classification (NCBI taxonomy): domain Eukaryota; kingdom Metazoa; phylum Chordata; class Aves; order Falconiformes; family Falconidae; genus Falco; species Falco naumanni. The sequence continues at coordinate 29,692,707 of NC_054063.1, read as the reverse complement.
TTTCTCCTACCGCCTCCTGGCTGGACCACACGTGGGGGTCTGTCATTGCAGCTCCTGGCTCCAGAGCCAGCTGGGAATCACAAATTCAGCTCCTAGCACTGACTTTCAACCACTTCGCAAGATCTTGTGTGAGTCTGATAGATTTACCAAAATTTAAAAATTAAAGGAAAAGGAAAGGAAAACCCAAAGATGCGTAAAATGCAAAGTGAATCAGCGAGATGAGAGCAGCCACGTCAAGGTGGCATTCAGCCATAACTGGAGAGAATTAGTACAGCTTTGGAAAGCATGGTTAAATAACCCAAAAGAATTAACCCAGCAGTATACTATTAATACAAATGGAATTATTTTCTTAATAAACCTTCAACTTTTGGTCATACAGACCAGAACTCCATGGTCATTTTGGCCCATGCCAGCATTTTTGTAGCAATTGCTTGCTTCTTTGAGGTTTCCCTTTAGTATGTATGGGTTGTGTACATTTATCCGTGTAACTTGTAGCATGAGTTAAGAATGTGCTTAAAAAAAGATTATTGCACAGTGTGACCTGAAGTGATACGAGTATAAATCATTGTAGTTCCTTTGGGCTCACGGAAAGGTCACTAATACGCACCCGTCTTGCCCTGTAATAATACACTCAAAATATTTTAACATAACCATATTCTCTGTCACCAGTTGCTAGACGACCTCAGTGGTCAGAGCAGGGTTTCCATCCAGAAGGAGGTTTCCTTCCACTCCCTGTTTTCCCAGTGCTTCTGGGCTCCGATCCCGGGCTGGCAGGGGTTACTGCACCGTGGCTGTTGCTCAGTACCAAGCAAGTCATTTGGATGCTGGTCCCAGGTTGCTCATCAACTCAGCTCTGCTGATAATTCTCTATGCCCATGGGTTTTAATGCTTGGTTCTGCTTTCTATAAATGTTTCTTGGCTTCTGACCTGTGACAGAGGGAGCAAAGTTAAGTACAGGGTAATTTCTTCCTCCCAGAAATGGACATCCATGGAAAATTTTGGATGCTTTATTATCTAGTTATAGCTTGTGCTTTCTTTGGTTTACGCTTGTTTCTTGGCATGTTTTATAGCAGTGTCTGGAAAATCAATTTTTCTTTTCCAAGCTACAAAGCAGTACATGTGTTCTTAAACAAAATCCTGTCATTCTGACCAACACCTTTAGTTTTATTTCCCTGGTGTTGTCATGAAACCCACTTCAGTCCCATATATTTGCTCTTTAATTTCAGTGTTGCTCTTAGTGATCACACTTGGTTTAAGAATGATGTCAAACAACTGATTATACAAAAGCACTGCATATATATTTAGTGTTTTTCCAAAAGGGGTGGTTGTATTTTGATTATGCTTTCTGAGTTGTAAAACTTCACTGGCTTCTTTCTTCTGTTCTTCTTGTTTATTATGTATCTTCTTGTTTTAGAAAGTTTGATGGGTTAGTGATGATGAAAGTCACAGTTAAACGCTTCGCAGATGGGGATTTATGGGAGAAAAAAGGACTAAAAATGTTACATGGCTTTCATGGGTTGCCAGCCATGTCACAGGAGATCCAGATGTGCAGCCTGCTGTCACCGTGGCAGCTGCATGTTGCCCTACATCTGGGCTAAGAGCACTACATCCTTGAGATGGTCCAGGGAAGCCCAGAAATCCAGCAGTTGTCTCCATTAGCAGTGGATGTCAGTACAGATTGTCTGGGGAAATGAATCTAGATTGGTTATTATTGGCACAATCCTGCATGTCTTTAAAGTCTAAACTCACATTGGTCCCATCAGAGATTCAGAAAGAGAAAAAAGTTGCAGGTCAGTGAGTCTGGCTGCATTTCTTCTAAGGTTACAACTGTCTGCTTTACAAAAATTGATGGCTCTCTTCTAGGCACCAAGGCAGCAGTGACTAATGCCCCTTTGCGAGGCTGCTGAAATACTCTTTCTGAAGCTTGCATTCATCAATCTAGATAGAAAGACTTGCAAAGGCAGAGCCTGTGGTCTGATGTCCAGCGCAGATTGGAGCGCTGCCATGTTCCCCACGCAAAACCCATAAACACTGCTCAGCGCCAAGCCAACACAGGGGGAGCAGGTTTGTGTGAATACAAGAATGTGGACAGCACCACCAAGCTTTATCCCGCACTCATCATCACCCTTCCTGCCTCAGGGAAGCCTGTTTGACCTCATCCTGGAAGTGGGAACCTTGGGGAGAGGCTGTTAACCAGAAGAGAGAACCTGCGGGCTGTTGTGGAAGGACTGGTGAGCTCAGCAGGGCAGAAAAGAGCAGGTTCTGCTTTGCTGCAGCAGGAGGGGATATCTTGGGCTCGTTAATGCCTCCTGTGTATGTAAGGACAGTTTGGTACCCACTGCTGGGTGGATGATGTCATCTCAGGGTCACTTAATCAGTCCTTGTGTAGGCAGAGCATATGCTTGAGCATATCTGGCGGAACAGAATTTAATTACTGGATTGAGAGTTTTTTTTAACGCTGAAATTAACATCACCATTCTCATTTGAAGTCAACTGGTCTGTTGAATTAATTTCTTGTTTGTGGTATTTGTCTTGTAAATGAAGTTTTGATCGTTTATGCTAATGAAGTGAAATACCACAAAGCCTTGAAGAAGTGGGATAATGAAAGATGCTGTCAGATGATGATGTTAACGGTTAAGGTTAAACGGAGCTTCTGCCGATACCTGCTAAGGTGCAGAGGTTCTCTGCTTTTCTGGGAATGCTGGAAGCCAAACTGGGCATTTTGAAGGGCTGCTCTGCACAGAGTGGTGTTCACCTGCCTCGACACAGGGTGGCACCTCCTGGTGCTCTGAATGCTCAGGGTGGTACCAGAAATGTAAAGATCGTGCCACTGTCACTCTTAGTCACTGGCAGTGCTGGAAGGGAAGAAGCGTGGCAGTGATGGGCAGCAGTGGGAGCACAGTCATCACCTCCCAGCATCCGCACATGCAGAGATCTGCTCCGGGCTCAAGCCTGTGCTCAGTGTACGGATGTGTAAGTAGTGGAGATGTGGAAGTAATATTGAAGTTACGAACTCGTTTGTATCCTGTAACAACATTTCTGTAACTCCATGGCACTGTTGCTACTTCATAGAGGATAGGAAAACAAGCAAATTGTTTGTAATGTTTTACACCTCACACGTACATTATCCCATAAAGCACAACCCGTAGGGAAGCAGGCTTGCAATACCTTGATTTGAACAGGGAACCTTGATTTGGGGAGGCAGCAGGGCTGTGAGTTTCTGAAAAGTAGCAGGACTGTGTCTTTCAGTCCTTGCAGGAGAGTACTGCAAAAAGCATGGTATAAACCCAGTCCTCATTTGAAGGAAAAGGGTTAAGATAACACACCCAAACCCAAAACACATTCACCTGATTTAGAAGCAGGAATTTGAAAAAGTATTTTTCTGATAGGGATCTCATAGGTTTTTCTTTAAACCTTTAAGGCACCCTTGAAAAAGAAATTCTGCAAGAAGCAGGATGTTTCTAAATGAACTGTCAGCAGTAGGGGTGCGCTACTTACTGTCTCAACAGTCCTCAGACTATTTTGGGGGTAAACATGTTCTTGTTAAAAAGGACTTAAAGTTGTTTTGCTCCTCAGAAGAATACGCTGATTTCTCTGTAGAAATCAGCACTTAACTTCTGCATCTATTGGTAACACCTGTAGGGGTGGCAGAGGTGTTTAAGCCAGAGTTACTGAGCAGCTGAAAGCAATATCTTGTCTATGGTATGTGCTGGTTCTGTTTCTCTGCTTTTCTTTCTTGGTTCTCTGCTGTTTTCCTTTCCTCAAAAAATCATAGTGCTACTTCCTTCCATATCATATGTTGGTCTCGCTTAACTGATTTTTTTTTTTTTTTTTAAACTCTACTCCAATAACACTTAAAATTCTGGTCAAACCTTTGAGCTGAGGAATGCCTGGATGGAGCACGTTCAGCCATCAATTTTCAGTGCCTGATATAAGAAGAGACCGAACAGACCAGACTTAAAATGTAAACTGTTTGTTGATGCAGAGGTGAATTTGTGAGATTAAATTAGAAGGATGTAAGCAATGCAGGTAAGGGTTTTTTTATATTCAAGTCTGAACTGCTGCTTTTACTTGTGCTGCAGAACCCTCTCCTTTTGCATAAACTTGGTCCCAGGGGTGTGATGGTATAGAAAGACTTTGCAGGTTTCTCGCTGATAAAAAGGAAGGACTTAACTGGTAGAGCTATTATTAGTGTTATCAAACAGATGGAGCTGAGGTAACATATCTGTGTGTGCAAGTGCTAGCCTCCACTCTGAGGTCGGAGGTTTTCTTACGAACCTTTGCTGTTTTAATCACGAATAAAGATGTAGTGCAGGTAGAACAGCATTTATTTTGTGGTTGCAGCCTGATTCCAGTGGAGTTAATGTTGCTGTTGACTTCAGTGAAGTCGGAAACTCTCCATGAATCCCTCTGGTCCAGAAGCCAGGCATGGGGAAGACAGAGCCTAGATAAACTTCCCTGCAGACAGAGCCATTTCTGACGATAGCAGAGCTCTTAACTTCCCTTGTCTGTGCAGACCTTAGCTTTATAGATAAGTGTTGTCAATAACCGTGACACAATTTATTGCTGCTTGTCTCTTCTCTTTTTGTAAGAGCTCTTCACCTTGTTACCCAGGCATTCAGTGCTATTAGAACAAAGCATGCAAACCCGGAGTAGCTGGTATTTTCTGTCCAAGCTTATTTGAAATTATATTGACATGAGGGTTTAGGATTTTTTTTTCTATATCTATATATATAGTTATAGAGATATATATAGATACAGCTTTTGTAATGGTGTCAGTGTACTTTCAGCAGGATTTAGGGTTTTGAAACCCTTTGGAGCCTTGGTCTCGACTTTTAGAAACACCCAGCTGCAGAGACTTGCAAAGGTGTATATAGGTGAGCCTGTCTTGTTAAGTCGGTAGCAAAACTCCTGATGCCAAATCGGCTCTTTGCGTAGCGTAGTGTTGGGTGGCCCGTTGGAGTTGGTGAAAAGGTACCTTTCCTCTTTGCAAGAATCTTAAGAGTACAGTATTTTTTCATTAACACATACCTTTGTTTTGCTCTTTGGCCGCTTGTAGAAGCGCACATGCTGCATTGTGCTGTGATGTCTCTGCCACGCGCTTTGCCCAGCGGTGGGTTGGAGCTGTGCTTGTTGTGTCTTGATGTGAGAGTAGATAAGCTTGCACCTATAGGGTTTATGCTGACTTTCTGTGATGGAGATAAAGGTATGTACCCCTGTGCTGTCCAGCAAGTGCTAAGGACTAGCCATCATGCTGAGCAGCTGGTATTATTTGCTTTGGACTATAAACTGTGGCATGATAACATTGCCAAGAGAGCCCAGTTAGGTCTCCTACCTCCGCATTGCCTTTTTTCCACACTGATTTTATTTATTTTATTTTATTTTTAAGACAGTATTATTGATTGCAGTTCGGTATTTATAGTAGTGTAAGAGACTGCCTTGGAAAGCTATAGAAGTAGACCTTTAGGCCAGAAGATTTAAAAAAAAAAAAGAAAAAGTTTATCTTAAACGTGATATATTTATCCACTGCACTGATGTATGTTACTAGGAGAATGAAGCAGAGAAGTTAGTGTCCTATCTGGATTAAGGGAAAAAAATGGAAAGTGCTGTGTTTGTTTACATCCTGGATATAAAATATCACACAACATTTTACGAGGTTGTGCATATACTGGGGCAAAATTACCAGGGGAAAACACAGTAGCAGAACTTGGGATCATCCATTTGCCTTGAACAGAACCTGTGCAGGGCATACGCACCTGCAGGTTTGGAGGGTGACTTGATCTAGAAGTCCTAGCAGCTTCTGATCACTCTGCTTACCCTGGTGGGCTGGGACAATGTTGTGGTATTTACTGAAATTAAAAATAATTAAATTAAAGAATTATCTAGGGCAATCTGAGATGCTCAGCTCTGAATGAACACTTAATATTTGGATTCTGAGTCTAGTGGTACAGTGAATTAAGTCCAATTTCAGTAATTAAGTTAATTTTATGAGACCATACAAGTAGTAGGTTATTTTACAAGGTGGGCTTTCCATTCAGGTCTCACAGGATCAGATTGAAAAATCTTTAAACCTCTTTCTTTCAAGAGGCTCATGTCTAGTCAAATATTTAAGAGGCAATCAGGGCTTAACAAGCATCCAATTTATCCACCACCTTAACAGAACGGGCTTTTTTTGTTTTGTTTTGGTTTTTTTTTGTTGTTGATTTTGGAGGTGTTTTTTTTTACTAATTTGCTTCTCAGAGTTGCAAAAATAGCCACTAGAGATTGTCAATAGGAAATGTCACTTGCTTTGTTATTTATCAGTATGATTTGACTTCAGGATAGAAGTTTGCATCCTTATTAAGAATGTAACTGTTTTCCCAGCCTGTGTCCTTAAAATAAATAATAATAAAAAAAGTTGCTTGCAGGATGTTTTGTTGGTGTATGAGCCTGGGAATATGCCACAGTTTGCCACCTTCTGTTTTTGCCATTTGGAAAAGCTAATTTTGTTCCAGCGTTTGCTTCTAGCAACTTGTAAGCAGCAGCTGCACTGAGGTACGGGGAAGGAGCCCCTTCCGAAGGACTTCTCTGCATGTTGAGAAGGTGGATTTTTTTTTTTGTCCTTTTTCATTACTGCGTCTCTTTACTTGGGAAAATTGTCCAGTACCGAACTCCACTCTCTTTTTTTTCTGAGGGCATCTTCTGTGCTTTTAAATGAGTTTCTAAAAGCCCCTGATTGTTGCCTAGTTAAGGACCAAGAGCTATAATCACTCAAACTCATTTCCCTGATTTAACAAGCAGTGCAAATCACTGACAGCTTCAGACAATGCAGATTTCTGCAATGCAACTAAACCTTCCATCAGGAGGAGGAATAACTCTCCAACACCGGACATATTAGTGTGACCTGTTGTACGGGAGGAGATGACTGAGCAGATAATTAGATTTCCTGCAGCTGAACCTGGGGATCTTATATGAGTAGTAAACAGAGGGGGTTAGGTATGTATACTGTGCGAGGTATGAGAACTTGATACTTTATTTTGGTTTTTTTTCAGTGGGAGACAAAAAGATTTGTCTCCAGGGCATGTATTTTTCCTTCTAACCAAAACCAGATCATGTGGATGGCAGAACAATTTGTATTGCTGATGGCAACCACCCTAGGGCGGACAGGCATGGATGGAATCTGTTTACAGTGAGGGCTATAAAAAATTTTGAAATGTTGGGAATTTTACTGCTGGCTTTCTTGAATAAAGTGATCTAATAATAGAATTAGGCTAGCCTCAAAACAGATACGGATGTGGGGCTTGCCTGCCTCTCACTTTCAGCCCTGACTACCAAAAGTTAGAATAGCTGAAATCTATGAATGAAGTATTGGAGTCTGTTTTGTCGTTGGATCTCAAGGGGCTGAATGCAGCTTTTAAATATTGTAACTGAGAACCAGATTAGCGAGGTAAATCTAAAGGAACACATGCAGCTATGCAGCCTTCAGTATCATTTTAGTTTAACGGTTAAACTCTGGTTATTAGTGATTAAGCTTAAACAGCCAATATGTGTCTGCTGGGAGATGCATTCGAGCACGTTTGAACACTTGGCACATTCAAACTTGCACCCAGATCTTGTGGCTCGCTTCTGTTGATGTCATTCATTAACGTGACCTTGGATGCCAAAACAATAGTCCTTGGAAAAGCTAATGGTTCTGCATAAAGTGATTAAAATATAAATGTGCGTTTTGTGATCATTATACTTCTTTCAGCAGTATTTTGGGAGTGGATTCTTGTCCTATGCCAGCGTGTCCAGATACCACCTTTTTTAAGCTGAGGATAAATAGGTCTGAGCTGTAACACCAGCATGTTTTTTATTTTTATGGATTAGATTCAGTTGATAACTAAATGAAATAATTCTGAACCTGCTAGGAAATGTTAGATGATGCTGTGGCATCTGAAGAGACTGTTAGGGAGGATAACTTAGGACCTTTTTGATCTTATTCTCCATTTCTTGGCTCTTCTGACAAACTGTATGCCCATTGCATGGAAAGTTTATTAGTGAAATGATTACATTATAATTCTTGATTTATGGATTGTTCCTTAACTCATCAAATAATCGAAAATGTCTGAATGACACGTAGGCAATGGTCTTTATCAAGAGGCTATGCACCAAACTAAACAAAAATGAACAGATACACATTTTAAGACCTACTTCTATCACTACTTCCAAAGAAGATATTTAGAACTATGGGGCAATATGAAGAGATGAGCTAATTAATTCTAGTGAGACTTATTTTCTGCCTGTATTAGTGAGGATATTAATCAGATCGTAAGTGCTATAGATTTAGATGGTTTTGAATTTGGCTTATCTTTTCCTGGCTTTCCAGCACTGGTCATTAGTCATTCTTTTTGAATGTAAATCTTTGTGAACTTGCAGAGAACTGTACTTGCCTTGGGGTAAGCAAACTGGTGAGACCATTCAGCCAGGCTGCAAGAGCTGGTGAGATAAATAACTTTAAGGATCTAGATGAAGAGGTACAAAAAAATTGCCAGACTGCAGTTTAAGCTTGCTGTTGAAGTTGCAGCAGTGCTGAGACTTGTACCTGGGACAGATTTTCACTGTCTACTTGGTGCTGTTTAGGTGCAAATGAAGACTTGGACCTTGACCTAAAAAGTTCATAAAAATGATTTGTCTGCATGTTGCCCAGATTGTATTTAGCATTTCCTGGACATGTGCAAACAACTCTTGGCTTGAGCAGCTTCCAGCCTAAGGCTCTGCAAGCAAACAAGGGCCAGGGTGAGCTAGACCTGTATATATGAATTAGCAAAACTCACTGTAACTCATGGAACCTGTCAGCAAAGGAATTTTAAGGTCATTCTTAAATTGTTACCCAGGCCTGTATAATAACCTGTACAATGCTATTCTGGTGGTATTTGTCAGAGCTCAGATATTTATTTTCTTCCCGTTATACCTGGAACAGAGTGGTCCCGTCAAAACCCTAGTGGTAAGCTGCCTCAGTTAAATTTTATCAGATTTGGTTTTGGCTGTATTGTTGTATTATTGACTATTCAGTGGAAACGGGGATGGTATCACTCTGCTCCTGAAAATTATACCTTAAAGATGGTTGGATTTAGGCTGTCTTGTTGTAACCTACTTCTGTTCATAACAGGTAGGTGGGGGCAGGTGGTGAAGTATGGAGAATGTCATATTCAGTGTTCTGCCATTGCATAGTTACAGAAATATTAAATAATTGAAAATACTCTAACCAGTGCAGTTTGGAAAATGAGCTTGAAAAAACAGGTTTTATCACATAACCCCAGTCCAACATCTTGCTATAGATGATTATAAAGGATGGAGCACAAATGACTCTTCCACTGGGGACAGTGCATCCATCTGCACTGGACCTTCCTAACACGAACGCTTATTTTTCCTTGTACTAAGTGCAGGTGGCACATGCTGACACCAAGCCCTGAATCACAACATATGGAGTATAGGGGAGAATATAAACCAGCACTGTAAGTACTTGTGGAAACAGGAGTTGTATGGTGCTTGAGCAGTTGCCCTTTGAGCCTGGTCATCCCCCCAGCTAAAAAGCATTAGAGCCACCACTGGAATGGAGTTAGCAAGGGAATTTTGATTTTGCTCTTTTTAAGTCTCAGCATTATGTGTGTGTGGTGGGGGTTTTTTTTGGTTTTTTTTTTTTTTAGGCAGCTTTTGACTCAGAACCTACACATAATCACAGCTGAATAAATTGCTCCTTTTCCTTCCATTTAAATTCTTAAGCTGCCTCACCAGCTTCTATCTGAAAGATGGTCCTGGGAAATGACAGGTCTGTAAAAGACACTGTAGATGCACAGATAAATTTGGAGCTGATTGATCTCGGGTAAGAGTAGAGCGTGTTTAGTTAGTTACAGCTTCTTGCCCCTCTTGTGGCATCTCTGGATGTGGGCTTTGGTTTTCTGATGTTTGAGCCAAAAATTAGGTGCCAAAAGTTACTTGAAGGAGCAAGGCTTCTTTCTTGGAGAAGGCAAAGCAGAGAGCAGCAGTGCAGACCTATGCAGCAAGTAAAGCATTTCAATATGCATTGTTGTCAACTCTAACAAGGAAAGCTGGGCATCACCTCACTAGGGCTGTTTGATGGGACTTGAGGGATGCATCTGGATGCTCTGAATCTGTTCTGGTGTTTCTGTGGTCATCCTTGCAGCAGAGAATTGAGTGTAAAATGAAGCTGTGGTCGCTTCTCGAGTCCACAAAGCTTTGGAAGGTAGTGGCTCGATGAGGAGCCATCTTCAGCCCACTTTAACACCTCTGGAATCACTGCTTTCCACGCTGGGAAGACCTGCAGAGGTAGGAGTGCATGCTCTGCCCAGCCGTGCTGCTGGGGCTGCCCTTCCCAGCTTGCCCCCAGCTGCTTGTGGCTGTCGCTGGTAGGACCAGCCTGTGCTGCAATTCCCTGTCTTGCTTTGGCAAATGAGCTGCCTTAACGAGGCCCATCATGGCCAAATCCAGCGGAGCATGTGTGTCCTAGCTCTTATTTAAGTAGGAGGACCAGGTAAAGGCTGAAAGGCTGTTTATGTAAATAAAAATTGCTATCTGCTTCTCGGTGGGGTAGGGAGTTAAAGGGTGGAGGGAGCTGTGAGGAAAAACTACAGGGAAGAGAAGTGAAAAATAAGAGTGGGAAAGAAGGAAAAGCAAAGGTTGGGAACAGTGATAGTCCTGAAGGTTGTACATATGGCTGTTACTGAATGAATGGTAAGGTACTGAACAAATAGTAATTAAAATCCTAGCTACTATGTAAATGCCAGATTATAGCTGTGATCTTTTTTGCAGACTTTCCTTTGATGTGAGTGGGAGTCTGTATGTTACCCTTGGGAATGCTCAAGCCTAAATATATGCTCAAAACCACAGAGATTCAGTCGTCTTCCTGGCATGAGTTGATGTCCCTTTGACATGTACCAGCAACACCTCGAGGTTTCTACGAGGATGAACATAGCTGGGGTTTACTCTTTAGTGTTTCCAGCATGGTAATTGTACCTTTTTTCCTACAGATGAGGGTGTTCCACTGATACCCTCCTGCACAACAGCTCCAATTTGTCTGGATTTATAACTTGCTCCAGAACTGAGCATTTTATGTACTCCTGAAAAATGTGGCCGTGAAACTAGATGGGGGAAATTATGGTCTCACGTGGGCAGGGAACGTTTCACGCTTGTTGGGAGAATAACTGGAGTCTCCTCAGGCAGACACAGCGGGTAGGGTGCTATGGTCATCCTCGGACCAGGTGGATAGGGTGCAGTGGGCTGGGGGAAAAGCTATTGACAACTTATTTGCTGAACACATCTCTCTAGTTCTGTTTCTATAGCAACCCTAATGTGAAATGTGTTGCTAGAAAAACATTAGTTACTATAGTAACAACTTCGCTGTAAGTGAAAAGTTTACTTTGCAACACATGATACCTAATATTAGTTTTTTAAGTTAAGCCACCCACGTGTGTGCTGAAATCAATGAACAGATCATTGTACTCAAGGCTACATAGCTGGAAATGTACAGAACTTGCCTGTCCTCCACTAAAACCACCCTCTTGGATTTGACCAACATCAGACTGACCTCTGAGTAGCAATTAAGACAACAGAGATGTCATATTATGCATGGCACAAGAGATTCCTGAAATAGTTGTATCTGAAATCTTGTGTGAGACCCTTAATTCTGTGGGAAATCAGTCACTTCTGGGTTTTGTGGATCAATTCTTTTACACTTAAAAAAATCACAGATACTAATGTGAGTTACTAGGCTGTGTCATTCAGACTTACCCTGATGGCCGTTGGGACTTTATAATTGGATGAAGGTTTTGACTGGCTTTTTTTAAGGTCACTTTCTAGAAACACCTTTCTGAAAGTAAGGCTTGAATCCGGTCCTTCCTAAAATCATTTAGGTAGGAAAAGACCTTTAAGACTGAGTCCAACCATATGTTTGCTCTGCTGTATTATGCACTAATGCTTTGTCCAACCTTAAAGCCCTTACGATACGGGTAACGAGTACGGACTGGTGTGTGGCTTGAGGAGAGTGGAGAGTACCTCAGCAGTATTGTTTGGCTCCTTGCCTCTGCTTTGGCATCTCTCCCACGTGCTTTTGCATGTTTTTAACCATGTCAAAGCCTGATCTACACTTTCTATCAGGGGAGTTATCTTACCAATCTTAGCAGTGTCGCCCTGGCAGTGGAAATAGCCCCGGCCATGTAGCGACCCTGGCAGATGGGTCCCTTTGGTAACTCCCAAAGCACCCAAGTCAGCTACAGCCACAAAGTCGCTCCCTCACCAGCTGAGCTGAGCCCCTCTGAGGAGGTTCTGCTGGTCAGGTGATGGCACCAGACCTGGTTAGGTGTGAAGGAAGCCATCGCTGTCGTGGAAGTTCATTTTCCGAGGGATGTGTTGACTCCCTTTATTGTGTTATAAAGTGCCAACAGCAAGGCACAGTGGTGGAGTTTTAAATGTCACCAAGGTAACGATCATCAGTCACCTCATTATAATTTCATATTTAGATCTCTTTTCTTGTGAATGTGAGACTTCCTTCTTCAAACGTGATGCAGGGTTTAAGGCCATTTCTGAGCTGGAGATTTCTCTGCTGTTATTCAGGCTCTGCTGTATATACTGGTCCCATACTGCTCTGAGTTACGCTGGTGTGAAACTAGTGCCTGGGGGGATTTCATGTAAAGGATTTAATGCAAAGGATTTCCCGTCTTTGTGGGTTTAATTGCTAGCTGGCCTTGAGTGCTGCATTACATGAACAGGTGATAAAACTATAGTAATGGGTTAGCAATTATAAAAGAACAATTTCCTATTGTTTCTGTGCTTGCCGTGCTGCATTAATGAATCACTGTGCTTTACAAAGTATTCCCACACTACCTCCTATGAAATAAGTACTGTTAAATATTGTCATAATTTTACGGTTGAGTACATTGAGCTGCAGGTATAGGAAGCTGTTGTAAGCAGTATTTATGTCTCGTGTGGAGAGTCTGAGGTCTTTGAGAAGGGTGTGGATCCTACAGGTTTCATAGACGTCAAGTAGGATGTGAGGAAGTCCATCACCTTTTCCCTATGAAATAGCTAAAATGGGGAAAAGCTTTTTAATTCTGTTAATTGTACTTTTCGGTTCACGGTGAAGTCTTCTAGGAAATAACTTTGGCTCAGAAATTTCTCAACTTTGGATGACAAACCTGGAACGCATTTCTAGCTTAGAGGCTTCCCTCTGAGAAGATGCTTAAAGGCCATACATTGCTTGGCTGGAGGGGGTAGTTGTTCCTGGAATAGTGGTGGCTAAAACAGTTTACACACTCTGCAAAGTAATACCAGTAAGACTGAGATGTCACAAGAACGAAGGGATGTGGTGTGCGTGCACAAATCCAAAAGAAGGGGCAGAAGGAAGCTCTCTGCATGTCTGTGGCCTCCCAGAGAGACAGAAGTGTTGCCTTGTTAATGGCCCGGACGTGCTGCCTACTCTGAAAATAGTCTGCCCTGTGCCCTTCAGCGTGATGGAGTGGGAAACCTGAGTGACTCCGGGGAACACTGGGTCACTCCGCTCTCCTAGTGTTGGGCTAAATCCTGCAGTTAACCGTGTGGTTGCCTTGAGGCTGGAGGGAACTCGTGACACCTGATCCTTGACCGAACGGAATTTCAGAAGGAAAATGGAGCGTTACGCGGACCTCTGGTGTTTGTCACCTCCTGGGGCTGGGGATAGCAGTGGCAAAGGTGGCTTCGATGGGCGGAGGAGACTGGTGCTGGAAGGCATGGAGGAAAGAATAGAGAAACTGGGAGCTATTGTTCCAGAAATGCCATTTCTTGAACAAGCACTCCTTCTAAAGGTTGGTAGCTTCTCATTACATGCTACTAGGTGTCTTTGTAAGCAGACTCTCGGATTATCTCACCTGTTTGAATGAAAGAAAGAAATAACATCTCCTGAGGGGTTCCAGGATGATTGCTTTTAGGCCTTTTTTCACCAGGTGACTTAGGGCATTTTGGACTGTTACATTTAGGAACTCATAAGAAATTAGTTTATGTAATTCTACCAGCCTGGTATTTTTAACTTGAATGCTGCAATTGCAAAACTCGGTGCTGCTTTTGGGTTTTTAGCTCTGCTACAGTATGTGCCGGCTCTGTTTAATAGCTGTATTTTGTGCTGTCTGATCATCTGCAAATAAATCTCTTGCAAGGTCCTTTTGACTTTCAGAGCCTGGGGAGTTGGGGTGGACCTGGCATGAGTCTGGTCTGGAGTAGTGCTGAGGGGAACAAGGTTTGTGTCTCCTTGTCAGCCTGACAAGCAGATTAGGCAGCCTTCCTCTAAGGGATTCAAAGTCAAAAGGATTAGATTGGCCTCCTGTTTTCTGAAGAAGCCTGAATCTTGGAATAGAAATGTGAACACACAAGCTGTTGTTTCTGGACTCCTATAATAGCCTGTTCTTGGTGCTGCAGGAGTTTTCCTTCAAGCACATTTGTGTGGTGCAACTGTGGCATCAAGTGATTGGCAGGATCCATCTGCCCATCCTCTGTGTGGGGCCCAGGGGACCGGATAAAAACAAGATCTGTCAATTTGGTGTAAGGAAAATATCATCTTCCTACTGGCTCTGGTGTATTCCCAGCCCAGGAGTTTCACTTAACTCCTCTGTCCCCACACTGTGAAGGGGCGCATGCTTCTCTGGCTCGCAGACTTGACCTAGTGCCTCCCTGTTCTGCAAAGCAACAGGTCTGTGAAATGCTTGGGGAGCTCCGTAGTGGCTAGGTGGGAAAGGATCTTGCTCAGCAATGCAGAGAAGAAAAAGGGCTTGGCTGCCTTTGCTTGCTTTGGATGCCCCTGAGCAGAGCCCATTGGACTGCTCCCACCACTTCAGGGCCTCCTTGGAAGATGCCCAGGGAGATGTGGCTATAAAGAAACAAAGGGCAATATTGCAGTGTATGGTCTTTTCCTGATTTGGCAGGGTGGTGCTGTCCTGTGAATTTGAGCTGCACCAAACTGGATCAGCTGGTGACCTGCCAGGTGGGTTGAGTGGTTTCTACTTTGACCCTCATTCTCTTTTTCTGCGTTTCATGATGGGGCTGCAGGAATTGGGACTGGCTGCCCGGCCTGTCTGCCTTGCTGCTGGATTCCACAGACGTGGCCGCCTGGTCAGGCTCACCAGCTGCTGCCTCTGGCCGTGTATCTTAAAGATGTGTAGGAAAGACTGTACTGGCCTTGTGATGTGAGTTAGACTAAGATGTCATCAGTAGGGTGCAGGCTGAGGATATCTGGGTTGTTTAGCAGTCCCAAATTTCTCAGCATCCTGAAATGACCGAGGGGTTGGTTCTTTACAACCTTGTTTGCTCATCACCCCATGAGGAAGGTTGAGAGGAACCTTGATTCAGTACTACAGAAGAGGTCCCAGGAGCTTTGAGCAAGGCTGAACTGTGCTTTGCAGATGTTTGTATTTGCTATGCTCTGAAGAAAAAACCCCAAAATATCTATGACTGGTCTTTGGACTTTTACTGCTACCCTGGATCAACCAAAGATGATGAGGGGACTTGGAGCATCTCCCTTCTGAGGAAAGGCTGGGAGAGCTGGGCCTGTTTAGTCTGGAGAGGGCTAAATCTGGGATTCTGTCAATGTCTACAAATATCTTCAAGGCACATGTCGAGAGGACAGGGTCAGACTCTTTTCAGTGGTGTCCAGCGACAGGACGAGGACAGCGAGCACTAGCTGCAACACAGGGAGTTCGATCGGACTATGGGGAAAAACTTTACTCTGAGGGTGACGGAGCAGCGGGACAGGCTGCCCAGAGGGGCTGTGCAGTCTCCTTCTCTGGAGACATTCCAGACCCACCTGGATGTGACGCTGGGCAGCCTGCCCCAGGTGCCCCTGCTTTAGCAGGGGGCTGGGCTGGGTGGTCTCCACTGGGCCCTTCCAGCCCCAGCCACTCTGTGATTAATATCCTTGAAGAAAAGACAGGAGTAAGAAACCATGCTTTTCTGCACTGGTAACTTAAGGACAGAATGTTCTAATTTGGATACCATAAATTATACCCATGAATAAGCATGTCCTGATTTTTTCAGAGGTGCTGAGCACTTTATAATCCTATTGACTTCAGTGGAAACTGGAATGAGCCCAGTGCATGCTTTGGATAAATGGTGTTATGTAACAGAAAAATGATAGTAATTTATGTTCAAGAATCTTTCATCACAGCACTGAACTCTTCTTCGCAGTTTGAAAGGAGGAAAAGTTTTGAAGAGTTGTGCTGAGGCTTTGAATTCACCTCCCCTTGCACCTGCACAGCTCTTTGCTGCGCAGCTCGGGGGCACCTTTCACCTGTCCCAGCGCTGGGCCGCTTCCAGAGAATGATGCTACCTTGTGTGGCACATCATCAGCAGGGTGCTGAATCCCTGGGACTCTTGAGAAGTTGTAGATATTTGGTAGCTTGATGTGTCACAGCCTAGAAACCTTTTTGACACAAGAAATACCCGTGGCATTTAAACACACTTTGGACTACTGGAAAGGCATGTGCAGGTGGCTAATTGCCTTCGTGCTTGCACCTGCAAAGCACATATGTGAGCATGTACATGAACAAAAATAAAAGCTGGGAACACAGTGTCTTCAACCCTTTGTCGTGTAAACCAGGGATCTGCTCTCCAGGCTGCTCTTGTGCAACAGCTCCTGTTCCAGGCCCTTTGCCTTCCGTTAGGGAGAGTGGCCAATGTGTGCCACAGCCATACCTTCCCTTGGTCCCTTCCCAACGCTGCTGTTTGCTTTCAACAAGGGTGCAGGGAACACGGAGTGCAAATTAAAAATAGAAATAAACATGAAGTGAGGAAAGCAATCAGAACACCTAAAATCCGGCACTATCTTTAATCATAAGTGGAAAAAAAATTATTGAGTGTTGTTTGATCACAATCTAAACACAGCCTAAACAGCCCTTTGAATTTGTAAATGACATGCAATATAGGTATTTTTAGATTGTGTTGCTCAGATCTCAAGGAGAATTTTTTGTATGTTTTAGCTTATCACATTTCTTGCATAATAAGCGCTAGTTTTCCACAGCAGTTTAATTTTCTGTAAGCCTATTCTGTATGCAAATAACTCTTCTTTTGTGGTCTCCAGTGGCAAGATTATCTTTATCTGGGGTGGATATAAGGTAAAAAACTTTATGGAGGACAAGAATGTAATCTTTTTGTTTACCTTGTCTTTCTCAGGCATGTTTTTATTATTGCTTTTGTTTACGTGTTTGTCCTCTCTCAGGTTGAAGTTCAAATGAAAATGTTGCAAAAATTCTTCTCGCATCTCTAGGGAGTGCCAAAAAGCCATAGTTCCTGTTGCAGTTTCTGGTTGAGGGATGTGCCTTTCCCACGCTGCCAAGAGAGCTGTGTTCAAAGGAGGGCACTTTCTCCTGATTTTGCCAAAGAGCAGCTTATTAACACCTGAACCAAGTAACCATTGTTCATATCGTTTCATATAATTTCCTTTATACATATGTAGGGAGCATGTTTCTCTTGCTCTTAAGCCTTCCTGCTGAGCAGTTCCATGTTTGAGGCTCACAGACTTTGGAAATTCCTATCCCTACTCGGGTGCGCTTAGTAGGGTTATGTGTTCCATCACCGTGCCAGCAGAAAATGCTCTTTAATAAAACAAATAACCTATGTTTCTAATGCACTCTTCTACTGGATGGCTTCTACTGATAAGAGCAGCTGAAAAGTGCAGTCTGCAGAGCATGGCAAATTGGGTTTTGTTTCCTGGAAATAAATTCAGGACTTTAGAGTATAGATGTGGGACAGCTACAGAAGACATGTACAATTCTCACATGATGGGAAGGACTGGAGGGAGGCAGCAGCAGACAGCTAGTTTTTGGAGCATTTTCCAAACAACTGGTGCCTTAGATTTAGCTTTACAACAAAAGAGAATTAATTCCCTGCTTTAGGGGCCAATGGTCCAGATGCTTCTGTGTTGCAGACCCAGATGATCTATGGTGGAAGTGTTTGAAGCCTGTGTGCTGGGCAGGAGGCTCACTGTTTGAGGCGGTGGGCAGGAAGCAGAAAAGCCTGGAAGGGGCTGGAAAGGCCAAGCAAACTTAAAGGAAGAGAAAGGAAAAGGCAAGAATGGAAGAAGAGATGGAGGTAGACAGTCCTGAGGACAGAATTGGGGTGGGGGGAGGTGGCTTTTCTCAGCAATCCTCTAGTGCAGCCAGGGTCTTCTCCCAGCTGTGTAGAGCTGCAGTGTAGTGTCACCCTGTGCAGATCACTGTGCCATGTATGGAGGGCAGCAGCTGTGGGTCGCTGACCCCGCATCTCCTTAGGAGATGTCCCTTTCCTTCCTGGAAAAGGGGCCAGGGACCACCCGGGCAGTGAACAGGCTGTGGCTCGTCAGGTTCTGTTGGCTTCCACGTCTCATTTAGACCTAGAGCATGTAGTTGCAGGCCAGTGACAATGAAACAAATATGTCTCTGAGTGACTGATGAGCAATAAATCTTTAAATACAAAGGGTAAACGTGATCCCAGTGCTGCTCCGTTCCAGTATCTGAAAGCAAACGAACATGCTGTCATAAGCAGAATGGGAATCCTGTATTTTGACTGATAATTAAATTCCCCGCTCTTATTTAATATCTGAAGCACAACAAACAGTATTCAGAGGAAGCGTGGTTCTTCCTCCCTCATTCTTACTGATTAGTCCCAACAGAGGTCTGCTGGAATCAGTTGGATTGATTGCATAATACATTTCAGGGTTCTTGGCAGTTTCAGTGAAAATTAGAGTATCTAGAGAATTAGAGACTTTGTTTAATTACAGAAATGGCTAGTCGGGCTCTGAGCTGCAGTTCAGCACAGCTTTTGGAACTGCACTGACTTCAGCCTGGGTTTTCTGCACCTGCATGCTACCGTCCACTTGATATCTCAAGGTCTTTGCCATTGCCATCTCCTCAATTCATAGGGTTGTCATAGGAACTATTTCCAAAGCTGTGTTCCGACTTGTTCCATGAGGCACTTTATTGCATTATGAAGTGTTGACAGCAAAGCACAGCGATAGATTTTTAAATGTCACCAAGGTAACTACTGGCATTCAATTACAGTTTCAGATAAAGATGAATTCTTTCTGCAAATGTGACTGTGTGACTGTCAAAAAATGTGGTGAGGATGAAGGTGATTTGTGATACAGCAAAGATTTCTCATTGCTTTGCAAGGTTAATTGTGCCCATTCTGGTTTTTGGTGACACAAATGTAACGTAGGTTATTTCTCAATCCTTCAGCTAATGTCTCTATAGACATTGATCACTTGGTATTCTGTTGTGGTTTTGCCTTTTTTTTTTTTTTTTTTTTTTTTTTTATTCTGCTCTATAAATGAGCCTGTCACTCTATGTATAGCAGACCTACTGATGCTCTGTAACACCCAGAGTAACTCTGCTTTAAATGGCATTTCTCTGGGTTTACATACACATCCTGGAGATCAGAGTAGGAATCAGACTTGTCTGCAAATCTCTTGAAACCTCAGATCATCTCATTCATCCTAAGCTTGAGAAGATCAAAGTGCTAGGAGTTGGGGGGATTAGGGAGAGTGGACAGCCTGAGCAAAAAAATTGTAAAAAAAGAAGGGCTTTCTGAGAGTGGGAGAGAGTAAAAGTGCATTTGTGTGTGGGAGATCTGAGGGATCAAGAGGGGAGGAGAAAAATGAAAGATACTAACAGCGTAAGAGTCTGGCAGGAAAAAGGTGCAGATGGTTTGGTATCACTGTGCCGCTAAGGTTGCAATTTGCCAAGTGTGAGAGCTCATCTGAGGCTGTGGCCAGTCGGTTGGCTCTGAAGGCAGAAGACTTGAAGCAGTGCAGACATTGAAGACCTGACCCTTAAATCGGCTGAAGCTCTCAGGTTTTGAGGTTGTAGCCACAAAAAGGGGTTCTCAGAAATGCCCAGTGACAGGCAATGCTGCTCCTTTTGTTACTCTTGACCAATGTGCCTCCTTGTTACCTTACATCCATCAGGTCTCAGCATCTTTTCACAGAGTGATAATAAGCCCTTGGTATCGTTGAACTAAAATTTAGGCTACTATACATTCCTATTTCTCTACCATTAAGAAGGGTCTTTACTTTCTCAGTAAGCCACCTTATCTTTTTTTATTATTTGAAGTTTCACGTTAAAGGTGAAAAGAACAGAGCCTGACAATGTCATCTGAGGAAAGCAATTATATTTTAAGGTGAAGTGTTTTGTGAGCAGCATCCTGATTGCTTGGCAGAGCTAAAAATACCTGACTGGTTAAATAGCTCATCAGCATGTGGAGACCTGGAAGTAATGCATTTTTACTGTTGCCTAATAATTCCATGCCAAATATTGTCCTAGTGTTGGATTTATAATGGAGGGGGAGCTGGTGACTTCTTCAAGAGAAGGTGCCCCCTGATAAAGTGGGTGAAATAATATATTTCTGTCTATAAGCAGAACAAACCCTCTAGCAGTTTAATTTACCAGTGCAACTTGAGGCATCAAATCTCAGATGGTTTTGTAGTGCAAAATGCAAAAGTTTCGTGCCTGCCCCAGACCCGCAGCCTCTGATGAAGGCGTAGAGCAAACCTGGGCACCTGAATAGGGATTGCCAGCTGGCAGCCTGGTTCACAAGTATCAACACATCCTCACACACATCACTGCACTGCACACATTCCTCCGGGCAGCTGCTTTTTCAGGGGGATGGAAGGTTCCCTGGGTAGGTTTGGTCCAGGCTTGGTCTTCGCCATGGCTGCTCAGGGCAGGGGGAAGAGCCCACGAGCATCCTCCGTGGGGCTGGTGTCAAGCCTGTCTGGAGGGGGGAGCTGGTATTTCATTCAGCTTGGAGGAGGCAGGGAGCCTCTCCATTAGGAGGGGAATTGGGCCGCTCTGGGTAAATTGAGTAATTCATTACCTTGATTTACTGTAAAATCGTAACAGTTCATAACAGAAAACATATTTTAGTCACCCGAACAATGTTTCCTGGCCCTGTTCTTTTGCAGAGCACATACACATCTACCTGCTGCTGGATGGAGTGAAAAACTTGGTCTCTGCCAGACATTTTTTGCCTAATACAGGGAGGATTAGTCGGTGTCAGTGTGCAGGACTTACTGCCTGCTTGGCACAGGCAGTGAGACATAAGCCAGGCTGTGCTTTTTTTCCCCTCTAAAACGTAAAACAAATGTGAAACACTCTAAGATAAAAGGGAAATATGGGCAAACCACGAAGATGTAGAGAGCACTTGTCCTCACTTGACAAGTAACATGAAATCCAAACAAAGGGCTGGGATTTCTGAAGGATTTGCCATGTAAGGGGCCGGCTGGTGGTACAGCACTTTCTGCCAGGACAGTTTTGTTTATTTTTGCTTCCTGTAAAGTGGAGTGGTTTTCTCCTTGTTTTAAAGTTGTTTTAAAATTTCTTTAATCCCTATAATCCCCCTTTCATCATGAGTCTGTACACCAGCAGAACAGTTGTCCTTCGTAATGCCTCTATTTCTGTCCTTCCCCCCCCTTAATTTTGTCTCCCAGGCATACTGTTGTTTGGATTTCAGCCCTTCAAGGAATACTGCACTGGAAGGGATTACGCTCCTCGAATGTCTCCATTACCGGATAATTCCCCTGGAAAAAATGTAATTACTGAAGAATTTTTACTGCTGTTTTCTTTTTGGGAGATAAAGGGGATCAGATTCTAGAGAACTTTTTTCTCTTTGGAAGAATTTCTTTTTCCCTGGGAGTGTGCCATGGGAAGAATCCCTTTGGGAAAGGGGGATGGATGTATGGATACAGTTGTGCTTCTTGCCTGGTATAAAAACCTAGTGACTGTGCAAAGAAATTAGGCAGCTATACATGTGGCAGTTAACTCTTTCCTTTGGCCTTATTGTTAGAAGAAATGAACTTTTTATGTATTGTCATTATGAAGACAGTTTAAGAGCAGGGATCCCGTGGTTCTCAGCAAACTGTGGTAAATGGCAAAAACCTGGTAAGCATCTGCATCCATGAGAGCTAATGAGCTCCATCTTAAGCAAGTCGGATTAATATTTTATTTTTGTTCCCCGCTGAAGAGCGGCTTGGTTCCTGTGAGCTGCTGGCACTTTCCATGACAGTATGAGGTCACTGGCTGATTATAGTAAATTGGTGATTGTATATTTGTTTGGTCCATAGGAAGAACCGATTGAATACTCAGTATCAGCACAAGTTCTCAGATGCATCTCCATTATGCTCACTTGAAACCTTTTGCTCCTGACAATGTTCAGTCTTAGAGGAAACCAATACCATAGAAAGGGAATTAAAGTGGGAATGAGAAGATAATTAAGGATTGACCAGCTTCTATGTATCTATGTGAAACTGAAGTTTCTGTACTGTTTAAAGGCATTTATTTGTTTAGTTTTAACATATGCAAAACACTTATAATATTCTAATGTTTTGAAATATTTCTAGCAAGAAAAAATGGGAATAGTTTTGTTTCTCATCTCCCTCTTCTGCCTCTAGGTAAATTCTCATGAGGTTATAATTGCCACTTTCTGCATTCTAGTTCAATGGCTCTTCAGGGTGTTTGCTGTTAAACACACACTTGTTCAGAAGCTCTGTTAGATTTGAAGCAATCCCAGCAGAGAAGAAAGCAGATGGGAGGATCCACTGAGTGGTTTTTTGTTTTTTAAAAATGCAGTGATATAGAAGTAGCTCTTATTTTGCTTTTGGAGGTATGTATCTAAACTAGCAACTCACTGATTTATTCTGTAACTTTACGCTTCATGAGACAGAAGTCTTATGAACACTGAAGCAGTCCAGTCTGCTGAGGATTTGTTATCAAAATACATGGCTCAAACTCCTGAAGAAAATGCTCTGTGGACTGTTGGTGAATCGCAGCCTCTGTCTTCAGAGGTACCAGATTATGGAGGAATCTTGAGTTCTTCTGGGTCTGGTGTCCTTGTGGCCACCTATATAGCCTTTACCTGGATCTTTCAGACTGCAGACACTTCAGAATTATTATTGCCCTTGTCTGCTGCAGAGCACAAATGAGTTTCTTCTATTAAAGGGTCCCCTCAACCATTACAGTACTACTGTTATATTTACAATGCAAAGATTTTTTTTTTTTTAATTAGATTGAGAAGTCAGTTTGGCCAAACAGCATTCTACATTTATGTTTACGATGGTTCAAATGAATACTTAAAAATAAATGTACACATCTCCCCCTAAAAGAAAACAAACAAACAAACAAAAACCCCAGAAAAAGATCTGTCATGCGGTACTTAACTCCTGTTAAGACTGTCAGGCTGCCTCTTTTAGTGTCACACGCTACCAGAGAGTGCTAGCATTCCTGATGAGCAGGAACTGGCATTCACTTTATAGGAAAGCTGTAATATAACGTAGCTGCAACATAACTAGCCAGGAAAGGCTGGTAAAGGTACAAGCACATGGGTTTTGATGGTTTTTTTGTTTTGTTTTGTTTTCTGGTGTTTTTTTTTTAGCAGAGTATTGCAAAACTCAACATACAAGGGGTAAGAATACATATTTCAATTAAGTGTTGTGGCTTCACTGTAAACTGGACACTATTCCAAGTTAGGAGAAACTCTGGAGTAGGTCCTGATGTGATTTTTGCAGTGTTATTGTCATCATTTTTCTTCTTATCTCCCAGCTAGGGATGAACTCACCACCATGTGTGGAGATTTGGGCTGTGGGCAGAAGAAATGGCTGTGAAATGCCTGCAGTGTTGCGGTGTTGATGGCTGGGAGAGCACTTTAAAATGACGAATCTTGCAGAGAGGAGTTTAATTTCCTTATAAATATGCATCCCAGAGGATAATTACCATTGAGCGCAAATGAGGTCTGAACCAGGACCTCACATCTTAGAGGTGAGCTTGGGCCAGCATCTACAAGCAAATAAGGCTTCCCAGAAACAACTCTTTTCCTACCCAAAAAAAGAGATGTGACTGTGTATGTGATTGTGTGTGCATCCACGTACATTTTCTTTGTCTTTCTCCCACATTCACATCCTAATTTGGAAAGCAGAATGAGCTGGAGGCTAAAATGCTTAATTTATCTCCACAAATGTAGATGGAATGGCTTTTTTTCTCTTTGTATAGTCTTCGCCTGGTATATGCTCTGAATTGGAAAAATGAGTGCTGGTAAAATATGGATTAAATCTTAAGCAAGCCAATATGTTAATTAAAAGGAATGCCGATGGTCTTAATTAGCAGCATATTAGCATGATGTGAGCACCAGAAGTTCTACTGAGTTGGTTGGTCTGACTGATGCATCTGTATTTACTACTAATTAATGAAATGTTACAATCATTAATGATTTTTGCAGTTTCTTTATTGGGAAGTTAATTGTGTAAAGACTTACAGCTGCACTAATCTCTAGCGCTAGAATAAGATCTCATGCATACAGGGCTGCTGAAATTCATTTCACAGGTGATTAATAGGTACGGAGCTTTCTGTCTCTGTGGTAGGATGAGGTGACTCTGTACTTTTAAAATAATGTTTACATAAATGTCTCTCCTGTTTGGAAAGCATCTGCCAAACAAACATCTGTGTTGTGTCAGAAGAGAAGTAGAAGATTGTGTCCAACACTAGCTGGAAGCATATTCGTTTTGATCTGTCTAGACAAGAGCTTGGTTTTGTTTGAAGATGTTTCATGACAATTAAGAACTTTCCCCTCAAACTGTCTAAAATTAAAAAGCTACTTAAGCATGCTCAATAACACCTTTTTGATTTATACCAAATTTATTAGTTTAATAACCTCCAAAGAGCCAGATATTGAGTTACACTATAAATTAATATGGTCCAGGTTGTCATTAATCTGGGGTTTGTTGTAGCATTTTTATTTTGTTACAGTGGCATGAGAATGTCTGTTAAAGACTGATGTTGGAGCTTGTTTGGTCTGGTGTTACTACACCTCACGCTTACGTTAATTTAACTTTCTATATGTTTTCTGTTTAAAGAAACTGGCAGGATCAGCTATGGTTAAAGCTGGATCCAAAGCAAAGCCTTACTCGCGTGTTCTGCAGATGACTCTGTTGAGTTTGGGATCCAAATGCGAGACCTTTAAGGTTCTATATCTAGCAAAACATAATGTTATTACGTTTTAAGTCATTGCCTATTGTTAATGTCTTTTTGTCATCCAAAGGCCTCAAATACTGTACATGACTGTGGTGTCAGTATCTGATTAAAACAGAAATAGAAATATTGTAATTACCTTTCTGGAATCGTGTTCTTAAAGGGAGATTGCATGTTGGATTGATTCCTCTGAAATCATACACCCAGGGCAGTGTGTGTTAGACACAATCTGTGCTATTAAGGTGATGTTTGGTGCTGCTAATACCAAAAGAATATGGTAAATTCAATATTCATTGTGACAATGTATATGCTGTTTGAGTGTGGAGCTGAAGCCTAAGTTTATATGCAAACAAATTCCTAAGTACATCCTATACAGTGAGTATATAAAGTGCCCATCTTTCTTATTCAAAACTGCTTAACCAGGGGAGGGGGGACCCTGGCTAAGTCAGGGTTTTCTGAGAAGGGGAATTGCAGCTGAAAACTTTCACTATGACAGACTTTGGAGAAGATTTTTTTTTTGATGTGTTCTATCCTTTCTTCCCTTTCTGTGCACCCAGACAATGTCAGACTCCAGTGGGTGGGAAGTTTCAATAACGAAGCTGTTTGCTGTAGTTAACTTTGTGAAAGGAAGATGATGAATTAACGGTGCTTGGAATAACTGGAAAAACTTGTATACTGCTGATGAAATTTGGATCTTCCATCTCCCTATCAGAAGTAGAGGTGTGCATGCATGGGGAATTGCTGTCTTAATTTTTCCATTAAGCCCAGACAGTTTTTCTTCTGAATCTCAAATGTTCTGGACAGTATCAGCTCAGTAGTGTCATGTGTGCATTAAGTTGTCATAATAACACAGAGGAGATCATCTTATAATCATTGAGGAAACTGTTTTACTTTTGAAAACTCATTACATTCCTGCTGCTAGAATACAGCCTGTGCATTATGTCTCTGGACACCCAAAGTACATGTGCTACTGCTGCGTGATGAGTGAACAGCAGCTCCCTGGGTCCCCATTTCTTTGGGCTCTTGGTCAGTGGCTCAGCAGGTCTCTAAAAAACCCGACCCATCTATTGCTTCAGCACACCCCTCCCACGCGGCACCCTGAAGATGCACTGCTTCATCTGAGTCTTGTTGCCTGTTGGCTTTGAATGTCAGGTAATAAAAATAGTTTGTTTTCATCTGTTGGAGGAAGTGGTTAAAACCAGTGCTCTTAGTGGAGTCTGCAGAAGTGTTCAGATTGTCCTCAATGCTGCTTTTAAAACTTTTAATTGCAAATCACCATTAAGGAGTAAATGGATGGGAATGAAACCCTTGGGCATTAACAGTCGGTTGCCACGCTTTCTACTTTGAGAGTGTGATAAAGTGGGCAGAGTCCAGGGGAGGACACTAGTGGCGTGCCCATCATTTATGAAGTACCTGCAGGAGAAGAGGAGCTCTTTGCTTGTTTTCTGCCAGCAAGTTATTCCACAAGCAGTCTCTGCTAAAAGACAGATGATTGAACGGGGAGATCCAGTGCTCTGAGCCTAGTAAAACCTGTGAACTGCAAATTATGTGGTTAATGTTAAGTGTAGGAAAAGCACTGGTGCTTCACAGGCTGTGGAGCTCGTCTCTGATTTAGCTCCTGGTACCTTCTTTCCTTGCTCTGTGAAAGTGGTGTTCTTGATTTCTTGTCACCTCGTTTCACCTTGTCAGGCTCTGCTGGCTCTTCTGTGGACTGGCAGGCTCAGCAATTAGTGCATTTCATTATCTGGAAGAATTCAAGTCATTATTCTACTCTGCAATTGTAGGAAAACCTTTTAATTTAGGGATTCTGTAGGCTTCAATATAATTTAATTAAACAAAGGTCTTAAATATATTGGTGAAAAGGAAATTGCAGTTTCTCAGCCTGGTAAGCTGAGACACTGACATGTAGGCTTCGGGAGGTAAATACGAGAGAGACGGCCGCTTATCTGCCTGTCTTGCAGAGCAACAAACAAGTAAACAATTAAAAGGCTCCATGCAAGTTAGAGTTACTGTATATAAAAAGCCCAGGAGATGTGTGTGGCTGCCTTAAGTGTTCAGGATCATAAAGGAGTCAAATGCAGGATCGCATCCGTGGGGTGACAGGCAGTCTCCAGTTTCCCATGCAGCCTGGTTAGCGGGTCACCTGCTGGGAAACTGGGTAAGCACTGCTCATCTAGTCAAGTCTCCATCATGGCAAGTCCTTTGGGCTTCGGAGCTGACTTGTGGTTACTGTCCTGAGCGAGCCGTGCTCCCTTGTGATGAGCATGCTCTCCTCTTGTGACCACGTCGGGGTAGAGCCCATGACACTGCAAACGCCCTTTTTCCTTGCCTTATTTATTGTAGGTCTGTACGTGCACTGTAAAGAGCAAACGCTTTGGTCTAATGAAGAGCTTGACTGGCTTGTAAAGAACCTATTTTTAAATTCAAGGAAATTACAGCCTGCCTCAAGTGAATGCGCGAGGCAGGCTGATGTGTGGGGGGCTGTTTGTAATAGCTGGTCCCTGCGGAGCCCAGGGCTCCACACAGGGCTAATAACAGGCATTAGGCAGGAGGAGTCTGGGCTCCAGGTGCTGCTGAGTGGTGCAGCACTGGCCAAGAAAGGAGCGGGGCAATCACTGACAGAATTACATGTCAGAGGCTCGGCGTGCTCCTTGCTCTGTGTGACTGTAATGTTTTTCTTGTGTGCTTGCCACCACCCCACTAACCATGGCAGGGGTTTGGAGATCCTGCGTGGTCTTTGGTGCTGTGGGATGCGTCTGCCCATCACCCTCCAGTGGTACCAGCAAGTCTTGGACCACAGGGTGTGCTCTGAAAAAGCAGCTGCTTTAAAGGAGATGGTGAGGGAGGAGAATCTCTCTTCTAAAGGTCAGCTAAACCTACGGAGCACTTACAAGCAGAAGAAATTATAGCTTTGGTCTCTCAATCATGGGCTTTGCAAGTGGATGAAAAGAACAAAGGTGTGGTACAGCGGGCTCCAGAGAAAAGTGTTTTAAACATTATTGTTAGAAGCTATTAGAAGGATTTCTTTGGGCATAAATGAAAGGCAGCACTTTGGTGTGGAATGTTCCTCTCTCTTAACAAGTTAAATGGCTCCCTTGATTATATAGGCTTGCTTGGCAGTTACTGGAACTGCATATTAACTCCTCCAGTAACTCTAATGCTGCCTGCAGGTTAGGTAACACAAAGGCTGAGTTTGTGAGCCTGGCCAGCACTCATAATTCTCACTTTCATCCTCCTGCAAAAAGCTGATGTGATTGCAGGCTTATTAGGTACTGATACAAACTTCAGATCTGCAGTCAGATTGGCAGCGTAAAGTTACCGTCCTTTTCCAACGGAATTTCCTAGAGCTTTATAGAAAAAAAACTCACCCCAAGTATCCAGTACGATGGCTGGCTGCTCCTCGCATGTTCAATAGTAATAATGAAAATCGTTCAGAAATGTGTTAGAAACAAATCTCGCATTTTCAAGTTGCGCCATGTTATTCAATTTGACTCGATTCTGGGAATGTAGTAGCACTGAAAAGATCAAACTATTACCACAGGGAATTCTAGCTAAAACACTTGCAAACCTCAAAACCAATAAAGTGAGTAAAAGTTTGTCTTCAGCACCAAATGTATTTGCGGGCAGAGACTAATGCTCTGTTCAGGGCAGAAGTTCTTCACAGCACTGTTTGTGTTTTCACTCTAATCCATTTGCTTAAGGTTCTGTCGTTGGCTTCAAAGTCTCCTGTTACTTTTGGGTCTTTGAATCCTTCCTGCCAATTGTAGAAGCTTAACCCTGATAGTGCTATGACATGAAATCTTTAAGGCATATTATAAACATGGCAGCATACAGTGTACTGCAGGTTCCTCTTCTGTTGCAGAAGATGGTTTCTCTAGCATCTTCAGGACAGAGCAGCTCAGGATCTCGGGAGTGCGATTCTGCGCTGAAGCACTCAGCAATGTCGCTGTTGTGCCTTGACTCTTTGAATGTTCCCCTACGCGGCTCTCAGCTGTAAATACAATTCACAAGAAAAATAATCAAGGTTAGGTGGAGTTTAACTAGAAGCTTAGTATGCTGGCCATTAGTTTTCAAGTGACTATAAAGGCATAACAAATGAATGTCTTGTTTTTGTTTTATATGAGGAGCTTACAACTGAATTGGAAATAATTTAATGTTTCTGTATTTGAATTCATGGTGCAGTGATCTAAAATTTGTCCTGAGTTTCATCAGTGGCATCGCAAATGACTGGTTACAAGATTTCACTGCCTGACTCTCTTCTCATTTCAGGTTAAAAGAGAAAAATGTAGATTATGGATTTTTTTAGACCTGGATTGGAGAACAGTCTATATTTAATCTTTGACAGCTGGGTAATGGCCTTATTCCTGACCTACAGCCCTTAAAAGGTGAATTTTGTGAACCTCATGTGTGACAAACAACATCAGATTTATACCCTCAGGTATTTATCAGCTGTGGTCAGATTGTATACCATGTAGTTTGAGGAAAGTCATAGAAGGTGAAAGTCTTGGCTCCAGGTTCCTTGGGTTTTTTTAAAGCTATTTTTCAAAGGAGCGAACGTTGTCACATGAACGACAGTCCCTATCTTCTTTGGCCAGCTTAATCCCTGTCCTGCAGGCTGTTAGTGTTGAGAACAAATGCTTCATGAGGGAGAGACCGGGCGCTTTTAACATGGCCTCTGCCATTTGGTTAGGCCGGGCTCTCAACTGCTGAAATACCGTCTGAATCTGTTCCCATTATTGTTGAGTGAGTTTGTGGTGGGCACCACAGCTCACCGCCTGTTCACCCTACCTTTTGTGTGCCCAAAGAGTTTGTGAAGATCGTCAAATTCCAAGTCAGTCCTTTCCTTAAAGAGCAGTAGATCAGGTCCTACTCCCCTCCAAGTCATAAGGATGTTGGTGTCGTTCCCCTGCATAATAGCTACTTAAAGGGGATACGGGTTAATGACTTCAAATTATAGTATCTGGTTTTTGTAATATGGATTATGCTGTTATTTATTGTGAGTAGAAATTAATAATAATATTTGTCTTAAGGATTGTTAGGTAATATTTTCAGCTAGTCTGTACTTTCTTGTTGTCTTCAGTCAATGTGCTAAAGACAATCTATTCACCAAAACCACTCATCTCGGAGAAGTGATATGAATGTATAATTAACAGTTCGTGTCCTGAAAACTGCTGTCAGTGTCTGCTACCCTGTGAATCCGTGCCTTGTAGAATAGGTCCATCCTTCAAATTGCTACAGATTAATAAGGTTTGTTCCATTCTATGTTCATCCGCACAATGTCCAAATGTTCTCCCAATCTGTTTTGTAGAACTTCAGAGCATGTGGTCAGCTGTATAAGCTGAAGGATATCATTTCTACTGCACGATCAAAAGTTTTGTACACCAAAAGAACGTAAGGCATCTTCCAGTACATACATGTGGACTCTTCATCTTCTATATGAAAAACTTGAGAATGTCCATAGCTCACTGTATATATATACATCAGCTGGGCAGCAGGTGAAGAGGCTGAGAGGAGGGACTCTTCAGCCTGGAGATGAGAGCTCAGGGAGGACCTTAACGTGTACAAATACCTGCTGGGAGTGTCTGTGTATGGGGGGAGGGAGTAAAGAAGTAGGATTCACCTTGGTGGCATCCAGTGAAAGGCCAAGAGGCAATGGGTGCGAACAGAAATACTGGAACCATTTGAATGTAAGAAAAGTTCTTACTGCGTTGCTTGTCGTACAATTAAAAACCCAACTGAACAAAGTCCTGGGCAACTGTCTGTAGCTGGGACATTGGACTAGACTATGTCCAAATGTCCCTTCCAACAGCAACTCTTGTGTGATTTCTGAAATGCTCAGAGGTGGCCTTGTGCAGGTACTGCTCTTGGAGAATGTGTCCGTATCTTTATTTTCCAGGTAAGGGATGACGAGGGGGAGTGAGAATAGGACTGAGGCTGAAAACAAACTGCACGGTGATGCATTTTTAGCAGAGGGAAATGCTTGTTACTAGTCGTGTTATTACTTAGCCCCTTTGCCTGACTGAAACTGCTGTTTCTCCCCTGCTTGTTCTAGCTTTGCTCACTTTGGTCAAAATGTCACTTAGATCTTGGCTTTGCTAAGGATCCTGGAACTTCTGGAAATTCACAGCAGGGCAACAATGGGAGAACATTGTTAGATATGTCTGACGAAGCTATATAGAGTCTACTTATTCATGCATGCTAAGCTGGTATTATGGCCAGCTAGAAGGCGTATCTACTCCATATCCGTATGTTGTTTGGAGTGCTCTTGTACATGGAAGCAATAGGGTCTCCAAGTGTGCTAAGGAAAACCATATGGTTTTTAGGTTGGCAGTCTTCTCTGGTATAGAAAAGGCTGATAAGGAGAAGTCAGGGTATCTGGAAATTAGTAATGAGATCTGTCAGTCTTGTGCATTACACCTCAGTGTGACCTGTGCAGCTGAGCAAAACAACAGCAGAGAGATTCTGCTTTGTGTAACTTCATGAATGGATAAAAAACAGAAAAATAAGCTGTTTAACCTAAACAACAGTTTTGAAACAAGACCAGAGGCACATCAGGTGGCTGAGTGTAAGTTCAGCCTAGGAATTAGTTGGATTTTAGCAACCCAGACTAACTCAAATGCATCATCACTGACCATTTCCAGCTGAATACCCAGGGTGCTGTGCAACATGGAAACACTTAGCTTAAAGACTGGGGGGGTGGTCACAGCCTCTGCAAAAGAGGAGTGACAATTTTTTCCTTGAAGTTCTTATTGTGATCAGTTCAGTTTGGAGGCCTGTAAATATACAGAGTGTCATTTTAAGTATTTAGAATGTGGAGAGCCCTCAGTGTTCATTGGAACATCTAACTCTGTTATCAGAATTGTCGAATCTCCTGTCTTGTTCAGGAATAATAAAGGCGTGTGTTCAGTAACAACTTGTCTGGGCCAAGCGCCAGCGAAGAAGTTCTAGGAACTGTGACAACAGAGTTGGGGCTCCTCAAGGGAAAAAATATCTGCTGAAAACGAAGAAGCTGTATCAAACTTTAAATGGTAAAGAAATCTAATTGAATGCTGGGAGGTATCCATTATTGATGAAACTGTACCTCAGAAGATGGAATTATGTGTTTCTTGCTGCAGCACCTGTCCCAGCTTTTCTAAGGCATCACGCCAGACCTGTGTTTCCATCTGAAAGACTTACAGATCTCTGGTACTTGACATATTTTGCCCTTTTGCATCCCCTTCCACTCAACTGCACTTTCTCGAAGCATGTTTGTGGGCCTGATGTTGTATAAAATATGGGCAATATTTTTTGTCTAAATAATGTCTGATTATTTATTTTTTTAATGGAATCTTCAGCTAGACTCAAGTTTTCAGAACTAAAATTATATAAATGATTCCACATGCAAAGTGAGCAGGGAGGAAACTTGCTAATAAATTTTTTTTGTGCCACATCATGAATTGTTTGGCGGGTTATGCCTTGTCAGGACTTCCCAGATGGTGTAGAGCAAACATGTAAAATACGTGGGAACTATCGTGTGTAGCATAAAGCAGTGCATCCCGTTTTGGATCCTATGAATACCTGTGAACAGAAGCCATCCAACGTGGCTCTCACTTTAAGATCAAAGGTGCCAACAGGCTGCTTAACAGTGCGGTGGTTTAATGCATGTGTGTAGCGCTGTCTCTGCTTGGTCACGGCTCCTGGAGGGTTTCTCCCATCCTTATCTGAATTGGATAGAATTGGCTGCCTGGCTGGGAGCCTTCCATTTTTGGGAAGAGTGCCAGTGGGCACTAGCATTTCAGCAGACTACCTGGGGGCTTCTGTAGCTAGCCGTGCTCCAGCTGCTGGGCTAGCAACAGAGGGGAACGTGGCTGTCATTGAAATGAGAACCCACAATGTGCACATGGCGCTTTCAGGTGCTGCCAACAGACCTTTCTGTTCCTGGGCTTGTTTAGGGTGGCAGCTGAGGTCTAGGATAACTCTTTCCTGGGCCTCTTGTGTATAAAGAAAAAAAAAAAATCCTCCTTTTTAATATGGAAATGAATATTTTATCCTCATCTTCAGGTGAAGCAGAATCAAGCTCAGCTGTAGGCTTAAAAGAGGCAGTGTTCTGATATAGTATATTTCTGGTAAACTTGTGGGGAGTGTTTTAGTATCCAGGTATATATTTGAAAAGTTAATAAATTGTCGTGTGAAACAGCATTGCTGAAAGCCTAAGTAAATATTAAGATTCCACTTTCATGAATATCTCCTGGCTAGGATTTATTTCTAATTCAAGAAACCACCCCTTTCATCTCCTACCTAAACACTTTCTGTATTTGGATCAAGGTTGTGTTTTACTACTTACTGCACAAATGCTTAAAAAGATATGGTTTCTTCACTGGGAAGCCGGCAGTTGTCTCCATAACTCCAGTGTTGTGAGGTTTATAGACAAACACTAAAGAGAACCTCTAGCTGATTCCACAGATCGCTGACATAGATAGCTGTGGCACCAATGATACTTGATGTTTTAATGTCCCAGAAAATTAATTGTGAAATACAGAAGATGGGGGGGTGGGGGTGCAATCTGCCTTTTGAACTCGAGGTGAGAGCAGTGATTTAAGTCGCTGGAGGAAATGATTGCAGCTTGTAACACCGGTGAGGGTTGTGCTCGTTTCTGCTGTGTTTATCCCCCTGTGAGCAGCGTATCACCGATGCTTCCCCTTGACCCCTGAGAACAGCAGAGTTTTTGTAGCCCAGCAAACAGAGTCTGTCTGTGGGTTATGAAATGCAGAAGTACCACAAATGTAATTATTTTTTTCCCCCAACACCTGCATAGACTATTGATCCAAAAGAAAATTAGATTTTTTGAAAGTTCACATGTAGTTTAATGACACTAGAGTGAAATGGATCTTCTCCTAAAGTCCAAACTGCTCCGTGACCGTTTTGGGCAGATTCACCCTGCAGCAAGAGCAGGCTCTGTGGTTCATTCAGAGGCAAAATGACCTCCGAGGTAAGGGTTAGTTGCCCAAATGCTGTATAGTATTGATGTCTACCTTATGTTAAAGACAATAAATGTTCTGGCAGGGGAAGGGAGTTGTAATGAACGTGGGTGGACGGTTGAAAACAAATGATCTAAGACAAGCTGGCAGCTTTGCGATGTTTAAGACTGCGTATTATTTATTGCAGTCACTTCTTTGACATGTTTGCATGCATTCCTGTTCTGGGACAGAGCATCTTAGGAGTGTCCTTCACTCAGGCTGGTGACAGACAGTAATTCAGACAAATTACAGTTTAGCTGTAATTAAAAAAACCTTGAATTTACATGTAAATACCTATTTAAAACTAAAGTTACTTGATTTTCATCATTGCTGTGACAAAAGTTTTAAGGTTAGTAAATCCAGCATTCACCCCCCCTTTCCTTATGCTGTAGGTATGCCTGGAGAGATTATAATTTATCACACAATAAATTTCTTTGCATCTCTGGTCCAAAATTCCCAAGCACTTTGCAGGCAATAATACATAGTTCACAACACTCCTATATAACGCTAGGAAAAACTGTAATTAACATTTCATGGAGCAGGAATTCATTCATGGGGGCAGGTGATAGACCACCAGTACAAGATGAAGAAGTATCAGAGTACAGATGTGACAAAGTCCAGCCCAGCCGCAGCTATTTTGGGCAGTTATTACTGTCTCACGTAACTGAGAGCATGTAATAACTGTTCGGGGCGCTAAAGGAGAAAACAGTTGGATCTGTCACTTGGGCTTAAAAGTCAGTTTTGTTTTTATTTGCTGTCCTAGGTGTCATGCACAGTGCTCCTTGACAGCAATCCTTGATGGTGCATTTTTCCAGAAATGGGTGGAGATCTCATTCTGCGCATGGATACAATGGTATGAAAAGAGCAGAGACAGGATTAAGGTTGGGTCATCTCATGTTGTTCAGCTGCTTTGTAATAATCTTTCATCTGGTCTCCTCTTATGCCAGAGGATCAAACAAGGCAATAAAGCTACGATCAGCAATCCTGCAGGCAGAGCACCATGCAAAATCTCTTCATAAAAGGCACTCTCACTGATGATATTTCTTATTTTTGCTCAAGGTGAAGAATCTTTGCTTCTGTGGCTCTTTCACTGGGTAGCTTTGTTCATTTCTCAGTTTTGGATAAAAAAAAAGTGTTACCTGTTTTGCAACAGAACAAGAAAAATAAACTTACCAGAGAGGCAAAGGGCAAGCTAAAGGATGTTTCTTGATTAGGAGCTCAAAATTTCCATTTGAAAAAAAAAAAAAAAGTCACAAGAATTTAGAAACTTCTCCAGGTTCCTTGAGCAGTGGATGCAGCAAAGCGTCTTTAAACAGGAGAGTTTCCAAGCCCCTTCACCATGCTTCTCCAACAGGCCAGTGACAGCACTTCTTACTTTCTCGCAATTGTTTCGGTGCCAACCCTGGGACTGCAAGTCATGCGTCATATGGAAAAACATTTAACTGAATGTTTTGAATCCTTGGCAGGATTTGGGGATGGACTCAGTTAAAGGGAAAGACAAGTTAAAGCTGTTCTTACTTCACCCCCGTTGGCTCACCTGCCTCCCTTAATTCCTGTCCGAGCAGTTGTGTGCACTTGCACACTTGGGAGCGTGTGGGAGGCAAAGTTGCAAACTTGGCCATTCTCTCTTTTGGACTTTGAGACAAAAATTTTTACAGGTTCCTGCAGCACAGCCTGGTCCCTGGGAGCTGCTGCCCTGCTCCAGGGGTGCTCCTGGGTGCATCCAGCCAGGGGAACCCCCGGGGGAGCTGGGACCCCTGGGCTCAGAGTTTTGGGAGCAGTCCAGGAAGCCTTCCAGAGATGTGTCAGTGCAACTGGTCTGCAGCAGGTATCACAGCCTGAGCTTCATTGCAGAAGGTAGCTTTGCTCTTCCTGAAATGCATCCTTTGGGATTCTCTTTTGGTAGCAAATTTCTGAAACTATATTTCTGGTTCTGAACAGAAAACCTGAAGTTGTCCAAGACATCCCAGTTTCCTACAAAAATAGTGTCATGTTTTGGCCATCTCTCCAAACGTTCTGGTGTGATTTGCAGGTGGAAGGGTTCAAGACAGTTGCTCTGCTCACTTGGAAGGGGGAGAAGACTCAGTACAGAACATCTGATGCTGAAAGATGCAATCCTTATTTCTATTCTCTGTTACTAGAAGACTGCACACCTAAAAATAAAGTCTTGCTCCGCTGAAGATGAAGAAGCAGGCAAGCATTATTCTTTCTTGAAGGTCGTGGTTGTTTAGTGTTCATTTGTATACGTTATAAATTTGTAATTATCTTGAAATGCTGAGTGATGTAGCTTCTTCCTGTTATATTCACCTTGGAAGGAAAAAGAGAATGTGTAGTGAATGTCGAAGCATGGCACACCTTTTTTTGCCGATTCTATTTATGTGTTCCTTGTAATATATTGAATCTACCTACACATTTTACCTCCTAAGTGTAAATTTTCAGTAAACTAAATTTTCATCCTATTGTACAGCCTGGGGGTTTTCCCCCTTGAGAAGCATGTACCTGAAGTTTCCAAGAAAATTGTGACTTAGATGAGTCACCGTAAGTTAAAGCAGTGAAGAGATCTATGCTTATATGGTTAACTGCCCACTTTATTGGGCACTTAAATTAAGTCCCTAGAGAATGATGAGATACTTGATTTGGTTTTTTCCTCCAAAGCTTTGTAAAGATTGTGACTTGGAACTTCTTGTTCTTGTTTCTCCTTTTAATTAAGAACTGCAAACATACACTGCTGTGAAATGCCTGGCATAGCCTGCCTTTCTGTTGCAAAGTGATATGGTCTGGTATCTTGTGCTTTTTGTCAGTCATAAATAACTTCTGTCTCTCTAATATTCTGAACTCCCTGGGTTGGTTTGCCAAATATTATCACCAATTATTTGAACAGAAACTTCAATACAATGTTTGCATTAGTCTCCAGAAAAATTCTTGCCTTCATTCACTGCAAGTTTCAAATTATAGTGGTTAGGAATGCCAGCCTGAATTTTCTCCAATTATCTATTTAGTCATTACAATATTTCATATTCTATGGGCGAGTTGCTTATTTCATTCAAACACAGTCTTTTACTATCTGCTCTTCTTCTCTACAGTAGCTGTTAAATCTGAATGTCCTATAGTAATTCCTGAGGCCTCTTTCCTTTCTGCTTCTCGTGAAATGTTTGACAGTGTTTTGTACTTAAAAGCAAGAGTGTTGTGCTACGAAACATTAACATTTGTAATTTGGGCTGGATACTATAGAAGCAAGGCTTGAGAGGTATAGGCATGTTTTCTGGGTTGGAGCTGCAAACTACAGACTGGCAGGAGTAATTTTGAGACAGTAAAAGGATATTACTGAACTTTAGGTAAAGCTCAGATTAGTTTCAGCTGAGGACTGCAGCCGTTAGCTGAACTGGCGAGTTCCTCAAGAATAAGTACTTGCACTTCCCAGCAATAATTGCTTTCTTTAAGTTTAGTTAATAGAGAGGAGGGAAGGATTAGGGTTTGAACAGAAGTTGGTTTCACTTACCAGCTGGATTTGGATTAAAGTACAGTATGCCATCACCCACCACCATAAGCGTGGCACTAATTCTATTTCTGGGGAGAGTAAGGCAATAATTATTTGAGGCAAGGGAAGATTTAAGTTAGATCTGAGAGAATACCTGTCAACAGTCAGGGTAGTGAAGCAATGCAATAAGCTGTGGGATCTCTTGCCTTTGGAGATTCGCAAGGAGCTCCTGGCCAGACATTTGGTGGTGATAGTTTAGATGTAACTGATCTTGCCTTAACACAGAGGGAATAAATAGACCAGGAACCTCATTAAGTGGGTGCTGTTTCAGGCTTGAGGTTAATCAGCCATAGAATTTTCAGAACATTTTGTGAAGTTTTCTTACCCTTTGGGTGCAACCTCACGAAGTCTCAGTCTATGAAGGAAAGGATTTCATGGGTTCAGGGTTTCAGGGGTTTTGTACAATGTAATTGTGAAAAATGTGCTCATGTCAGCTAAAGGATGACTCAGGAAAATCATAGAATGATACAATGGTTTGGGTTGGAAGGGACCCTAAAGATCACCGGGTTCCAACCCCCAGCCGTGGGCAGGGACACCTTCCACTAGACCAGTTGCTCCCAGCCCCATCCAGCCTGGCCTTGAGCACTTCCAGGGATGGGGCAGCCACAGCTGCTCTGGGCAGCCTGTTCCAGGGTCTCACCACCCTCACAGTGAAGAACTTCTTCCTGAGATCTAATCTAAATCTACCCTCTTTCAGTTCAAAGCCATTCTCCCTTGTCCTATCACTGCAAGCCCTACTTAAAAAGTCTGTCTCCATCTTTCTTACAAGCTCACTTCAAGTATTGAAAGGCCACGACAAGGTCTCCCTGGAGCCTTCTCTTCTTTAGTCTGGCCAACCCCAGCTCTCTCAACCTGTCTTCATAAACGTTGGGAATAGGTTCATAGCTGGGGAATTAAATTTAAGTTAGGGATTTCTACCTGAATTTCCACGGTTTTGTCTTAAGCAGCTCCACAGCCATGATCATGGTCTAATGAATGATCCCAAACTCCAAATAAACGTGTGTGAGACATCGTCAGAAAAAAAAAAAAAAAAAAAAGTGTCTGCAAGTTGGAGGGGAATTTAAACCAAAGAAAAATGCATTTGCATCATGCAAGAGATGGCTTTGCATTTTGTTCTAAAAACAGTTTTGTCAAAACATTAAGAACATCAGGGAATGTTCTTTTTTTAAAGTTATTTAAAATATGAAAATATACAGTAAAGCACCTTCAAACTAACAGGCATGTGAACTTGTTTGGCTTTCTAAAGGGCTGTTTGGACAGAAATGCTAATGTGAATGTAGCTATTTTTTTGCTTTTGCTTTGTTATACTATTAGGTAGTGGATATTTTTGGTAAGAACACCATATTCTGTTGCAATACAAGTCATGATACCCAGAGGCGGCTGAATCCACATGATTCATCAGTGGTCTGTCTGCTTTCCTCCCCCTGTCTGAAGAGCTTCACTTCTGAAGTGATAGTAGTGATTTGGGGTACTCGAAGTAGCTAAACACAAGGCGCTGGAACAAATAAAAATTGTAAATAAGCCATGAGAGAAACCTGGGTAAATGGTACCTCATAGCAGCTGGTCTGTTTATGGAAGAAAATAAGACAATTTGCTGAAAGGCTCACAGATGGACAAAGAATTTATCAGACAGAGGTATCTGCAAACTCTGCAGTCAGCCTCTGCTTTTAGGATCTTGTGGGTCATTCTGTGCAACCCCCTCAACAGCAACCACCTCCCCAAATCATCGGCAGGCAACCGTTCACTGCCGTAAGCTGTGCCAGAGCAACTATTTTAAAGGAGGGGTAACAAGAAAGGGTTGGGGAATAGGGAAATCTTTAATATTATATAGCTGATGGTGTGTGCTTACCAATACTCTCATGGATTGGATGCTGTTGAAAGCTATGAAGATACGAAATTAAGCTCTGAGAGGATGCTGCTGCTGGTGGTTATATTATATAATATTTTGGGTTAAAAAAATGTATGCTGCTTATACTGTGTATTATGTTGGGTATAATAATGCAAGCTTTTGAGATTACAAGAGAATGCCAACAGAGCTGCTGCAGAGTTTGCAGGCAGTGGATTATTTTTTTTAGTAGCTGTTATCAGTAGAAGG
The DNA here is from genome assembly GCF_017639655.2 of Falco naumanni. Lineage (NCBI taxonomy): Eukaryota > Metazoa > Chordata > Aves > Falconiformes > Falconidae > Falco > Falco naumanni. The sequence goes on along the minus strand of NC_054063.1, from coordinate 29,653,089 downwards.
CTACATGCTTATGAAAGTAATATGGACCTGTGCCTAATACTCACCTGTGGGAATGGACTCAGCTTCCAAACATATTGGAAATAAGAATTCAATTCCAGCACTTGACATATTTTTCTGGCATTGGAAAAACATTGCCTCTAAATAAGTTGTATGTATTTCTGTAATTGTTGGGCTAGTTTGTAGGAATGTCTGGTGTTCAGCAGAGGGGCTAAACCTAAACTGAAATCGATTTTAAGTGTGAGACTTCTCTCTGTTTTAAATTCTCACTTTCTTTTCTCATTCCCTATTAATTGGCCACTGGTCCATCAAAAGAAATATATCTGTTGGGAAACATAAATATTACAATCATTGTGTGGTTTCATCTGTCTGCAGTTGCACAGTAGCATTTCTAATGCAAATGATGATCAGAGAATCCACACAGCAAGGGAATGTGTGTGGCTAATGTTGCAATAAATTTGCTTTCCAAGGGCTACTGTATAAAGTAACAGATCTGGTACTCAGAAGAGACACAAGTTAAACTTAATTAAGATCCAGTCAATACATGTGGAACTGCCCTTTTAATGTCTGAGCATCAGTTACAGGTTCTTTGTGAAAGGTACGATAGACATCCTTAAAAACAAACTTACAAGAAACCTCCTATCTTCAAATGTTGTAATGCCTTTTTAGTCTGAGCAAAGACACTTTTCTTTTTCTTTGAATTGCACAAAAAAACCCATTTCCTGTGTTACTAAAGCTGCAGCACCTTTGGGTGCACGGGCGATCTGCTAAATCACTGAGGGGCAGAAGCCACTTCTCTGTAGGCTAGCAAGCTGCCAGGTGGTACCTGTGCAGGGAACTTACGTTTGGCTGTTCTCGTGCATATTTTGATAGATGCTATTTCCTGTTCAAAGCAATGTTTGCTGTTGGTTTCTATTTCTGATGAACTTTTGCATTCTGGCATAGAAATACTTGCTTTTCTTTGGACCTTGAAGGGATTCTTCCATTACATGCTGGTTAAATATTTGCCTTTGTGTAGGCAGAGAAATAGAAAAGTCTGTTTTGAAAACTTACAGCAAAAACCCACGTTGTGCATCATAAATAGGGGAATGAATGAAGACTTTACAGGCAGTTGAAAGCAAGCAAATACATTTTGCATAATACGAAGCTTAAAAAAACCCTCTGTGCTTGCTGAGTGACACTTGAGCACTGTCAGGATGGCTGGCCAGGAACTTGCAAATGTCACCGTGGTGAACTACAGGTTTCTCCGATTCTTGTGGTTTCGTGTGTGTTTCATGGAAATGAAGAAAATGTGATTTTCTGTTCAGTTAGTAAGCACTTCAAATAGGATTCACAGTAGTTTTACAATTGTGCAATTAAAATAGATATAGGCTGGGCAAATGTGTCTGAGACTGCTTAGCTGCCATGACATGTTTGTGGCACGTTTCTTATGCAGACAGACGAGCTACATGTGCTTGTTGCTGCTGTTTTATGCTTATTGGCATCTTTGGCAAGCAGCTTGCATACTGCAGCCAGAGGAGCCTGTATGGAAAAAGGAAGCAGAAACGAATGCAAAAATACGTAACTCAAATAATGGGCAGCACAAACTTTAATAGCTGCAACTGAGTTAAACCGACAGAGAGGTAATTAGAGCAGGATGTGTGCTCTCAGATGCACTTCTCTCAAAGTGGTGTGTAGGATGGACGAAAGCCTGGTTTGTGTTTATTGTTTGCCTAAATTGGTAACTTTTTTTAAGCTTGCGCTTTCAAGTTCACTTCAGCAGTTTAGCACAACCCAGCTGCCAGAGAAAGGGCTGATTTTCCCCTCTGCTGCTTTCATTGCACACGAGCTCATCTTTACTGGTACAGTAGAGACAGGGGTTATCCAAATGGTCACATCCCTTTGAACTTCGAGGGAGTCTGAGGCTGCTGGCTCTGATCTCTGTAATGAGGTGTGCAGTGGGAGGAGGGTCAGGCTTAGGGCCGGCTCTAACAGCGGGGGTATTTTCCAGGCTGCAGGATTATGAAGGTTATTAAAGCTCAGCGGTGGGTTTGCTCATTTGATCATGTTCACGAGCACAGCTGCAGTTCTCTGCAGATCTTGCAATAATCTCACATGAACACAGGAGCAAAAGCAAGCCCAGTGAATAATAAAAAAATAAGCCGCAAACACCAGCTACAAACCTGAATAGATGAAACACAGAACACGGGTAACCAAAGTACCAACAGCTGCTCAGGTAAATTGACGGGAAGACTGTAAGTATGGCCTGAATTACCACTAGCATGATTTCTTAATAAAAAGGGATAAATGTGAGTCATTGTGTCCCTTGATGGACTCTGCGTACTCCTGTGACCGTGCTTAGCTGTCAGAGGGGGATTCCAGAGGCAAAGTGGCACGTGGGCCAGGAGGCTTTTCTGCGATAACAGTTTTGCTGTTGTCCTGGCCCTTCTTCATGTTTTGTCCTGTTGCAGGAAGATGTGTGCAGAAGGGACAGTGCCGGCAGAGAGTACTGACCAGTGTAACTCTTGCAGGAATTGCAGAAAGAAATGTTCTGTGCCAACACTGCAGTGCAAACACATTAGCTCCTGCAAAACCGAAGAAGTTGAAACTGATGATGGGTTGGCTTATGGGTGAAGTACATTTACTGGCTAATTCCGGGCTGTGGGAAGGGATGGTCTTGACGTTGCCCTTCAGTCAGAAGGGTTATGCCAAACTGTGGGATCCTGTTTCCACATACTGGAAGGCATTAAAGCAACGCGCTCACTTCTCAGCACATTCATGCCCTAGCCAAGCTGCAGTTGCTGTAATCTGAGTCCTTTGTATTTTAAAATTCCTTTCAGATTTCAAGTGAAAGCAACCTGTTTTTTTTTTTTTTTCTCCTAAGCTAATATACACGATTGAACAGATCCTGATATCTTCTGTACTGGTGCTGATTTCAGAGCCCTGGCAGCAGTGGTTCTGCACTGCGCATGACGCAGCACACTGCAGGCATGTGGCATGGGGGGCTTGATGCTGCTGGTGGGGAGGATGCTGCTTTCTGCCCTTCCTCCCTTCGTCTGCCAGCCTGGATCACAAAACAGATCTGGCTGAAAATGAATGTGGCTAATTATTGGTGTTGGTCTGCCAGGTTACTTCTCGGATGCATTTAGACCCTAAACAGGTCACGGTGCAGCTGGAGAAATGCCTGTGCCGACAGGGAGCTGCTGTGGGGAGGGGGTGGCTGGGGGTGGCTGGGACTGTTTGGTTGGCTTAATTTTCATGAGCATCACCTTGTTATGGATGACGTTTTGGCATGTCTGCATACAGAGCTGGCAGGATCATAGTTGAGCGTCTGTGGTAGCAACAATCAAGGTGCAGCAAAAGTTAGCACCTTGTTTAGGTGATTAAAAAATGTTACAAAAAAAAAAGATATCTGTCAGTGTCTGCACAGTTCTGCGTGGGTAGGCACGTCTAATTGGTTTCTGTAGCGATGGCTTTTTGCAATGTGATAGATTATAACTTAGGGTTCTAACTTTAGAAAGTGCCAGACCTGAAAATGAAGATAACTGAAATAAAAACAAAACCACAAAATTCCTTATCCTCAAAAATACTATTTTTTCCTTATCATAACAACTGATTTTACCTTTCTGTATGTGCCTCTGCTGGGTGGGTGTGAGCAAGGAGACTGAAGACATTAGAACTAGAGCACAAGTTAGAGGAGCACTCAAAGGGCAGGGGGCCGTGGGGAGGCAGCCACCCCACCGCCCCACCCAGCTCGGTGCTGGGGGCCAGCAGTGACAAGACAAAGTGGGCACAACCCATACGACTTCTGAGCAGTCAATGAGAGCTACCTTCTGATCTCGTATGAGTTGAAAACTCCACCTACTAGCAAGGAATATCCCCTAAAAGTGTAGGGATTACACATTTCCCTTATTTCACCTGGGAAATGCATGGGAAGTTAATAAAGTAGACTTCTCCAGTGCTTCAGAACTGGAACGACTGACTATCTTGGGGCTGTCTTTGCTGTTAGTGCAGATATCAGACCATGGTCGCCCACCTCTCTTGGGAAATCCTGCTGTGGTGGAAAAAGCTGTTAAAAAAAACCTAAGCTTTTGGGTGGGGAGCTTATTTGTCAGTTTAATGAAATGTTTTGGTGCTGGGAGATATAATTTATTCATAAGACTTGAGGGGAATAAGCTGCAGGACTCCAAACAGCTTTGTCCAGGAATTGTGAATTTACATGATGCTGGTGATGTTCGGCTGATTAGAATAATACCACAAAACAGGAAAGAAGCTCAGCTAGAGATACAGTTAAATTGAAGGAGAGCTGTGGAGTCTCATGGGAATCGTAGCTCCGTGTCAGAGTAACTGCTGCTTAGATGGCAAAATAATTGAAAACTGGGGGGAGGAGGGGAAAGCTCTGCAGATGGCTGCTGGGCTGCGTGTCTGAGATCCTGAAGAAGATGTAAAAAGCAAGAGTATTTGGCATCAAAGAGTAGGCAAATGATGCTGGCCTCGTGCCAGGCAACTTTTTAACACAGGCTTCATATATATCTCTGAAATTGCAGAAACAAGCAAAATCAGGAAGCCTGAATTACAAGCGTAAAAGCAAAATAAGTCCCTTAGAGTTAACGGTGAATTTCTTTTCCTAATAAATAACTTCTGCACAGGAATAAGACTGGTTTTTGGCACCAGTGTGAAATAAATCTGTGCCTGTCTGTTGCAAGAACAGTGAGGGTAGGGAACAAACAGATATGCACAGGGAGCAAATGAGGTGTGTGATGTATCTCAAAGATTCAGTTTGGGTCAGTTGGCAATTTATACTTTTTTATTTGGCTTCCCTGGCCTAATCAGATGAAATCTGATGGGAACTAGCTGTATCTTTGTAGGAAAACCATGCCTGTCTTGTTGTGAATCTCCTGTTCAAGCATACCAGAGGACAGTCTGACCTGCAGGGAGCTTTCCCGCAAAAAACTGCAACTGCTCCTGGACTTTTCTGATATTTTGCTTTCTGTGCATTTAATTTCTGCTGTGGCTATGTAATTTTGCCTTAAGAGCTGGAGGTCTTGGCTACATATACACAAAACCTGATTAAATACCTGCTTTTTTAAAAAATAAGTCATTCAAGTTGTCTTATAGTACTAAGCTCCCTGAAAGTCAGCACAGGGTGCAGGCTGTGCACCCCAGCACCGATGGTTATGGAAGCCACTGGAAGAGGCTGGATGTGGGCACTGGAATATAGCATTGGGTGATGTGATGTAGAGGAATGAAGCTGGGTTAATTAGCATTGATAATATACAGCTGTGGGCTGGCTTCAGGGGCGGTGGGTTGGCTGATGTAGATAAGGTGCAGCTGTGGCTGGTTCTGTTAAGAGCTTGAGAGCCAATGAAGGGGAGCAGCCGAGGAAGAGAAAGGAAGGGAAGAAGAAGCAAGAGGAGAGAGAGCACATGCCCTGGATGAGGTGAGATGAGGAGAGGACAGCAGAAGGACTGGCATGAAGAGTGTTCTGGTATGAGATGGTAAAAGACCTTGTTGCAGCTTGATAGTTTGGAGAGTGCTGGAACAATGTGAGTCGTGGTGTGGCTTTGCTCTTGGGTTTACTGCAAGGGCACCTTTATTTTATAAAACGTGTCCTATGCTACTGGATAAACTGAGCCCGTTCCAAGGCAATTTGTCTAGGACTTATTGATATTTGTAGCCCTGGGATTTGTGCTGTTGAAGGGCTGGAAATCCTCAGATGAACGATCAGATTCCTCTCTTTCTGTATAGACAGATTTTTCTGTTGAAAAACAGCCTAAATCAGTCAAAGTGTATTGGATGCCTTTTTTAGAAAAAGGGTTTGGTCCACACATTTCTGAATGACCCAAGCTTGTTTTCATGCCACCAAGCTTGCTGACAGGGGAATGAAAATGCTCCGTCATGGTTCCACGTGCAGCTGGACAGTTGGCAGCATTATTTTTCTTTTTCTCTGATTATTTCTGCAATGGCTGTTTCTCAGCTTGTCCCATAGCTGCTCATGGATCCTGGGTTTAGAAGTGAAGGTGCAAGTGTGACATACTAGGGTAAGCACATTCAGTTCAGCAAGCAATTTAAAAAAGCTACGTGAGGGTCTATTTTAATATATCTGTTAAAATGTAGTATGAACTGTTTTTAAAATATTATTAGACTTCCCAGTTAAATTTTTTCACATGTAAGCTTTCTCCGGATTGTATTGATATTTTTGATAGAAGATTAAAAATATTTTGGCTCAGAGTTAGGCCATTTCATTCTGTATATGCTGCTGCATTGCCCGCTTGATATTTCAGCTGCCACCTATATGTGATGCTCTTTGTGAAAAAGGACATTTTGCTGGGATCATACTCACCGGCCTCTGAAGTGCTGCGTTCCAGCGTCCACTCTTTTAAGAAGGAAGAAGACCTACAAGGAGTAAATGGCGTACCCAAGAGGTGCAGACTGCCAAAGTAAATGGGAGCACAGAATTCCTGAATCGGAGCATATGTTTCTTAACAGACATGTTGAAGTATTTTATCTTTTTCTTTGTGCAAATTTTCCTATGGGAAGCAATCAATTTTTGAATGTGTATGTGGAATCCTGTGCTACTTTCCACCTAATGAATTAATTTCCTTCTATTTGCTGGAAAGTTCCCATTCAGCAGTGGTGGCATTTTGCTGTTGTAAAGGCTCATGCAAAATGCAAAAAAGGGAAGTATCAGACCAAATACGTCAAAGCCGTCAGGTAGAAATGACCTTCTCCTGATGTGGCACTTGCTTCCATTTCAAGGACTTCCCGTCCTGTTGGAAATTTATTGTGACAAAACAGAGACAAACTCCTCCTAGAGGTGCCTGGAGAGCTGCTAAGCGCACAGACCTCGGTGGCTGCTCACCTGAGTTACACTTTCTCTCCAGGGAGCAGTGCTGAAGAAGGCCAACCATCTCCCAATTGTACCATTTTGGATAGGGCTCTGAAGCGTGTTCTTGTCTCATCATCATCATCTAGCACCAAAAGGTCACAGAAAGTAGTACACGGCCCTTTTGGTATTTTAGCTGGAGATTTGCTGTCAGGTTTTTCAAAGCAACCACCACCGACTTGTTTTGGAGCTGCTATTGTGTGCGCTGAATTAAGCAGCTCTCTCAAAGAGAAGAGCATATCTGGAATAAGGATGCAGGAACTAATGATTAGATGTACTTTGAAAAATCTTGGGGATTCTTACTAAAGAATTATTTGAAAACTGACTAGCTAGGTATTCCTCCTGCAGACACAGGTAAAGGAGCCCATAGGGATGGGGATAAATCATTTCTCCACAAGTGGCAAAAAGTAAATATATGATCTTATCTTCCTTTACTTTGCCTTACTGAGGCTTTTCCTAAAGGAGATTGGTAGTCTCTGTGAATGCAAACTTTTGATAAAGGAAAAGTGTTTTCTACTGAACCAAATAAATCTTCAGTGTTCCAGGTAGGAAATGAATACCATTTTCAGCCACCCTATAGGAAAGCTACCTTGAATTTTCACATGGTTGTACCCTTGCATTACTCTGTTTTGCTGCTTCTCTTTCCTTGTTTTCTAGAAGATGAAGGATTATTCACTAGAAAACACTGAGCAAGAGCTGGAAGTTTTATCTGTAGAATTACTTTGCATTAATTTAGTAATCACAGCAGCCAAGCAGAACGATAACATTTGAAAGGTAGTGTTCCTCGTGAGAGGGGAAATACACAGAGTTTGCAGGCTGCCGGCGACGGGGAACCTCTGAGTACTGATACAGGCACCTCAACCCGTGTCCTGTGGGGATGCTGCATCCAGAACTTACAAGTTTGTGCTCTTAGCCCTGAGCACATCCACAACGCTTTTCACTGCTTCCCTGAGAGCAGCGTGGCTGGTAGCTGCAATCCTAGGATGACCTTCAAATGCCCTTCCCAAAAACTAAGGCTTCCTGAGAACAAGGTGCTGCTGCGTTGGGGTTTTCTCTGCTTCATGCTGCGCTGTCTCTGCAACGCTCGCATGCCGCTGTGTCATGTGCAGAAGGATGATTTGTGAGAAGGAAAATCTGTTTAAATTCAAAGTGGAAAGTATGGTTCTTTACTCTAGCGTATTCCACTTTCATCACCAGGCTGCCTCCATCCCCAGTGCGGTGCTCAGGCTGGGGGATGCTGTGGGGGCACTGATCTATGCCTAGCTTCCAAAGGGAAATCTGTTGACCTCTAGTATGTTAGACTGGTCCTGCTTTTCTCATGTATAACTTCTTGGTTTTGCTCCAGGGCACTTAAATGCCTTTCAATGAGCTAATTTGATCACTATATTTTGAAAAAAAAACCTTTCTGTGGTTTATTTGTCCATAAGATATTAAAGTGATAACCAATATGCATTCAGCAGATCTGGCTATTCACTTTTGATCAGCATGGCACAAGTAGTTGAAAAACTAGGAAAAATGAGTGCTCGGGTAGAATGCTGAATTTTCTGAAGGTCTTCTCCTCTGCGTGGGTGAGCAAGTATTTCCAAGCCGTTCCATGTTTGATCCAGGAGTACCTAAGGACTGTGTGTTATTGTGGGCTGGAATAACATAGTGGGAAGGACAAATGATAGTTAATTTTTTTCAGACTAAATGGCTTTTCTAAAACTGGTCTCTAATGCTCTCTTCCATGTTATATTTTAAGACCTACTCAAATAACTAACTGCTCCATAGAAGAAACTTAATTACTGAAAGATAATGCAATAATAATTCAATAAATGACCTGCTCTGTGAGAGGGTAAAGTTCAAGATGGTGAAAGGTCTTGGTTTTCTTAATGAACACAAATTACTTAAGGTTTGTTTCATGCAAATGAAAATTCACCAACAAAATAATGCCAGAGAGGCATAACTTGGGGATTATTTTTCTATCTGTTAAGCAAGCCATAGATGATATACATATATATAAGCTTATTCATATAAGCACAGAGTCCTAACCCTTTTATTTGTGTGGTGCAGCTCTTCTCAATGAAATTCCTGCCTGTATCAGCCCCCACTTTTCTCTTGAAGGTGTAGTCAGATATTCTTTCTTTTGCAGAGCTTTGAGTCCCCAGGTGCTTGGATGATTAATGTCCATGGTTTGTAATCTACCTTTCTCAGGTTTTGACATACACACTTTTAACAATGATATAGAAGGTAATTGTGGGTCTCACAGGACCTTTGTTAGTTGCAAAATGTTGTGAAACCTAATATTGCTACTGAATTGGGACAAATCCTGTTAGACAGCAAGTCATGCTTCCTGCCTAGCCACAGGAGTCTTGGAGATGTTTCCCCCTTCTTTCTAGGAAGCTATGGTGGGCATGGAACTCCCCTAGGCACAAGTGGGTTTGTTAATCCCAGTTTTGTTCAGCATTTGAACAAGCAGTGGACATGGCTGTGCATGGGGTGCTACTTGCTGCACCATCTTCAACAGCCTGGTCAGAAACTTGCAGCAGTGTCCTCCTCGCCTGGAGTCCTCCAGGGGCACTGGTAACCGAGGCACAGGTTATCCTTGGTAGCAAATACCCTTTGAAGCCATTTGGTCACGAAAGACAAGAAAGTGATGCCAGGGAGCTGCAGCTGTTGGATGGGTGAGTCTTTGGCATCAAGGGCACTGTTTGTAAGAATAATTAGTCACAATTCTTCCTCTGCCAAAGTCATTGCATGGAAGAGAATAGGTCTGTCAAGGAATAAAGCTGGGACTTTTCAATCTGTTTAGTCAGAAGAGAGAAATCTTTGGTTTGGGGGGGCATTCTCAGCTTCCCCTTGATGCTGTCATGGTCATCAAAAATTGCTGTTGCAGACCTCAGTTCTTTGTGTACTTTCCTTTTCATTCATAATTGTGTCTTTATTCACTTTCAGCTGTACATTATTCACCCGTTTGAATACGTTTAGCACCTTCCATGTTCACTCTCGAGAATGAACCTTTTCAGAATAATTACTCCCACTCATCTCTAGAGCAATCAATACAGTGAATAAACCTAGAGGCAGCCAGTGGTTTAATTCATTCCCAGAGTCTAGAAAATATTTTGAAAGTAAAATGAATGGACGTAAATGTAGGATTTGGTTAATGGAGTGCTGGTGTGGTAAGGCAACAGAGACTTTCCTTTTGAAGCTGTATGTGGCTCACACTGATAAAAAAAAAAAAGTGGGATGTTTTGCGTGCGAGTTGCATCTAAGTTTTGTTCTTGTTCATCTTTAAGACTGCATGGAGAGAGGAGAGATGGCAGCCAAAGTTTTTTGCTACTCTTCCTGTCGGGGATAACTTCTCAAAATGACCATCAAGGAACACAGAATTATCAAATAGATCAGTTTGGTAGATTGTGGTTGACATGGAAATTCTGTCTTACTGGTGTCTCTCCTTTTCCTACTCTGATGCTATATGGAGATCTTGTTTTTCTCCTAGACTGCCTGTGAAGGCTTTTCATCATCAATAAATACATGGAAAATAAAAAGAAAAAGAACACGGTGTGAAGGAGGGAAGCTCTGTCTGAAACAATCCCTCTCTCTTTCCTCGTGGGAGAGTTTGGTGCAGTTTGGTTGCTGAAATATGCCAGCTGAACTCCATCAGATGAATTATTAATGCCATGCAGGCTGCTTCTCTCAACTGGCTGAGCCGAGGCAGGCTTCGGTGGGGCAGATGCAACGTCAGTTCTCAACCTTAAAAATAGACTTCAGGTCTCAGAGGAATGGGAAGCTTAACAGACTATTTTTCTCAGCACAGTTTTAGTTCTATTATGTGTTATTTTGTCAGAGTGGATAGGGTGGATTGTTATTTTGGATGTAGTGGGTGATCTGACTGAAAAACCACTTCTGTTTCCTTTCTATATGTCACAAGCTGCTTCAAAGTAGAAGCCCCATATTCCCTTATTGCATTCTCAACCAGAAGAAAATAAATAGGATGTCTATGGCTGTTTTGCAGGTTCAGTTGCAGACTGCCCTGCTTCCACTGAGCAAGCATGTTTCCTAGTGAGAGGATTTGCACTTCATTACCAACTCAAGGTCAAAGCAGTTGAAAATCAGTCTTACTTCTTTTATTAGCCTTTCTCACTGTTGATCTTGAATTAGCTTAATTAATTTGAACATGACGACTTTCACCTTAGCGTTTTGAAGTCATTCTGCTGCACCCCCCTGACAAGGGGTCTGCTGCCAGCAGGCGTCCTGCTGCATCGCTGCCTGGATGCCCTGTTTTGATTGTAAAGTTTCCTCAGAGCTCCTCTGCACAAACCCAGAGTCAGATGGAACAGTGCTCTTCCAGGGCCTTTATAAGCTTTCAGAAGTTGTAAATATGGAGTTTATTTACTGGGGCTTTTTCCTGCATAGGTTAAATGCTCAGTCACACCCCTTGCTGCCTTACTTCTGACTAAATTAGGTTGAGTCACTTGCACCTTCCCAAACCTCCCATCTCCCACAGTTTCCTGACCTCCAAGCAAATAAGACTAAGGAAAGCATGACCCGATGTTGACAGTGTCACTTGTGTGACCCAAGTACTACTGACCTAAGGGCCATTTATACGTTGTGTGCAGGTCTGTATGTAAGGCTTTAGCCCCAGTTGTTGTGCATTTGAAGTCTTAGCCCTGGACTGTGGTCCTTTTGCCTCCAGATTTCAAAACAAGCTAATTCTGCAGGACCACTCTGTTTTAGCAGCCTTGGATTTGGATCTTTATATATAGTTGGGAAAATATTGGTTTAAGTCAGTCGTCTAAGAATGTGATGCTGCTGAGATAAGCAGTTCCAGTTCCAGCTGTCTCTGCTCTCCAGTCCTGTCTCCTGAATTGGCTTTAATGTTTCTGTGGACAACCTGAGCTCTAAGCAAATCCTTGGAATTTGCGTGCTTATATCCCTGACCCGAGCATGCCACAGCCCCTGGCTCTGACTCTGGTTGTACCTGAGAACACACTTAAAAATGATGTACAGAAGGTGTTAGTTAGGGTGTTGCAGGTACCGTTTCCCTCCGGCAATGGCCTATTTCCTTCTAAAGTTGGGAAGTGCCAGTAATCCATGTATTCTGCTTTGCTGAAAACAATTTATTTTCTAGCATTGGGGTTTAGACTAGGGGCGAACATAGGTGTCCCTGTCTGTCCCGTCACAGTGGAGAACAGAAATGATAACATCAAGTCTCGGCATGGTTTTCAGGCAGATTAAACAGGCTTACTCTGACCATCTTGTATTAATTTCTAAGTGCTTTGTAAAACAGTAGCATTCTGTAGTAGGATTTGGTGAGGGTGAAAAATTATGATTAATGGGCTGTGCAATATAATAGTGTAAATACTGACCTTCCCCGCCTGACAAACAGTATATAAGGTTTTGGTACTGGCAGTAGATAACTCTACTGTCCAGCATTTGATTTTTTAAAAAGAAAAGTAGTAAATAAAAGTAACCAAGTGAGGCGCAGCACTATCAGAGGTTGCCAAAGAGGCAGCATTTTATAGATTCAGTATTTCCTTCATATTGTTGCAGGTCTTGGAGATTACTGCATCACACAAAAGAAACAGGGCTTTAAATTAACAAAGCAAAGTTATTTATTGCTCTGCATGAGTTTTTCTTTGAATGCAAAATGTTAGGAATCACTTTTTCTCTCTAACCAGTATCTATTGCAATCTCTCCCTCAATAGATGTCCTTGATTTACGTTCCTATTTTGGTTAGGGAAACACATGTTGGTTTCTTTTACAGTGTGTGAAACAGATATATTATTGCATAGAATGAGATTTAATTTTATTTCTGTTGAAATATCAAATGGTTTTTGTGGAACTAATATTAAGTCAGGTTTTATCGAGTTCTTTACTGCGTATCGCTTCTGAGACTAAGGATTTTTCCATCAGCATCAGGATGCAGTAGAAATGAATTCATACATATTTTCTGTGTTTCCATAAGGATGTGATAATGGGTTCGGCGGAGCCAACGGAGATAGCACTTTCTAGTTACTCTAAATGGTGTCTTTCACATAGGATTTGTTGCATGGAGGATACAGGGAGCATTTTGTATGTGTGTATACATATGCGCACGTGTGTGTGCATAAAAATAAGTATTTGTACTGTTGGCAGTTTAACTAATTGGATCTGTAGAATTTGTGAGTGATAGTAAACATATTGACCTTGTCAGGGCTTACGTAAGATCAGATTGGCCCTATATATTTTTAAATGCTTTTTTTTAGTGCACAGGTGACCTGTATTTTCTGTTGTGCTCAAGCTGCTGGTTTTGAATACGTTACTTCCACTTTGAGGTAGATGATGGCAAAGAAAAAATCTCAGTTTGTTTTAAGTGTGTTTTATTCCTTTCGTTCCAAAACTCTAAGACTTACGGAAATTAATAGGAAAATTTCCTGACATGCTGTGCGGTTGGGTGCTATTGCCAGAACCTTGCCCTCCTCTCATTGCAGTGCATCATCGCTTGCAGGTTTTGTGACATCTGGTGGCTGACATATTTTGAGATATTTCAAAATTCCACATGAATCATTTTATTTGCTTCCTTACTGTTTTGAATTTACTATCTTGTAAGATATGCTACCATTTGAGCTTTCTTTCAATTTACACTATTAAGCCATAAGGAAAACAATCAAATACAACAACTGAAAGTGGATTCTCTTTATCTTCAGCTTCTGTGTTTTGCTGGTGTATTAGCTTACAAGCTAGTCTGGTCAAGACATGACCTTTTTCTTTCTCTATGCTTATTAAATGCAGCAAATAATGAAAGTTCATGAACCCCCAAAGATAATTCTGCTATCAGTAATTTATTTATTTATTAACAAATAAACAACTTCGCTCTAAATGGAGGGACGCTGGTAACAGGAATTACATTCTGCACATGAGGAAGCTTTGGACCAGTTTTAGGCATTTGATGTAGTGTCTTGCTCCAAGCAAGGAGAACTATGATAAAAAATAAGTTGTTTTCTATTTTTCAATTCCTGTAACTTTATTTTCATCGCCACCTCTCACCTTTGTTCTCTTTGGATTCCTGGGCTTCACATCTGGTTTTGTGTTAATTGCTCTGGAAAAATCTCTTCTTATTGGTGGAATCTCAGCTCTTCTAATCTGCCCTAGCTGCTAATTAAATTACAGCTGACTTTTGCTGTTATAGATTTGTGTTATAGAAGTAAGTGTTTTGTTCTTTCTCTTCAAAACAGAGTATGGATTGGTTCTTGCAGAAGCACATTTCAACTGCAGAATGCTATGGCATCGTATTACATTAAAAAATATTTCTTTCAGGGGAAAAACAGCTTCAAAGTAAAGCTGTAGAGGTGATTCAGAAGGGGATAGAACAACTGAGTCACCTACAACAGGTCATGTACAAAGAGGACAGCTACCCCCTGCACAGCAGGTGTTGTGTTCAAGTTGGTGACACGTGTTTTGGGGATGGCTGTAAAGATCAGACCCTGGTTATTCTTGCACTTGCTGTGGGTTAAAGTACTGTACGTTCTTCCCCATATACAGACTTCAAGACTGCAGCTGTGCTCTGCACTCCAGCTCCACCAAGCCTGACTGGCCCTGGCTGTTGGCCAAGGCTGATTGTATATATCTATATATATGTAGATATATATATGTATATATCTATATTCAAAATGTCCCTCAAACATTAGGCTGGGCAAGTGGCACCTCCACTGTGCATTTTTACATGTACAAAATACGTATGGGATGATGTAGCTTTTGTCCAAGTTGGTGCTTTCTCAGCCCTGCTGAGATTCCAGGGCAATTTCTCGCCAAAGCATGGAATGCTAATGTGAAGAACACAGGTAGATATCCACAGGGCTGGTTTAAAGTCTAGGATCAAAGAAAGAGGCAGCTAACATGCTTGATAATTAGTTGGTGCAACATGACTTTTAATTTTTCACATGTTAATTTAAGTCTCAAAGAACAATTATCCCATGGTGGTTGTTCCTCTGGGTTTTGGTTTTGATTTGGTTTTGTGTTTGGGGTTTTTGTTTTTCCTTCATTTTGGTAAAAGTTAAACCCTTTTCTTTAAAGAGATTCCTTTATTTTTATGGGTTGTGTTTTTTTTTATGTACTCAGCTTTCATCTGTGAGGGTTTCTGTTCCAATTGAGATGTTTAGAGACAAATCAATATTAGAATATTTATTCGAGCTTTGGTGTCTGAGAAGAGGAGAACTCTTGGTTTGATTACTAGTGGTTCTGCAAAATCAAAACCTGATATTAGTTTTAATTGTTACTAATATTGATCTGTGGAAGCTTTTGTTTTTTTCCAAGCTGTGACCTGCAGTTTGTGAGCTGTTTGTGGTCTGACAGCAGTTACCCACACTGTGTTTCCTATCACCATTTTCAGTTCATATATCTATTATTACTCGGGGAAAACTTATCCCACCATTATAACTAAATTTGACCATAGTTGTTTTGCTTTCTCTACAGAATTTTTGCTGATGTTATTTAACCCACTTAGTTGATGTATATAATACATATTCCTTAAGCAGCTGTTTTGAACTTTGCCTTTTGTCTCTCTTGATTGATATGAAGCGAAATGTAAGCTTTTCAAGCAAGCCTGAAGGTGTACGAGGGAGGAATCACTGGTAAAGAGGTTGATCGTTGCAGTGAGAGCAGGAATTCCCTTCTCAGGTGGGACGGAAACTACGGAGGTCAGTTGGTAAGGGAGGGTTTGTTGCAGCACGTTAACTGCAGAGGGCAAGTTTGTACCATACTAGTTTGAGGACAGCTCTTGAAGCTTGTTATTTCTTACTAGAGGACTGGCAGAAAATTTGTTTAGCTAAAACGGTCACTAGCAAACAGCTTGTAATTTCGCTGCTTGTGTCCCTGAAATGCTGTAGAGTTGCTTCAGCCCTCACATGCAAATGTCTGTTTGGAAGAATTTAAGAATTATCTGTTTAAAAATATCTTATTGTACAAAGTGGGATAATACTTCTTTCCATTATTTCACCATTTTTTCACCCAAGAGTCAGTTGACAGCTGAGTTTTTCCCTTCACTTACCCCCTAATTGAGAAGTTCTGTTGATTGCAAGTGCAGGGGAACTGAGGCAGGATCCTGCAGCCCTTCCGTGCAGACAAGGGTAGGTTGCCCACCAGTAAATGGTGAACCATGCGACACTGTTAATGATCTGGTTTAGCTCTGATTTAAAGCTGAGGTTTTAGATGTATCTGGACCTTACAAGATCTCATGGCGATGTGAGCGCCTTTTGAAAGACCTGTGATATTAACCCTATGTCCTAGCAATACATTTCATTGCAATTTTAATGCACAACATGTTCTGCCTGTACTTTGCAAGTTTCTTTTATAAAAAGCAACCAAATTTCAGTCCAGAGGTATTCTCGTTTTAGAGATGCATTGCTTTATCTCACATTATGTATCTTGGAAAAGTTCTTCGGCAGTGTTTGGGATGAAAATCTCTGAGTATATATAAAAAAGATCTTGCTGTTGCTTTACATGCTTTCAACTGCCTTGACTTCAGTTGGCTTTAAACGTCTATGCAACTGCTTGAAAAATGAGGGTTCAGATTTTTCATGTGCATTTCCATTAGTCTTCATTCCTTACGTACCCGTACTCTGATTTTTTTCATGCCATTTGCCAGTAAAACGTATGCATAATTGCATGCTTAATTGGCAAGCAGAGTTAATGGGACCACATGTACAAATGGTGTTGTTGTGGATAAAATATAAAAATCCATTTGTATGTATCCAGAGGAACTGGACACATAAATGAGGTATCTTATCACACGCCAATGTTGTACCCTCATTTGGATGCCTTACAGGTTCCAAATCAGATGCACAAAGTCCGCGAATCAGCTCTTTGCAGGTTGAACTTGAATATCTTCTGCCCTATAGTCACAGGAGTCTGTCGTGATACATATTTATTTAGACTCGGAATAAAGTAAACAAGATGACTGAATGTGCTGAAAACATAATTTGAAAAATATTTAAATGAAAAATGAGATTTTAAAATGCGGGTTTTGTCAACTTTCCAGGCAACTGGAATATGAAATGTTCTAACATCTACATTTATTAGATGAGATTAAGAGAAGAGTTTGGAATGAAATCAGTATAGATTTCAGAGGATGAAAAGATTGTGATGAATGAAAAACAAAGCAAAAGATGCCAAGTAACTAAAATACTTTGGAAAAATCGAGCAAAAAATCACATTGCTGTGGACTTTCAGCCAGGGGATTTTGACTTTGGCTGACTAATTGTATCCATTAATTACATTTAATGGTGGTGGAAAATGCACCATGTTGTTTATTTTGAAGTTTAGCCCAACATCAGTAGGTTTAAAGCAGCTGCAGGAGTCCAGGAGTAAATAACTGAGACGTAATCAGGTTCTTGGGAAATGTTTTCTCTATCTGCGTTTATCTCATTGTCACCTGGTGTGGGTGAGACTTCAGGACTCTGGAGAGAGATTTACTAATCATAGTAGAGACAATCATAATCCCAGTTAGGGCATGGGTTTGCTGGTGAGCAAAATGATCTCGTGGGTAAAACACAGCGTTGTGGCCGATAGGGCTGGGTATTATTCATGACTGTCACTGGGTGACCTTACTCCAGACGTGCCATGTCACTGTGCCTCAGTTTCCTCCTCTGTATCATGTGGGTTCTGACACTTATCTGCACAAGAAACCACAGTAACAGAGGACCTTACTGTCCAAGAGGTGGCATTACATTTGTGAGAGAAAGCTGGGGAGGGAGGGGACTGATGACACTGTTTTCTTTCACCTCATGAATTAATTTTTGAACAGACAAGAAGACAAAATGATCTTCGAGAGTGTTCACTGGTTTTTGATAAAGCCATCAGAGAACCTTCAGATTTAGGATAGGAGAGTAACCTGACAGGAGAGCCCTGAACATTAAGCACCATCCTTTAACAAGTCATCGTGGTCCTAGATCTGCAAACATTGCACATGTGGCTTCCTCACTGGGGCTGTAGTCCTGGGACTTGATCCTTGCTGAGCCCTGTCCTGCCCCAGGCTCCCTCCGTGCCTTGGATGGGCTGTGCTCTGTCTCTAAAATGTGCCACACTGTTATCCCTCTCACCGAGGGGGGTGTTAGGCTGACCACGTTGTGGGGTGCCTGGATGTTACACGGAGGTTACTGAAGTGATGCTTTGTTCTTGGGTTGTGAACACAAGAGGACAGATGGATGGGGTTGGCCACACAAAGTGGTTTGGTGGTGGTGCAGGTTGGTTTGCTGCTTCTGGAGTGTGTGTGTCGGATCCACAAGTGAAGGGCTGCAGGGAGCTCTAACGGTGTGATTTATCATGGGCGGTGAAAGGCAGAGGTATTCTTATTGCTGGCAATATATAATATTTGAAAACAATGACTGACATTTACGTTGGAAGGGGGTTGAATTGTAGTATTCACTTCTTTTCAGGGAACCCTGATGGCAGTGACTGCATGTAGCTATTGTGATTGTTGGGGGAGTGGAGTTTAGAACTCCTTTGCTGCTGTGACAACTGAAGCAGGAAAGTAAAAAAGAAAAATAAAAAAAAATATATTAACAACAGTAATGTGATTTCTGTAACGAATACCTCTTTGTCTGAAACCCTGGATTGCCACAGAAGGTTTAAGATGCTGGTATTCACTGAGAGGACGTGGCAAAGGTCTCTTGCATCGTGCAGCAACCTGAGAAAGAACAATTCTGTCTGTGTTTGGGAGCTGTGTGTACAGTGAAGGGTCCCCTGTGTCTTTTCTGCTGGAGAAACTGCTTTATATGAGTGGTCAATTATTTTTTTTGTGTGTTTACTAGTAAGTTGCACAACCCTTCTCTCCTTGATACTCGAACAAGAGAGGAAGCAAGAAGTTTTGGCGTATTCTCTCTAGATAGAGTTGGCAGGACTTATGCCTGCAAACCTTAAAAAAAAAAAAATAAAAAAATCCTCAGTGCAGAGGATGTGAGCTCTCTTTCTATGGTTGCACAAAACTCAGAGTGGTCATCCTCATGGCTCGGTTAGTCACACCGTTGTAAGTGTTTCTGCCTGTAGTTCTTTTATGTATACGTGTGTATTCATTTATACACATTCTGAGTGTGTGTATATATATGTGTGTATATTTAAGGAGCAGGTGCACTGTAAGAAGCTGGAGCTAAATCTTCTTTGCCAATCTGATATCCTGCTGGCAGAAGATATTCTATTTATGGACCTGTCTTATGGTTGTTATGGCAACAAGGCTGCAGCGAGTGGTCCATGCTGTGGGGCAGCCTGGAATGGTGCTGACCCCCATCCCGCACCTTCTGGTTCCCCCACCCCAAGCTGTGCCTGGTGGCTGGGGCAGCACTGGGGTCAAGCATGGGAACCTGGTGCTCAGCACCGTCTGGGGCTTTGGGCAGGGCTCCGGCAGGATGTCTGGCATGAGTGGTGTTTGAGTGGGATTTGTTTAGATTCACACTTGAGAAATAGGAAACTTCATTTTGTGTGGTCTCCTGAGATCCATCTCCAGCTTCTGATCATGGCCTCTCCTTCCACCACTGATGCAAAGATCTGTTAAAACATTCCCCTGTGCTCCCACGACTTGATGCTGACCTTCCTGACATTGTGTTTTGCTCAGGTATTTTTCTTTCTGACAACCCTTTTCTAATTTTCTCTGTGTAGTTGCTTTCTACTGCCCATCCTTCTGGCAGGCACTGGCCCAAATGCGCCCGCACCCACTTGGGTGCCCGTGACAAGAAGTCCCCAGCAGCCTCATTATGCAGTAAACCAGTCCTGGAAAGACGGAGGACACTCGCTCCCTGGAAGAAGTGGTCTCCAAAGGAAGCGAACGCTGAACGTAGGCAGCAGCTTTGGCACTTAGGCAAGAAAAGTGCACTGCAGATCCTCAGAGGGATTTGTAAAGGGTCTGGCTGGCATCCATGTAGGCACAAAGAGGGGAGTGGGTGGCAGGTATGAAAGAAAAGAGCCAACTACAAACATTTGCACTGTTTTCCTAACGTTATCCTTAACGGAGGAAAGCACTGTGCCTGCTGCAGGGTTTTTAAGGAGCGCGTGCAGTGTTTCATGGCTGCCTTCCCATTGGGATGGGTTCTCCTCTTTGTACTTTGTTTTTATTCATTATTATGGATATTTTCTAGTTCATTTCTCTTGCTAATAGCCACCAGATTACATCCAGAGAGCCAGCTCACAGCAGTCCTAGGTTTTAATGCTGAGTGACTGCAGAGCTGGGCACAGCTATTTTCTTATACAAATGACTCCGAGAGAGGGAGGATCTACTCGTGTAATGTGCTCAGAGGGGGAGAGGAAAGAGCAAATCATCAAAGAACTGCAATGTCCCTTCCATTTGATCCTGATGCAGACTGGGGCATTCTTAGGCTGGAAATTTCCCCTTTAGATCTTTTTCTATGCCCATCACCAGGATTTCTGATCGTCCTCTTCATGGGTGGCAGCTGTGCATGCCAAAATAAATCTTCAGTGTAATTATTCACTACTTATTCATTCATGCCAAATGAATTCTGTGCCCGTTCTTTCTGCTCTGCTGTTATCCCAAAGCTCGCGTGACTGTTGAATTAATGGGGAAGAAAAGACCAAAAATGGGATACTAGTTCTGCCTGGGACTTGGTGACATCTGAGATTCCTTTTGTTCCTTTTTCCAAAAGCAGAGCAATTGCTTGCTCCTCCCTTTCCTACTCCTCCTTTCCTCAGCTTGACTGCTTCCCTCTTCCGTGTTTTGGAATGAAGATCAGACTGAGTCAGAGTAAACTTTGTCAGAGTCAGAGGAAAAGAACTCACAACTGCCTGGGTCTGCCCTTGGTCACTGCTGGCTAGATTGGCTTAGGGAACAGCTGGGACAATGCAGGGAGTTGATATGTCATAGGGGAGAGCTGTCAGCATTCAGATCTACATCAGCTTTTGCTTCTCATTTGAGGTCGAACCAGAGTTCAGATTCGATAGCATTAAAATCTCATAAATCATCTTGCACAATTTCAGTATTAGCTGGCCTGAAGTCTTTTAGTCACTGTCTTAATGAGATTCCTTTGGCTGTACAGATTCAGAAGATAAATAACATAGGTTTTGGATTGATGGTGGCGTTAGATCACTGAATGGTGGTTTGTATCAAAAGTTGCAAGTCAAAACTTCCTGAGATACTCAACAGGTTTTGAGGGTCCTGGCTTTGGCCCTTACTCAGAACAGAAAGCAGGATTTCAGGTTTCTCTCTAACATGAGCCAATGTACGGAGGTGACTTGGGCTCCCAGGGGAGATCTAGAGGCTGTTCTGGACTAACTCTGCAACTGGGAAGTGGACATGGCTGGGGCAGAGCTGAGAATATCCTGTTTGGGAGTCATTAAAAATTCATTCAATGAGAACAGACAATTCTAACGTGTCCACTGCAGGAGCAGCGGAGCCCTTTTTGTTCCCCGTTTCAACCAAAGTGCACTGTGACCTCCAACCTTCTACAGGAGATCTGTGACTATTCTTAAAATCTGAAAAAAATATGGATTGTATGGACCAGTGGCACTGGTAGAGGCTGCAGTAAGAAGTATATGGGTTTTAATCTGCAGTCTTATACAACTTCCAGTCTTTGATTTGAGCAAAATGTATAGCTTGTTGTCATGGCAATCATTAAATGTTGCTATTCACTTGGCTTTGCACCATTTTTCATTTTTCCATGTTAACTGTACAACAGAGCTCATGATCATCCTTTATCAGTAACAGCAGTCTAAAATGTGTCAGTTTTAGTTACTGCCCTTTATTTTACTAAGACATCCCAAATTGTACATTTGTTCAATGACCTATAACAAAACCCTGTAAAATATGACGTGAAAGCAGTGAAGTTCTGCAGTCTAAAACTGGCTGAATGTGATGGAGGTTTCCAGGTTGTCTAACATAATCCTGCACGGAGATCACAGTCTTCCTTAGGTTCTGCTGGAAGTTTTAAAAATCCTGAAATGCATGAACTCCCCAGACACTGCTGTGAAAGAACACAGTCTAATTCTAATGTCCTGAGAGCAGCAGGTGAAGTGCCACGTGGTTCAACACAGAAAAGCTTTCCAGGAAAGTTTAAGCCAATTAAAGGTCTGACAACATTCATGCATTTGGCACCACCAGCATGGGCTGCTCCAGTGAGCTCTGCCTCGGGCTTGCCTTTGCCTTGAAGATCTCTTGGTGAGGGTAACAGTTGCCCAGCTTTCTGCTGTGCTAAGCTACTACCAGTTTCCTCCCTGACAGAACTGCTGAGTTGTGCATGGAGTTAAACTGCTTGCCATCACCTTTAGAATTGTTGCTGGTGGCGGTTGAAGAGGTTGTCATCATCTCATCCCGCATAAATGCTGACAGTAAAGGTTGGTACACTACTACATTGTTGAACAGAAATAGTAGAACATACTAGATGGAGTAACCTTTATGTAGATCTCATTCTGTAAAGCATAATGTGCCTATATCTGCTGTGTGCTTTGTGGAGAGATTGACGTTTTCAAGCAATTGTGTAAGCTCCAACAAACCGAGATGTATTTCTCTTCAATGTGTCCCCAGTTTGGAATTTCAAAGAATAGCTCTAGTTGTAATTACAACGAGTCTCTACATATTCATTAAAAAAAAATTCACTTCATAAATATTGGATTGAGCTGCTACCTACAGTACGCTTTGTATGTGATGGTGATCTAGAAATTGGTAGAAATTAGGTGATTATCACTGGTGATATTCATGAGAATCTCAAAGCAGATAAATAATGAATAGGAATGTCATTTACTCACTCAGCCTCAAAACCTAAGAACAATGTCTTCATTATTCTGTTGACTCAGAGGGAAGAGCTATGTGAAGGAAGAAAAGTGAACACTAAAGACAGAGCATTTCAGGAGCACCCTCGGCTCCCCAGTCATACCAATTTAGGGATGGAAAGCCCAGAAAAGGAATAGTAGTGCTTAAGAGGTGATTTAGCAATGTCACCACAACACTTAAACACTGAATTTTAACGTTGGGCTTCTCATTAGGCCCACGAGTCATCGCTGGCTCTTCTGGTTAAGGACCAGATTTCACAGGCTGTGGAACAGGCACAGCCCCCCCCCGGGTGGTCCACGGGTGCAGAAGGTCTCGGGGCTGGCCCTGATCGCAGGTGATGGCCACCTGCAGACTGCCTCTGCTGACATTGGTCCTTTTCCCATTCAGCAAGGGATCTGCATTCCTAAAGGGTGGAATTGCCATGGGCCTGTTCCTGGGAAGTGTGGAGATTATTGGGAGTGGTGGTGGTGTTTGTCTGGTTTTTGAAAAGAAGAGGAATAGTGTGGGATGGGCCAAGTTAGTCCCATGGAAGCCTGAAGTATTAAATTGACTGACTTTAGAACTGCTGAATTAAGAAACAGCTTTAAAGAACACAAAATCCTGTCCTGCACTTGCAGAACTTGCCCCCCTACCCAGAACCCTTCTTTGCGCTGCCTTGCTCTGCCTCTGCCAGTGGTACCCAGGCTCCTGAGGAGATGCCTCATGAGTGTTATCCCATGCTATTGCTTCCCTGGTGGTCGGTGTTGATATGCTACATAAAAAACAGCCAGTCACTTGATAACCATAAATGTTGTCTGTTCTTGGGGATGAGACTAAAACCTGGATGTACATTTTGTATATCAAAGCATAATACAAGGGTTTATGTTATTTTTTAATAGGTACTGGGTGAAGTATGATGCTAAGAGCAGGAAAGCATGCGTCAGTCCCGTCATTTCTAAGTGGCTGACAGCTAAGTGGTGGCTGACAGCTCCACGTTTTTTTCACAAGCATCCTTTTCAGTGTTGGTGTTTGGCCTTGACCTGTTTCCCTTGCTATTTTACCCAATTTTGAAGTTCCATTAGTCAAACACTGATAAAAACGCTGAGCTCTGTAGCTATCTGCTGTCAGGTAATGGTTTTTCGCTATCTGCCTTTCTTTCCACTGCTGATTTCTGACTCTCATTTATCCAGCTACTTACTTTATTTTCTGACTCCCAGCATCAGTGGGAGAACCTCTAGGAGAAACTGAGGACAACAACTGTGCATTGCCATTATTTGACTAGAATCCCTTTTAAATTATATATATATATAGAGAGAGAGAGAGTATACCATATATACTCTAATACAGTGCTGGATGTAAAAGGTTCTGACTGATGCTTTAAATTTTGTTGAAGTTTTGTTGCAGCTGCATGTGTTCATTTTGGGTCAAACAATAATATTTTTTTCCTATCATTTTATATATATGACTTGCCCTTATGAAGAAAAAAATCGCCTTTTGGAAAAAAAATGCCTTTTGCTGTTGTGGTCAATGACTTTTCTCTTTCAGTCAGTTCTGGCATGTGTCATTGCTGTCACAGACTGGACAAGATTTAATATTAGAGTTTGTTGGTTACATTACTTTCTGAAAACAAAGAGAAAATAAGCTTTGTCACTTTGTGGACTGGCTTACAGCAAGGAACAAAAGTACTTGAAATTCAAGGAGTGAAAGTGAGGGGGTTTTGGCTTTCATCATAAATTAAATATGAGTATAATTGCACCATCATTTCAGTGTAGCCAGATTCTCAGAAAGTTGCTGGACTTGTTGATGAATAAAGGTTTAAATGTTTCCATCATATCGGAAATGTACCATTCAAAATGTGCCATTTAAAAAACAAATCCATTATATCTGTGTAGAAAACCCAGTGTGGCCCTCGCAAATGAAGTGTCTGGATGGGGATGGTTGGTTGGTTGTTTTTGCACAGAGCATCGATCTTAATGTGGGAAAATTCCTGTGTGAACCAGTTCTGTCTAGTTCATATTATTCTATGTTTTCCTGCAGAAAAAAAGGTTATTCTCAGTGTTCTAGCATTTAGACTTTAATAGTGATGCTATTTTAGTACCTGGGAATTGAATAGTATGTCTTCAAATAGTTCAGAAGTTTTTATCAGGCTTGTCTGTCTTCTTGTGTAGAGGCTCCTGGATCCAGTAGAGCAGCAGCATAAACAAGCAACCGTGTTCAGAGAGGTTCCCTTTGTTAGAAGTATTGTCTTTTGGGGCAAAACTAGTTAGATAAGGGATTTTATACTTCTAATATTGTACTAGAGATTTTTGCTGGTTTATCCCCCTGAAGAAACTGGCTTTCTGCAAGAAATTAAGAGAAAATAGGGATGGACTTTAGACAGTACCTGACCTTTACCTGGTTTCCCTGTAACATGATGTCCCAGGCTCAGACTGGTCCCTGTGTTTCCACCCAGGCAGTATTGCACCTGTCTTCTTTTTGTGGTTTTACAGAGGCTGCCTGGCATTTCTCTGCACATCCCAGGATGCCGTCCTGTGAGGCTCCCACACACAAGTTGTTTGAAACTCAGGGAAGCCTTGTATCTGCTGGGGTTTGAGAGATTTAAGTGTCTTTATAGTTCTCTTCCACTTGGGATGACGGGTATTTACACCTGCCAGTGTCAGCAAGTCTGTAACAGAAAGCCTGGTTATCTGGAACCATGATATGTTCAAGGAATTGCCTCCTTGTTGTAATATCTGTTTTATATAAGACACAAAGATAAAGCGTCTGTGAGCAGAAAGAGCCTGGCTCCGCAGTGGTGACCCTTCAACTATATATATATACGTGCAGTAACTCTGTGAAGTGTCCCAGATATTCTGAGATCTTCTGGATGGAAAGCACTTTGTACAAATAAGAGCTGCTCTGGGGCTCAAGATTAGCAAACTGTACTCACAGGTTGGAGGAGAGCAGCCGACGGAGCCGTCTGTCTCCCAGCATTTTGCTGCGCTGTCTGTAAACTGTGTATGCTTTGTTTTCCCGAGCAGCACAGATTTAGATACTTTTAATTCTTTAAGGTTTGAAGAGTATTATCCTTCCTTTTGGCTGAAATGATTCATCACTCAAATCATGTTTGGATTCAGACATGGACATAGCAGCAGAAATATTTGCACTGATGTCCTCAGCTCTTCCACTGCTCTGAACTGAAAGGAACTAAACTCATAAAATGTGTTTTCCTACTTCTTTTCAAGAAAAGACCCTCTGGAGAGCTCACTTAATTCAAACGCGTGCATTATGTGAAGTAAATTTATCACACAGATATGAAGCTGCCCTTTTCCTTTCCGAAGAGCTGCCGTCTTCTCTGTTCCAGAACTTTTGATGGCTGGAACAGAGAAATAATTAAAAAACAAACAAACCTGACATTTGCTTATCAATTAAACTCCATGAACAAATAGGCAGCCTGCGTGGGAGTGCTGTGGGCTGCTGTTAACACACTGTGCTCTCAGACATGCTTGCGACAGTGTGTTCAGATCAGTTGACCCTTCTCCTCCACGGGAGGGTGGTGGTGGTGGTAGGAAACACCAGCGAAGAAAGTAGAGGAGACCAGTGGGGTGGTGATGTGGTCCCAGCTTGTCCCCCCTCAGGGAAACCACCCCAGAACGAGGCTTATGTGACCCAGGTTTGATTTTTACAGTTAAATCTGGCTTTTTCTGTCAGTCCAAAGTTTCCACTCAAAAGCCAGGAAATCTAGATAAAGTACATTAGATGGGGAGAAAAAAATTGAGCTGGACACTGATCCTGCAGCCTTCCAAGTTATTTCTTAGCTCATCTACAATATGTACGCTGCGTAAACTGGAATATCTGCTGGGGTGTCCAGCAGTGCAGGGGTGAGCTTTTGCAAAGGTAGCTTAAAACCTTCTGTTTTCCTGTTTCTTGGAATGGTACGTTTGAACCCTGGAAGAGTTTTTTCAGTGTTTGCCAAGCGATGTGGTGATTTGCAAGTGTGGAGTGTATCCCGATCAGTTCGTAAGAGTGCATGTGACAATACAAAGGTGGAAATGGCAGAAAACTGGCCTTACAAACTTACGCTGCAGCTGGTTCTTGAGCTGTAACCTCTTCAACTTCACCCCTTTCATGTTGTAGGAGCCCTTTTACTCTGGCCTTTTCTACTCGTCTGGATAGGATATTAAAGTAAATATCACTGCACAGCCATGATTACATGGTGCTGCGTGCATTCCGCTTTTGCAGTGGGCAGAGGCTTTCAATTTAGATATCATTCACAAATTGTGACAGCAGTTCTGTGGTACTGAGATGATATCCTTGCAATGAGACAAATCTGAAAGGGAAAGATTTATTTTGTTCTTTTTTGGAAGCAAGGGACACTGGACACTCACATCCTTTTCCTCCTCACAACAGCAGCTGTTCTGACAGCCATGAATTTTCTCCATCTCTCATCCTATTGAAGACCATATATATATATATTTTTTTTTTTTTTTCTGCTGTGAAAATTCCATTTATAGAGTGGCTGGCACAAGCCTGTTTCCACTTATCATGGTCTAATTGAGCTGATAGCAAATTCACAAATCTTTAATGCATTCTGGGAGGATATAGAACAAGGTACTAGTAATGGTTCTTCATAGCTATTCGCCCAAAGGAAACCTTGTTGATAAATACTGATTTTGTATAAGTTAGAGAAGTGCATTGCTTGGCAGTGAAAATGACAGAAAATCAAAGCTTCTTGGTGCAGATTCAGAGCCAACATCTTAACGTGGGATCTCATATTGCAATTTTTACTTACACATGTGATCATCTGTATTCCCATGGAGCATCTGATGGAAGTAAGAGTTACTGTAATTGGATCCTCTTATCCTTCCTGTTACTGGTCATGAGTTTAATTGAAAATCTGGTCTTTTTAATAATTATTGAGAAATTATTCTCCCCCCCACCCCTGCCCTTATTGCTGCTTCATGATGTTCTTTATTTAAAAATTTAATTAAAAGAAAGTCTTTGTGGAGCATGTCTGAGTTAATCAGTTAAAACTCTTCTTTCAAGCTGAGCAGAAGAAAACACACTGCTGTTAAAGGGTAAAGCCAGGCCCAGTATTGAAGAATTAAACAACTTAAAGATTCTCAGTCAAGTCGAAGGATAAAGGGAAAGAAGATATTTGATCTCAAAAAGAGTGGCTGTCTAATGGTGCAGACCTCTATAAAACATTAAATTCCTGTTTCATTTTGTTTCAAACTGAGCAGTCAGAGGCATGACTGTTCCTGCGAAATGATGCAGTGAATGACAAGCTGGGGTGATGGAAGGCATCACGGAAATTACTCTGAAGCAGAACTCGGCTGTGAGAAACAACTAGCTTATTTAGTGGGTATTTGTTATTTTTTCATGAACTTCAACATTTGATAACTGGCTTCCATGCTGAGAAGTCTGACAAATATGTAGAGAAAGGTGTTTGGAGATGTGCTTACCTACCTTATGGGCAAGGTCAGCTTTAGCTATATAGGTAGCATACAAAGGGGGGAAAGGGCAAAGGGCCCCAGGGAGGACAGCTGCTTGGTACCCCCCTGTCTGACAATCCGTGGAGATTTAGTTCTCTAAGGATAAATCTGCACCAGACAGTGCATCTCAATGCAGAGATAATGGAGCTGTAAAGCTGTAGGTATTCTAGCACTGATGCCAGAATTTATGGAACTGTGGTGACAAAGTTAACTTATCTTGGGAAGAAGAATATGCATTTCTCCACAAAGTTATATGAATATACACGATAGCATGGAAATACCTTTAAGGGTCAGTATGTATGCATAGGTATGAGCTATTCCCAATCTCCACTTTATAAAAAAAATAATAAATCAAAACATATGTGTTCTTCAAAATGTGATTAATATAATTTTTGATTGAAAGGAAATTCAGAACTGAGATTTGACTGTGGGCCACTGTCTAAATTTTCATTTTAACAAAAGTTTGTCACATAAAGAACAGCCTGACAGTGATAGTGTTACTTCTAAGGAATTTTGGAAATTCAGCAAAAAAAGAGCAACAGCAAATAGAATTAAAAATGAAATTGTATTTCTTGGCTGAAGTGTGGCTGGTGCTATCGTGCTGATTGAGTGATGATGCATAAGAGGGGAGGGGAGCTTAGGCCTGGCCTAAGAAAATCTGTTGCCTCCAGCTGACTGCAAAGCTGCAGAAGTTCGTGCTGGGGCAATGTGTCGATATGGGGCTTTCAGTCCTGAGGGACTCCAGGGGAGGGAATGGGAAGAATCAGAGTGTTGCCTTCTGAACCTGCCAGAGACTCTGTGAGTGCCAGTATGTGCATTCACAGCTTATACCGACCAAAGGCAATGATGTCGGGGGGTGCTGGCCTGCTCTCCTGGGCCTTCCCGGCTGCAGAACAGTGGGTGCTTCTCTCATTATTAACTCTTTGGGCCAGAGCTGTAAGAAAGCATAACAAAGTGCTCCTTACTTCGGTGAGGTTTATGCGCAGAGCTCTTGAAAGTCTAAGAGAAAGACCCTTCACTGGCAGTCTTGGTGGCTTTTATTCCTATTTCATGTGTAGTGCGTTGCTGTAAACGTGCTTGGAAGGAAGAGGGAATGTGTGTACGTAGAGGGGAGAAGTGGGGAAAAGAGAGTAAGGAAGAAATAATATATATATATATACACACATATATAGGACACCCTAAATTCTTAGGTGCAGTATGTACTGCTGGAGGGAGGCATGGCACAGGGTAACCAAGTCATCTGTCGCTGGCCTGACATGAAGTGCCACACTGCACCTGAATTATCTCATCCTGATCAACGGAGTCTAATAGACCCCTCTCTGCAACCGAGCCGGGAAATTACGTGGTCCCCTGATGGTGGAACGAGGTGTATAATCAAGTTAGGCCCAATGTAAATGCAAATCATGAGCAGTAATTAACAGGAACTGCACAGCAGTTGTTAAGTGCTGCAAGAACATGTACACGACTCGTAGGTCCCCTGCAGCTCTGTCTTTTGATAATTGGATTTCTTAGAGCAGAAGAGGAATTTGAGGCGGCAGCTTGTGCTGGGGAAGGGGAAGAGCCCTGACGTGCTTGTCTGGCCCTGCAGTATCCCGAGCATAATCCCATGCGGAGCCGTCCCTCCAGCAGCCCCCGTCGCTCCCCAGCCCTGGCCCTGCGGGAGCTGAGCCTTTCAAACAGCACCTGGTGTGCAAAGCAGAAAGAAGGCAGAGGTGTTATTAAAGTATATGTGTAATTTTTTTTTTTTTTTAAGGCTTTTTATATTGTGCGCAGCTGTGTAATTACCAGCTTTCATGTAGGCTGGAGAGGGTTGTACCTCTACTATGTAGCACTTCAAATTTGTATTCAATGGAAAGCTTCAAAAGGTCCAGAAACTCAACTGTGAGAGCAGCTAGTCCCCACCAAAAGCCACCACAAATTACCCTTCAAAGTGGTTCGTTTCTAGTAATTATTACAGCTGGCCTCATATCTTTGTTTTAGAAAGCATTTAGGGATCTCATAAACGTGTTCCATACAGAGCAGTGCTGTGAGATCACTGCTTGGGCTTTTAGTGCCAAGATGTATCATTGGAGCGCAAACGTCTCTGCGGATTGATGCTCTGGGCAGGCTGTGCCCTGAGTTAGAAGGGATGAATGATGAGCTACTGCTGGAATTCACTCCTCTTCATGGGCCACAGCCATCATCCGCAGCCAGGCATCAGTCATGACATTTGCTTTTAGAAAGGCCAGGGATTATGACACATGAAAGCCAGCTGCTTTCTAAGCTGAGAAAAGCCACAATCAAGGTGTGAGCCTTTTATTTTTTATGTGTCTTCATTTTTCCTCAGCCTTTTGTTCCCCTTTTTTCTGCTTCAATGACTTGATTAAATGATGGGATTAAACAGGCCGTCATTTTTAAAGCCTTCACTTTATTCTGAGAATTCCCTTGCATTATCGAATTTGGAATTTTCAGTACAGAAAAAAAATGAACTTACTGGCCTGATAGGAACAGGATTTACGGTATTAATCATGACAGAGAATTGAATACTACTACTTTTATTCTTGTGGAGCTGCTTTTATATTACCCTCTGGGATGTGCTTTGAAAATATTGACAGTATTCCTCCAAGACAGCTAAACATGATCCTCATTTTACTGAGATGAAGTGACTTAGCCAAGTCACTGAGTCAGCCAGGCAAAGGACCGCTGCAATCTTTTTTTTCTCAGCCTGTAGTTTTAACCCCTCTTTTCACGTGTTCTGCCTGCCTGGCTATTCTCAGCAGCATAATTAAAGGTCTCCTCTTCTAAAACGCAGCTTTTTGTGGCTTTCTGTAGACGTATTTTAATTATTACCTTTTTCTTCTCAGTAAAGGGTCAGATAAAAACTCAGACTATGGGATTTCTAGCTGTCCTTTTTCATGCTTGAATACTTCTGAATTTATAAGGCTGTTGGGAAACAGAGACAGTTATTACTCTGATGTTAACTCTATCTCATTCTTCTGCATGATTTGCTCTCTTTTCTGCCAAAAAAGAAGCTGCTTTTGCCTCTTCAGCTCATGACTGTGTGTATTTGCATGCAGCTGGGTCAGTCAGCTGCAGTAATCAGAGCCAAGTACACTAGAAAGCACTGACACCTAGTGCTTTGGATAAAGCAAGTTAATTCTTTGGCACCTTAGGCTTTGGAAAATATTTTGTCTGAAGTGGTATTTGTCTTGAGTGGTTTACTCAATAAAATTTCCCTGCTTTAAAGGATGGCTGTACAAAGATGAGCAAGGAAGAGCAGCAGAGATGAGGTGAGAGGGACTGTGTGAACTCCTGGCTTGGAAAAAGCAAACATCACCCAAAACGAGATGCTGCCATACTCCACACCTCGCTGTAGCCTCTGATGATCCTATTAGTGGAGGTGGCTGTCATTGCAGGATTGCTTTCTAAAACTCTGTTTCTTTTCAGTTTTTGTTTGTGAGTCTTATCTGGGACATACCTGGGCTTTGGATTGAAATTCTAAAGGGTCCCGTCTGTTTATGTCGTTGACGTATTTGGTTTTCTTCCTTCCTTTACTTTGAAGATGAAACCTGAAATTTGCTTTTAAGGGCAATCATTGTGAGGACTTGCGAAGCAGCTAAAAGCAGAGTGTTTATATTTCATATATTCATAAGGCTGTTGGAAAACAGGCAGTATTACTCCAATGTTAACTCTCATCGTTCTGCATGATTTGCCGTCTTTTCTGCTAAAAAAGAAACTGGCCTCCTCAGCTTGTGACTGTGTATTTCTATGCAGCTGGGTGTTATATAATATATATACATAAATATATATTTTGTGTTTTTTATATATATATTTATAGCAGTGGAAACTTGCCTTCCTTTCATACTTGCAGGCTACACAGAAAGCATTTCACTGTTTCTCTCAGAAGGTATCCTTTTACCTCTTTTGCTTTTCCTCGCTTCTTGATGAAGTCCTTTCTCTTAGTGCTTGTCCTTTCCCAGCAACTGTGTCCATACAGCCTGCTCGTCCCTGTGCATCCCAGCTGAACCTCCCTCGGTGGGTATGAGTGAGCCGTAACGGCACTTCCTGGAGCTGCATTGTTCAGTTCCAGATAAAGATTCTCTTCTCGCTTGAAAGATCATGAGATCATTCCTCGCTCCGAGCAAGATAAAACGCATCGCGTCCCTGTAAGCTTGGTGTGTGAGCGCTGGGTGGGATGAATGTGAGTGAACGCAGCCTGTGCTGCAGACACACGGTTTTAAGCTGCTTCTTTGCTTCCCGAGGGCTCACTTCTTGATACACTGGAGCCAAGCTGTGACTACACTTGTGCTAGCTGAGGATGAGAACCCACTGGGAATTGGCAATGCTCAATGTATATTTCCTGCTAATTCCTGACTAGGTGCTACATCGTTTATTTATTTATTTGCTTTTTAAACTGCTGTACAGGCAAGCTAATTCTTTCATCACCTCCCATGCTGTGCGGCACAGGTGGAGAAACTGAGATAAAAGCTGGCTAGTCAAAAGCCAAAGAATGAGTCTGTGTGACTAAAATGTTAGTGATCGGAGCTCCCCCCTAGGAATCAAAGCTGCTAGCTCACACTGCGTGTTGCTGAATTCGTACTAAGACACGTAACAGAACTTTATGTGGAGTTGTATGTTGAAACGTGTCAATAGTAAGTTGCATTACTCTTGCAATTCTCATGTATGATATTAAAGGGTCAGAGAATGAAGTGCTTAGTCAGGAAAAGTCTCCATTGGCATTCCTGGAATTTTGTCTGAAGAAAAGACTAAGTGAGGACCACAGGACAGGGTTTGGCAACATGTAGGATTTTTATTGGAGAAATCAATGTGACACAGTGGGAGCTGAACTGGATCCTTCTGCAACATGCAAATGTCATTAATCATAGTAACAAAAAGCCATAGCATTGACTAATTTGAAATATCCTGCCCACTGGCCCTGTGGTATGCCATGTAATGGTATACCATGTAACGGGTCTAGGGCTGTCAGATAATGGCTGTGATGAATATAGTATTTAATATTTTACTTGCTGAGCTTTCTAACAGATTTATGATGAATTCACTTCCTACCCTAGGAGTTAACAGTCTATACAGGGATGATTATGTAGGTGAAGCATCATCAGATCTATACTGATCCAGTTCTGTTGGGCAGACGGAATGGTACCGTTCTAGGAGAGGTGAACTTAAACAGACCACTCTGAATTAACAATAAATGTATCAGCAACCTTTGGGGTTTTTTTTAGGTTTATAGACCATCCTTGAATATCTAGGAGCAGTAGCAATTGTTTATAATGCTAAAGATGCTGAAATCAGCATGCGGAATTTCATCCTACACTCTCTCTAGATTGGAATCTTTTTGACATATGACTCATTCAGCAGCCCTCAACACTCAATCTCCTTTGGTTTTGTTTTCTTTCAAATCTTCTAATGGCAAATCCAGCTTCCAAGTCTGAAATAAGCTGTTGCTTTCTCATCTGCTTCTTGTTCAAGTGAAAATTGC
Organism: Falco naumanni; assembly: GCF_017639655.2. Taxonomy (NCBI): domain Eukaryota; kingdom Metazoa; phylum Chordata; class Aves; order Falconiformes; family Falconidae; genus Falco; species Falco naumanni. The sequence goes on along the minus strand of NC_054063.1, from coordinate 29,619,571 downwards.
TGCTCATGAATCTGAGCTACCGAGTGATCTCACCTGGAGGGTGGTTCAGAGTCTTGTCCCCTGTAAACTTCATTATATTGACTGTTGTCTGCATGTAATCCACTTTACTCTTGTAATGCTGGTTATTGGTGCTGCTTGGGTTTAGATTATGTGGTATTTTAAAACAGAAATGTGGCGATGGACAGCTGATTTTAAAAAAATTAACTTTCAAATAAAACAACAGAACTTCTTACGACACCCAAAACCTGAGGGGCTTCTCATACATCCCCTGGGTGCTGAGTGCCTTCACTTGCTGCTGTCTCATTTTTAACAAACTTTCTTTGGGATTCTAGGTGCAGAATCATTTATCCAATAATTATGTATATGCTGATCTATTTTGTCCCATTCAGTTGCCAACACAAATGACAAGTTCCTTGACGAGCAGGCAGCACACTGGGTAATCCTCTCTTGTCTCTGGCCAGAGGGAGTCTGGTTTTACAAGCATTTTTCAGACTGTGCCTCAGCTGCCATATTGTGAAGAGATATTTATTTCCTGAAATGTGTATGTATGTTCAAGTGATTGCATTTTTGGGAACAGAGGATTCAGTGAACGTCTGTCTTGTGTGCAGCGGCTGGCGCTGTATGTGCAAACCAGTGCACGTACCTTAGAACCAGTTGACCACTCACCCCAACTCACCCAGCCACCACCGAGGCACTAGCTGTCCCAGCTAAGCTGGGTTTAGCTTCCCTCTGTGGGCTACACAGAGAAATTAAGTCTTTACAAGGTGATCCATCTGCCTGTCAGGAAAAGATTAATTACCCTTCCAATCCTTCCAATCTACCTTTTTTTTTTTTTTTTTTTTTTTTTGAACGCAGAGAGTGCTCAGGCTCGCTGCCAACCCTAGATGAGATGTTTAACTTGTTGATGGCTGAAGATTGGTAAAATGTAGCCAGGCCTTGACTCTGAAGGTGAAGCTCTTGTAAAAGGTGCCCAAAGCACTTTTCTTTCAACTCTGCTGCAGAAAGACAGTGAAAAGAGAGAAGAGGGAAGAAAAAAAAAAAAAAGAACAATATGTGCATGGGTCAAATCAGGCTTGTGCTTCACTGCAGAGGTCTAATGGTCGGTAAGATGGAAAGCCTGTCTGAGACTGGCAGTTAAATGAGTCTTGATGGATATGAAGTACTCATAAATTCTATGAAGTGCTCATAAATTCTATGAAGTGGTCTGGGCAAACTGATGAAAAAGTTTCTAATGATGAATTAAAATGTTTCCCATTTTGGAAATCCTGTTTTTCACTACTAAATCTGATTATTTGCTCTGTGCTGGCACATACAGGGTATAGTTTAGAGGGGGTTTTTGAAGCCTGTAGATCTGAATGAAAAAGGCACCTCAATCTTTCTGCTTTTGAGAGGCTTCCAATAGCTGAGAATTTGTCTTGGCATTAATACCTTCTGTTTTCTGTGCAGCACTGGTTACAACTGGAACTGAATGTATTTAGCTAAAAGGGGTTGTGAATGAAATAGCGACCGGAGCATCCCAGTCCTCGGCAGCGTGTGCCCCTGCTCCCTTGTTTCCAGGTACCTGCTGCACATCCTAAGGCCAGGCAGGGGCAGAAGCCCATCAGCAGTCACTACTAATTAGTCCTCCTCCTGTAAAACAGCCTGAGGGAAGGCTGGAAAAGACAAACCTAATGTGCGCTGGTGCTATAGTAATGAACCAAGCCACAAAAATAAATAATCAAGTTCATAATGTATGGAGGCCTCGGCAGACTTGTGTTTACTGTTTTCTTGTCTAGAGCTGTCTTAGGTTTTGTGGATGATTACAAAAAAAGTGTAATGGATGGGAAGGTTCAGACCCTTCCTTTTTTTTAACCAAAGGCAGATACAAAACAAGCATGGAGTCTATGCAGTATATTATTTTTTAAAAAAATTTCCTAAACCATAAGCAACAAAGACTGGAAACCCTCTGATGACCTCAGAGAGGTACGAGGCACGTACAACTCACCATCAGGAATGCATTTCTCTTGAGGGTGGTGGTTTAAAACCACGGTTGCATTCTTAAAGAATAGAGTTATGAGCCCAGCTGGAGTATAAAAGGTAATGAAAGCTTAGAGGGAATAGCATATGGAAGGTATAAGTGATTTAGTATGAACTATGAAAAATAAGTCTGAATTATTAATGAAGCTTTAACTTTGTTGGGTTCCCATTCCTGTTAAAGCAACTAATTGAAGGACCCTGTAGCTGCTTATGGAAGTAGAAGTCTGATTATTAACAAATGAATCCTCTTTGTTACTACTCATATACATGTAAAAAAAAAAAAAGAACCTTAGACAAAGAAGAAAAATGCATCAGACCTGTGTCTCGTATATTGCATTTGTTGAAACCTCATCTCTGCGGGTACAGCAAACAGCTCCATCTCTCAAATGAAATATGCTCCTGTGGCTGTGCAGCTGATCGGTATTCATCAAGCAGTGAGGGAATATAGCTCGTATTCGGAAAAGTGCACCCTGGTTCCTTCCATCATCTCAGACAGCTCTTGGATTGAGCTCAGTCTTTAAATCCATGTTTGCTTTGGAGGTTCTGTTTTATGGGTGCCACTGGACACCCAGAACGGAGTCGCAGTCTTAACATCTCATTTGTCTGGAGTTGGGGGTGCGATCACAAACTGTGTGACCAGGAGGTCTCCGTGACTTTTGTGCTCTTACTGTACAATTATACTGTGAAGTGTCATGAAGCATTTCAGGAATTTATTGAAATGTCATTCCATCTCTAGCTAAAGCCATACTGTCTGTCTTTGGCTGGGGGGGGGGGGGGGGGAGGGGGGCTTTTGGCTCTGTGCTGAGATGGAATTTCTTGTTTTCCTTTTTTTCTGATACCAGATTGCACTACATTTTAAAAATAATCTTTTGAAGGAGCATATGAAAGGGAAAGAAATGAGAATTCTGCAAGGAACAGTGCTGATTCCCATTCAGAATTACAATGAGGGAATGTCTGATACAACTAATGATGTATAGCAAAGAAAAAAGCCAATGTCTCCCCCTTACCAAAACCTTTAAAGACAGAGAATCCCCTTCTAATTTACAAGTGCTTTTGTCAGAAAATCACGTATTTTAGGAAAGGTCACCATCTGAACTTCAGAAGTTGTGGTTAATCCTCAGTTATAAGCGACATCCAACAGTTTTCTCTATACCCTGAGGTACCAGCATCACCGAGGGAGGGGAAGGGGGACTGATGAGACAGACAAGCAGCTCTTTCTTTTACATCAATTGTTCCTGGATGTGCTTCCTATAAGTTGTCACAACCAATAACTCTAAAGCCTTAGCTCTTGTGAACACAGCCCTTCATCTCCTAGAAAGTGCTCAGAGCCTCTCAGGGCCGAGCCTTTTGGCATGGTGTTAATGGCGATGAAGCCGCAGCAGCTCGGTGGTGGTGCTCAGGGGCTGCTGTGTGTAAGGAATGCAGGCTCTGCTTTTTGGCTGGTGGATTTTAGGCTAATTCTCGCGTATGAAGGCTCAGAAAAATGGCAGCCAATCTGCAAAAGTGGTTAATTGCCAGAGTACAGGCTGTAACTTCATGTAATCTAATGCTCTCCAGGGGCTGGGTTGAAATGAAATAAAGAACTGATGACTCATCTTTTCATCTCAAACTCTGAATGAACCTAAGCATGAAATTAAAATATGAGTAGCTTTTCCCCTAGTTTAATTATTTCCACATTTCTCTGTAAACCTGATTCCTACCCAAGGCTGGAAGTGGAGATTCTCTTAACATAGCAAAAACTGTGCTCCCAATCCAGCTGGAAGCAGAACATTTGTAAAACTTGATAAAAAAGTCTGTTCTCAGGAGAACTCTGCTCCGTTTATGTAGGCGCCAGTCTCCATTTTCCTCTTCCATATGTAACTCCATTTTCATAAGCGTTTAAGCTGAGAAGTGTCAAAAAGTTGATTTTTATTTTTTTTAACAGGACTGCATCATTTAGTGCCCCTACTCTTAACAAATAAAGCAAATGTATTTATTTAAATAGAGTATACACGGTGCGACAGTGGAAATGCAGATGGAGGGACCTCGAGCAGTGCATAGGCGGGATGACATCGATAACTCTGCGTGTTTCAGAACAAGGAGCTCACATCACAGCCATGCTGAATAGCTTCTTGTAATGAGCCTAAGCTAATTCTAAGGCTTGTCTGAAAAAGATGAGTATTTGAAATCTAAGCTTTTCAGACGTGTCTGGATTTTGATGGGTTTGACGTCTTCATCTTCGTGGTACAATGAGTTTGTCTCTGGGTTGAGTTCAATGCAAAAAAAATGCTAGTCCACACCACGGCTAATTATTGTTGCTTTGGACAGGGAACAGCCACAATGAGCCAGACTTTAGAAAGGCAGGATGAAAACTCCAGGCACTGAGGAAGTTTCTGGAAGTGTTTCTTGAGATCTGTGGTAGGAGTACAGTGTATTTTGCACAGAAGTAGTTTTAATAGAAGAGTGAGATCTTTCATAGTAGGTAACCAGAAATTTCATTTTTAATATGATTTACAAAAGGAATAAAATATTGCAATAGGGATATTTTATAATTTCAAATCATTAATATAACGCATCAATGCCAACATGGACTGGATTTATCGTAGTATGTCTTGCAGTGTTGTGTTGGAAAGTATGTGATTTAGCTCCTGATGTACCATAGATTCAGACACCAGGAGGCTGCATCAAATTTTGTATCAAATCTTCAATAAAGACTTTTTTAAGCTTTAACTACAGCTTGTTTAACCTAGGCGCTATTCTGTTTACCTGGAAGTCTAATGAAGGTCTTATTGATTACACTTGTCGCTTTGCTGGTCAAATTACGCTTTTTAAATTGAGTGCTCCACTTTGAGGTTCTTTTTGTTTTGTAAAACATTGATGAGGGCTGGTCAAAAATATTTCCTTACTGTTTTCTGTTGATATTTTTCTGGCTTAATTGATTTCTGTTTCAGGTGGGGTTTCTGAACGTGCTTGAGATTGACATGGTTATCAGTGGTTTCGTAGTTAAAATGGATAAAGGTAGCTACTAAACACACATGGATTATTATACCTGATATTATTAGAAGCTGATGAGGATTTGGCCGTCATTTTGAATAATGTAGTGCTGCAAAAATCTCCGATCCCATCTCAAGGGTTATTCAAGCAATATTTCTTTTTGATTTCATTGACTCTGTTTTCGTGATGAGTTTTGATTAAGGAACTTGGGAATTAACTTCGGTGATTGCAAGTGTGGAGGTATTGCAGAAGTACTATCTGCTTTTCTGTCCTCCTTCCCCTTACACCTTGATAGGGTGTGTATGTGTTAATACTGCAGCTGTGATCTGTCTTTTAGAATTATATGGAATTAAATGAAGCTTGCTGTGAATGGAAGCTGTGTGTGAAGTTAATCTCCTTCAGGGATTCAGAGACAGAAAAAGCCCAGTTTTGCTGTCTGCCCATTTCTTGCTGCTGTTCTTGACTTTTTTCCTTTCCTTTGCCAGTAGTGCTCAGAGTCTGAACATCTTGCTGTCCTAAATTTCCACCTCCGCTATGTCCTGGATAGAGATTTATTTGTGTCTAAGGATGTTGCCAATGAATATTATTGCCTAATTGAAATGCCTTTCTCCATACACTTCGTGTTGCCCCTTCCATTATGGGCGTGCCATAGGGATGCAGCCACATCCTTTCCTAGGCTCCCCTTTCACCCCCGAATTACCACAGCAATAGTGCCTTTCTGCATAGCTTGTGATTTTTTGCCTGCACTCCTCTACTGTAGGATTTATTCAAGAATCTTCTCCTCTGCAATCTCTAACATGCAGGGTAGTTCCTTTTCATTGAGATGCCTTCCTGGCACTGCTTTTGATTCCAAATCTCATTTGAAAATCTCTTTTATTACCTGTTTAATTTCCTTCTTTTTTTTTCCTTCTCCCTCTCCCTCTCTTTTGCCACTGTTACATTGCCTTTGTAACTCTATTATTTAAGCGTGAAGAGCGCTTTAGGTAGAATTTTATGAAAGGCATTTCTTGACATGCCTTTAAAAAAAAATGCAACTTCGAGACAAGATTTGTAATCTTTGTTATGCTGTATCATATACACTGTATCTAGATTTAAATTAAGACTATGAACATCAAAATGAACAGGAGCCAGAAAGTGCCGGAGGGAAAGAATAGAAACCCAGCATTGAGAGGCAAGTGTGAAGTTTATAATGAGAGCAAAACTTTATCCCTGTGAACATACTTGTTATTCCTCCTCCAGCTTTGCCCAATTTAATAAAGTCTTGGAGAACTTTCAACCCTGCACAACTCCTGATTTTTAATGAAAACTGATGAAAGAGATTAGAGATATATGCACTTCAAATCTCTTTCATAAAGTGAATAGTTTTATACACATCAGAAACTGCTCCTGCATAAAAATGCCTATGAAAGGCAATTTTAAAAGAAATTCCCATAATGTTTATTCTTGTTTTATTGGATGCTAGATCTAAATACTCACTGGATGTTCTTGGATTCATGTTTACACTGGAAAACAGGGATTGTCAAGGCATCTATCTTCATTTTCTGACTATCATGGGCTTGCTGTGGGCAAGCCACTGCCACGTTCCCCCTCTCTGAGAGCGGCATTAGCTCTCTGGGCCGTGTAGTTTGTGTCTCTGTGGCACTGAGATACTACTCGGCTATCGCAGCTCGCTGCGGCCGGGGGTGCTCAGGTCTGTGAAGCGCTTGGAGCTCCACAGGCTTCAGGTGGGTCTGTGGCACAGAGCTGCTAGTGTCTTTTTTGCAAATGCCTCTTGGTTTGAAAAGGACAGGGAAGTCAGACTGTGGTACAGTTGTGATGATTGTTTATAAACATTTTTTTTCCTGCTTGTAGGTTGGGAAAGGTGGTGTTTATTTAGTCCTTGCTGTGCCGTCAGTGGTGCTTAATGGTGCCCATGGGAAAAGCCCTGGCCCTGTGCGCTGCCTGCCCGTGCAGCCCTGCCTGTTCCTACTGAAACTTCCCTGCTGCACTCTGGGCTCCAGCGTCCCCCGATCCCTCGCCCCCTTCCTACCTTTGAGGCTGTGAGCCCCCAGGGCCACCTCCTTTTGCTGAGGGCTACTCACCCCTGTGCGGTGAGTCCCTGTGCTCTTGCACACGTTGCAGCTACCTGCCGCAAGGCTTTGCCTTAGCTGGTGTGCAGCAGATCTGCACGTCTGTGCTGAAAAGCGCCAGAGACGCTGCAGCTGCAGAAGCCCAGGGTTAGAGATGGGCCATACGCAGCATTTCCATACCCTCTGTTTCCAGTCCTCTTACTTCCAACCGCTCCTGCATCCCCAAGGGCAGCTGCAATGTGAAGGTTTCTGGACAGTTTCCCAATATGTACAGCAATTTTCTGTCTTTTGTGAAACCTTACTGTAGTTGTAGGCTTAAAATTATATATTGAGTCAGCAAATCACGGCATAGGCTGAGCTCCTGCAATGCCTCTCTGAGGTACTGCTCTGTCCAGGCTTTCAAACTTGGCTGTTTGTGGAGGACTTAGCACATGAAGGCTGCTGCACAGAGGCAAGGTCTCATGGGGAAACCCGCCCTCCCGGATGAACCACCTCCACTAACATGTCTCTGCTCATTGCTGCTGCCCATACCCAAAGCCCTCAGAAGTCTGGAGGTGAGTTCCCATCTCTTGGAGTCAGTGGGGGTTCTGTCTTCGACTTCATCATCCTCTGTGGAGAAGGGCAATTTACTGTTGTAGTAATGACAAAATACATGTCAGAGGCCCTTCATCTTCTTCAATAACTCAGAAGGTGTGTGTCTCCTCACCAGCACCACGGCTCCTGGAAGAAGGTATTGCTCAGGGGGAGGATGGCAGACTGAAGCCTTACATCATTTTGCACTGTCTGGTATCGGTGCTCATGGCTGGCCATCAGGTTTAATTGAAAGCACTCGGCACACTCCTAAATAAAATATTAAAGCTTAAGGCTGAGAGGCAGGAGCACATAAGTGATGTATGAAAATGTTGATTGCCAATTTCCATGTTCCAGGTGTGATTCATGGGGATGCTGCCTGGGAAGCATTTATATCCAACTGTAATAAACATAAACAGAATGACAAGAGTTTATTAAGCCAGAAGCAAATGTAAATGATGAAAGGCTGCTGTGTAAAACCGCATTAAATATGTCCCATTACAAGATGTAAACCACATTTTTTAGCTACTTAAACATAATGTTCCTTTCATTCCTCTAATTCCTTGGTGATTTAAGTGTCTATATTCGATCAGATAGGAAAATAATAAAATATGAATTGCACTTGTGCATGCTAATGTTCCGTTATCAATATAAAAATAAGAGATTAAAAAATGTCATTGGGAGTGATGTAGATGTCTAAACCTCTGTTGTCAGGATGGGAGAATCATTTTGCGCCCAGAGCTGAATGAGGGGGACTAACCACACCTCCCTGCTTGTAGGTGGCCACACAGACAGGCTTCTCAGGGCTGAGGCAGGAACGTGGACAGAGAGGGTGAAACTGCCCCAGCAGAAGGCTGGGACACCTGGAGGGTCACAAATGCACCTCTCAGACTAAAACCCTTGCCTGTGCATTGCAGGTTTTTGTTTTCTGAGGTAGTTTCATTGCTTCCAGTAAGAGAAGAAAGGAGGCTGTTACCCGGTGCAAGTTCAGCTGACAAGACCGATTGTGCAGTTCTTTTGTAGGAAGTGAAGAGAACTTTGAACCCCTACAGATGCACATAGTCTCAATAGCATAAGCTATTAATCACCTACCATGGACACAGCTGGGTTTTTTCCTGGGGTGCACTGGCCAGCCCAGGGGAATTCACCGTGCAAGATCAGTGTTTAGGGGTTTCTTTCTAAGCACTCTTGTTGAAAGTCCTGAACCTGTTTTGATGTGTGCAGACTCACAATGTCTTGGTGGACAAATGCGATACCAAATGCAGAGCGTGACCATGTGCTGTTCTCCGTAGGCTGGCATGTCAGTCCTACCTGAAAGTTTAATGCTATAAACACAGAAATGTGAGAAATGCTCAGTGTCCCTTGGTTTTTAGCAGAGTAATTTCACTCTTCTGACATTTAAGGGTTATGGAAAATCTTTTGCAGAGGGAATTCATCTTTCCTGATACAAGGGAAATTAAATGCATTTAACAATTTGCTGAGCTTCCAGTTATGTTGCATGAAGGGGTATGCATTAGCTTTGTTCCACAAGCCTTGCTTTCTTAAAGAAATGGTCTTTTTCAGTTTGTGGAGATCTGACAATTTGGGATCAGATTTTTTTCAAAATTTAATGCACAATCATCCCTGTAGTGAGCACAGGGCCTTGCCAGGCACCCACTGTACGTGCCCATGGGGCTGGTTTGGGTGGGATCAATGGGCGTCTGGGTTCATTCATGCAAGGGAGTGAGGGGTGATTTCACTTCCTCTGCTGCCGTGCTCTCTTTCTTGTAGGCAGCTGCTCTACTGTTGTAGAAAGCAGAACAGTCTTGTGCTTGGTACCTTGTTATTTCACGTTTTTTATGCATATCTGATTTGCAGTTATAATAAGATGCAGAGGAAGACAAACCTCTAAAAGCATCAAGGAAGCATTTAGTAGGTGGGTTTGTTCTGACTTGCTGTTTAAAAATGGAGTTGGGGAGGAAATTGATTTCCTGTCCTGAAAACATATTTCCACTGTGGCATAAAAAAATGTTTGACCTGTGCTGTAGGGTGAGGCTGAAAGCCTTTCAGAACTTGGATGGAGACCTACCTGCTTTGCAAAAAGCAAAGTGTGTGGGCACTCAGTTTGGGTGATCCAGAGAGAAAAGGAATCTGTGTTCCAACACCCTGGCCAGCAGAGCAAACATTTCCCACTCCCTAGGTTCTCTGACAGTCCTCCCAGGGTCAGAAATGTTTCCAGATGAAACCTTTTAAAAAAATTGATACATTACTCTGTTTCCTGAGAAATTGGCATTTTCTGAGGGTTGGGGTTTTTTCCACATAGGCTGAAGACAATCAAATTCTGTCGTCAGGCAACAGAGGAGACTCATTTTGAAGAGAGATATATTACTTCTGCAGTGAAAACTATTCCCATTTATTCTACAGTATTTATGGTACTCTCATATCCCGGTTCTTGTTAGTGTGCATTCAGTAGAAACCATCAGCCAGTTTCAGTGATAAACTACTGATTTCAAAACATACACAGTGCACAGCAAAAGCAGTATAAAACATAATTCATAGCACCAATTAAAAATATTTACAGTACCATATATCCATACAAAGTTTAAACATAGCTTGCTCATATTTTTAGAATTCTGTTTTGCATAAATTTGATTACAATTTGCAATTCACAAACATGGGGAAGAGCAATGTTGTCTAGAATGTGATATAAGGGATTTGGAGGCATCGCAGGTCACCACTACTGGTTTGCCCACATCTGTTCTTATCCTGTGCTCTTACTGTTCAAGTGTTTAGGCTCTTTGTGTAAATAAACATTGTGAGATGTGATGGGAAGGACCTGTCCCACCCAGCAATGCGCTTGATTACCAGGGTCCCGCTCGCTTTCTTCAGGCAGGAGGAAGAGGGTTATTTGGAATTCCAGGATGGCAGAGGGGAAGGATGGAGGAGAACTGGGTGCATCCTTCTCTCCCTTTTGTGGGAAGCACTGCTGGGACTCGTGGCAAAATGGCTTTTAAAGAAAATGGTCTCATATGGAAAATGGAAGAATTGAGCGGATTGCAGACAGAGGTACTGCAGCCTTAGAGAAGACCACTATGTTCATAGTCCTGGCAGCTCTTGTTTTAAACTGAGGCGGGTTTCTTGAGGATGAGTAGAGGGGGGGGGTCTTTCCTCTCAAGCATCCCACTCTGCTGAGGAGAAGGGATTCACAGCCCCTCAGGAGTCCTGACCTGAGCAGACTGTTTAGGACGAAACCAGTCAGTGAGATTTCGGATTCACCCAGCCTTGCATTTCAAGAGTTCTGCTTTTAAGATTTCAGTCCAAAATGTCAGAAATGTTTCCAAGAACATCTAACACCTCTTTGTGTATCATCCAAGGTTATGAAAACCTTGGATGATGCAAATTGTAACAGAAATTTCCTAGGATTTTTAGCAACAGCTGAATGAACCTAAAGGCAATGCTTTTGGCTATGTCTAGATCAGACTTGGAAAATAAACTTTCATTCACTTTAATCCCCTTAGGTTTTATGGTTGCAAATCCTTTTTTAGCCCTTTTAAGCATAATTGGTCTTCCTCTCAGAAGTAATTGCACTTGAACACAGTGTAAAATGTGGGTGGATGCTTGTCCTGCTGTAAGCTGGTCCCTCTCACTGCATAAGCCACCGGTGCTGCTGTTCCATCCCTGGCTGCGCGGCTGCTCCTGGCGCTTCCCTGGCTCCGCTCGGTGCGCCAGGAGCAGCGCGGGGAAGAGGCAGAGGTACCAGCTGCAGAAGGATTTTGCTGTCTCTGTGACTTTACTGTCTTTGCCCACAAGACGTAATAAGGGGTCCAGGAGATGTTACACTTTGAGAAATTTTCAGAAGCTCGGCTTCTTTTTCAGAGAGTATTTTTATGCGCCTCCCTTTATAGTCATTAGACTTGTGTGGCTGTTCAACCCCTACATGCTCCACATTTGTCTTTCCCTCCTACCTTTTTAAAAATAGATATTTCAGTGTTCTGCAGCATCACATTTGTTGCTGTGGAGACGATTGTGATGTTGCCAATGGAGATATGACTTCACTGACAACCTCTGAAGAAGGGCAGAAACACGAAGGCACAGTGTGGCTTTATTTCTCTCCTGCTGCCCATTTCCTAATAACCCTGCTCTGCCATTCCCTCTTCCCTGTGCTTCCGTGTGCTGCATGCTGAACTTCAGCTGGTGCGCAAATCCATCTTCTTTCTTAACCTGGGCTATATTTTAGCATAAATATATACATGGAGTGGATGCAAATTGCCTATAATTAGAGGTAGAACGCAGTGCTGCTGTAATGATCTGTTGATTCTTGCAATGCTTCCGATTTCAGCTGCACTGCTCCCTTTGCCTACCAACACCCTTTGGGCTGTAATTCTGTTGGAAGAATGGACCAGAAGTACATGCACAGAGGAACTGTCTAATATTCAGGGGAAATGAAAGTCCTTTCCTAGTTCTTTGCGTGGGCAACATCAACGAAAAGTGACAGGTTGGAAGGAGGGGAGGAAAAAGAGATGGGCAGAGTGACAAGCCATTATTGCTCACGCTGCTTATACTGAACGTCTGGCAAAAATAAACGTCGTTCCCCACCCTACTGCTACCCCATGGTGTTTCTAAAGAAAATTGGTGGGCTTGTGAGAACAGGTTTGTCTTGAAAGATGAAAGAAAGCCAGGAGAGAGCAGGATGTGGATCTGTGGGGTGCAGGTGTGGTATGGGTAGGGCTATGTGGGTTGTTCTTCTGCAGGAGGCCAAGGGCAAGCTCCTGCCCACGGTGGAAAGTTTTATGTTTTGGTGATGCTGCGACATAGTGCATGGTCAATGTCAAATTGAAATTCTCTGAAAAGGAAAAATCCAGCTCCATTGAGTAGTCCAGACCCTGTATAACAGCCTGAGTAGTTCATAGTTTGTACAAAGTTTTGTAGAAAATTCCCAAACTGTGTAAAGAAATGAGCTCTATTTGCCACTGGGGAAAATTAGTGTGTTAGAAATACAGTGGTATTTCTTCCTGGCAGTCTGCGAGTCCACATCAGAAGTGGTTTGTGCTGTGATGGTAATTGCATTTCAGCTGATTGCAGAAAAACTATGAATCAACTGCAGCCCATTTTTAATAACGAAGAACTGAAACATAATCAAAAATATATTCACAGGGCTGCAGCTTTCAGTGATTATATGCGGCAACTGGTGCCTGCAGCTTCTCTTTGGACTCAGATTCTCTCTCACCTTTTTTTTAAGCATTAGGGAAAAAAAAGTCCAATATTTAGAGCAGCTGATTTGGCATGAGATGGAACAGAATGCAAGAATTAATATTGCTTCCTTTCCCTGCTCTTACCCCAGGCCAAAGTAATCAGCGGGCATCACCAGTAGCGCAGAATTTGGCAAGCCATGATGTGGTCTTGAAATCACTTGTGAAAATGGTGCAGTCACCTTGAGTGCTGATAATGGAAAACTGTATTTTACCACTCTGGAATAAAGAAAGATATTGTGTAGTATTAACAGAAGGATAAGTTACTATGGTGATGGAGGCTGTATAAATAAAAGGAAATAAATATATGTATAGCTCTTTTAGGTATGATCAGACAAGAAGATTGTGACCTCCTTCTGTGGGACTTGATGGAGCAATGGAGTGTGTTTGCATTGATACTTTATGGAATCTAGAAGTGATACATGAGAGACCTCGTTTTCTATCAGAAAAACACTGCAGGGACTTTGTATGGTAGAGCAACACCTACCAAATCTCAATTTTTTTCCATTGTTGCTGCAGGTCTTGTACCCCCTCACCTCCAGTTCTGAGGGCCGTGGTTATAATATTAACAATTTCCCTGTTCTTTCTTCAGCTTCTGCCTGCAGATACCAGGCTTTGCTCAGGTCAGCTGTGTTTAACAGGCTTCTTCCCTCTGCAACCTTCTTCCTACATTGTTGCAGACAATGGTCCAAAATGGACAAGTTTTTGGCCTCTCTCCTTGGTTCCTGCTGTTTCTTTTGTTTTGACTCTGCCATACCATGTTCCTCTGCTCAGGATGCAAAGTTGTCTCAGCTGTAGGGAGGATGTGATATGCCATTGCCAAGAGGTGGGAGGGCAGCGCGTGTTTCTGATACAGGGGCTCCCGCAGAAGAGCGAGGCCAAAGCCCCACATAAAACCATGTCCTGGGCTGCAGCCGGGTTTGTAACCGCAGCCTTGCAGACCCTCAGGGCTCTGGACATAACTTACTTAAACATGCCAAAGAAATGACATGAAAATGCAGGGCGAGAACATTTGATTCTCCCTGTCCCTGCCACCCCATTATCTGGATGCTTAGCTTTCAAGGTAGACAAGCGTATTTTTTTGAGGGGGTAAGTATTCAGTTGTTTCTCCTGCTTTCTCCACCTCTCCCTTCCCCCAGGTCACTGAATCACTTTCAGCTAACCCTTAGTATTGTTTTCTTTTTCTCCTCCTGTATCCCCACCTATAAGCTAAGGCATCTTGGCAAGCTGGACTCTTTATGTCCTTTATCTGTAAAATGCCAAAGTGAGTTATAGGAAGGATTTAGGCAGCACTGATGGTAATGTGATGATTACTTAGATTAATTTTAAAGCCTTTTTGGCTTTCAGAATTTTTCTCATGACTCATGTCTGTTCACAAGATATGATTATAGAAGTTTTTAGACCAATGGCATGTGTGCAGCTTCGGAAGACCTCTTGTGTTGATTTAAAAGAGACCTCTCAAATGAGAAGGTAAAAGTCAAGCCTCAGATGAGACATCAGGACTTGATTTTTCTGCCAGCTGGTATTTATTTGTCTGCATCTGCCATTCCTCAAAAAGAAGCTACTGGCAGCGAGAGCCATGCAGCATCTTGGCAATGCATGTAGGGGAATCTGCTCCCTGTGTTGGTTCTGCAGTGCTGAGAAGGTGGAAAACTTGCTTTTGTCAATAAAATGAAAAGATCTGACTCAAAGAGCAAAACAGGAGCTGAGTAAGGCTGTTTTGCTCTGCCACTGTGTCAGAGCAGGATTTAAAGTGGGCTGTGGAAGAGCAGTGAGTGACTGCCATGCATTTGCAGCACCCTCGCTCCCCAGTCCTCTGCCACTCACTCCACTTGCCCGCTCAATTTTCCACAGCTCCCCATGGAAAAAACAACAATGGGTCACTTCTCCAAAAAGCAGGGTGTTGAAAGGGGAGATGTCAGCTCCCAGAGTGGCTGAACCCCAGCCCTGCTGATCCAAGTCCAACACATCATCTAAGGGCACATATACATCCGTGCATATAATCTGTGTTTTATTTCCCCGTTCAGAGTGTTTTGTTCTCTCCCGGTGTGCTGCGCAACCAACATTTTGTTTGTGTGCTTCAGCCTCACTGAAGGTGCTTCTGCCTTAGTTGGGTGGCTGGTGGCATCAGCTGTCCTTCTACTCACACCCAGCCACACTGGAATTGCCAAAGGAGCTGGATTTTCACATCTCGCTTTGTGCCAGGGTCTGACTCCTGATAGACGCACTATTTGCACCCAGTTTCATGCAAGACTCCCGAATGCCAGATGGGTGCTCACCAGCCCTGTGCAGAACCTTGGCAAACTATTCCATGAACCCAAGGTAAGATTTTAAGACAGAAGATGGCACCAGGCGTTCAGTTTTCTTTTTCAGTAGTACAGAGCCTGATTTGATAAAAGGTGTTTATTCAGTTGTGCATACAGCTGGTGTGATTATGTGCATGGACTGGTCAACAGTCGGTGTTTTGGCTACCTCGTAGCTGCTTTGGACTGAGCCAATTAAGTGATTTATTCCTGCACCAGCAATCACTGGGCATATGAATCAGATGCATATTTGCATTTCCTAAATTTGGCATATGCATCTATGTATCCAGTCTGTGTGCACAATTTGGGCATATTTTCATTTGCATTTTATCACATTTAACCAAGAGAGGTTTAGCTCATTTTGAGTTGAGCAGGACCTCTAGTGGACTGCTATGTCAGAACACTGGTATTTACATACCTTTCAACCATCCTTGGAGGGCTTGCTCGCAAGGGGAGACTTCTCCAGCTATGCAAATAAATGAGTCCACGAAAATATCCCTGTTACATGGAGGTTTGTACATCAGGTACCCTCTTGGAAGGCTACTCTGGTGTAATTATATCAGCCTGAATTCACAAACCAGCTTAACTAACGTAATTTCCTCTGTAAGCAGCCTTTAAATATTTCTAATACTGTTTCCAAAATACCTATGGGTAGTTTGTTCCCATATCTTCCACTAAATATACTTACTCAATATTAAATGGATTACATATTATATAGCCATCGAGGGTCCTCCCATGGAGTTATCCATGTGTGTTGAGCAGCGTGGACCAGAGCAGTGCTGTACCCGTACTGACGAACCCTGCTGCACGCACGGCACTTTTCTTGCCATACAATTTTGGTGTTCCCATCCCTGCTCAGGTCCCAGGGCCATAACCCCACTATTCGTTGCTGCACTCCTGTGCGATGGAGCAGAATTTGGCCATAATGCTGTAAGCACAAGGGACGCACAGGAGAAAGGCAGAACAGGTTGGGATCAGTCAAATCCTGGAGCTCTTATATTTCCTTTTTTACAAAGTCTTTTTTGCAGTACCTGATTTCATTTGCAATCCTCCAAGTAAGAGAAAGCTCATAGGGGTCTGGGTTGTTTCTGAGGAAATGAATACCCAATTTCATCCATGGCTTCTGCTGTGGAAACTATTTAAGCAAAGGTGGAATAAATGGCAATGTTTGGGTTCCTCAGGAATTCACTCCGCTACACTGGAAGCTACCCTTTTGGCTTCAGTTCCAAGTTGGAGGAAAGCAAGTTACGCTACCGCTGTTGGCTTTTGATGCTTGTTGTGTTCCTCTGTTTTCTTCCCCGATGGAAGGAACTCAGGAGTGGCAGGGTGTTTGGCACACGTCTAGGAGCTTGGGAAGCATCGCTCTACCCTAGTACTGAGGCACTAGACCTTAAAGAAGATGCTAATGAAGCTTGAAATCACATTTGCATTGCAAATGATACAATTTGTTCTGCCTTTATACAGAATTAATTTGAACTGTTTGTTGTTTTGTTCCAATTGTGCAGCTGAATAATGCTGCTGCTTTAGGTGGCTTAGCACTGGCTGTGAAGATCTTATTCATGAACAAGGCAGGGAAAATTAAAAATTTGCTGTGTTGGACAGATCATCTATTCCACTTTCTGACATTTGCCAGCCGTCTCCAAATTACCAAGCAACAGGGGAGTCCTGTTTTCCCTCAAAATCTGAAGTACTGATGCTGGTTTGTTCAATTGCAGATTTTAAATTACAGCTCCTTCAGATGATTACCCAAAGGGTTAAACCACCTTCTAAAAGTGGTTTCGTTAGCTCTTTCGAGTAAACGGAACATATGAAAGTGTGAGTTTTATTTAGTAACTTATTAACAAGGAGTAAAGCGGCAGGCCTTAGAGGGAACTAGCACAGGGTTGGTAGCAACCCTTTTTGGGACTGCCTGGTGGCTTTGGCCACCTCGGCAAGAGTTTCTGAAGACCTTTGTGTAGGGACACAGGGCAGCCAGGCCTTGTTTAGTTAGTCCGGTGTGAAGAGAAGAGTCCATCCACATCCAGTGATCTTGTTACAAGAGTCTGACTGAGAACTGCACAACATCCCCATCACCTTGCTGAGCCTGGGAATGTAAGAGCAAAGCTTTTATGTGTTGGAGAGCCACAAGGTGTGTGCTCAGGTGTATGCGAGAGCAGGGACACCACAGCAACCCTCCAGAGTCCCACACTGGGCAGTTAATGTGGTGAGGTGCAAACAGGTAGTTCTACCTTGGCCGCTATGGCCACTGTGAATGTGCTTCCTTGCGTGGTGGGGGACTGGGATGACCAGGTGGTCCCCACGTCAGCATCACCTTGCTGTGGGTTTCAGGCCGTAGCCCCCCGTGAAGGCTGTGTGCAGCCCACCGATCCCAGGCTGCGTGGCATGGCTGTGCTGCCTTTGTGCCTCCCATCCAGGTTCAGTCCAGCCCACTTGAGGGGAAGATTACTGTAATTCCAACGTAATTTCGTAGGGCATGGGTCCAGAGGCAGGGCAAGCCCTGCAAACTGGCCTCTAAATGCTGCTTGCCCCTGTGTGGCAGGATGCAAATGTTACGAACGAGGCAGAGGCACCTGAGCAGGTTCTCCCTTGTGCACAGACAAAGCAGCTCCTCTCTGGTTCTTCTCAAAGATTGCAACTTCATGACTAATGCCTTTCTAGGCATGTAGAAAAACAAAGGATGATTTTTGAGTTGTTTCGCCTTACGTAGCTGAGAAGGCAGCAAGCCTTGGGAGCACGGCTGCTCTTCTGCATGGGGAAATCTCGGCTGAGTGTGAGTAAAAAGACAGAGTGGAAACCTGGGATCAAATCCTGATCCTGATGCTTTTATTTCAGAACATACTTGAAATCTGAAGATCATATTTTCCAGGCCTACAGTGTTTATGCATCTGTTTGGATGGGGTATCTATAGGGTAGCAGTGATCAAACCTGTAGCTGAAGCCCCATGTGGGTGGTTTACTGCCCAAACAGCCGTGGGAAGTGTAAGTGACCTGGTCAGAAGAAAAGATTAAAACTGAGACTCGGTGTGTTATTGGTGCTTAAGGATCCCTCTGAATCACTGGGGTGATGATTCTCCCCAGCGGTAGGTTTAGGAGGTGGACTTTAACCAGATTAGTTGCCTCTGACTTTTTTACAGAGATTAGACATCTCCTAGACAGTAGTCTGGCATCCTTTGGTCAAAGCTAGCTGAACTCCAGAAGGACAAGACCTAAACAGCTTAATTTATATATATATATAGTGTGTGTAAATATATATATACATATGTATGCACCAAATTTGGTCTAGTTCTAACAGATACTAAACATCCACACGTTCAGGTTTAGGCTGAGGGTCATGTTCCTCGGCCAAAGCAGCCTTGCTCTGGAACAGTCCGAAAACCTGGAGCTGGTTTTTATCAGCTAGGGAAACCCTTCAGGCCCATTAGTGCAGATACTTGTGGGTCACTTGCTTTGATTCAGCAAAACAGTCTTAGTCTCAGAGTTGAATTTTCGGTGGTTACTCATGATGATTTAGGAGCCAGTTCCCATTTTTGCTGATAATGAATGTAACTATGCAGGGCACAGTCCGTGAACTTTTGAAGAAGCGATGAAAGCTTAGATCCTAAATTAGTGACAGCTGTACCTACCTCCTGCATCTCCCCTCTCCTGATGAGCTAGAAAGGTCTTTGGACATGAGGAAAGTAGAGCTGAAACCTCTCCCCATGGGCATCCACTGCAGGCAGTCATTCTTACACCCACCAGAAGAATGGATCCTTGCTCCAGCCAGAAGGAAAGCATCTCAGATGATGCTCACAAGTCAGCATCTGGCCTACTCAGAAGGTTACCTTGTGTTTTGCTGTGATTAGAGCTAAGCTGACAATATCAGGCTTTACAGGTTTCTGGTGGGCTGTGGGGTTGTCGTTTGTTTGTTTGTTTGTTTTGGGTTGAGAGTTGTAGTAGCGTGGAAGGGGGGAATTGTAGTAGCGTAGGGATGTGGCGATGCGGAAGATCACGTGTTGTGATGGAAACGTAGGAACTAAGGAGAAAACCACCCACGAAGGGGCTGGCTCTGTTACTAGTATATAAGTGCCTGTGTCTTTCAATAAACTGCCATTTTGCCTTCCTCTCCATGAGAGTCTGAGTGCTGATGGTCCCTCAGGTGCTGCGCTGAGGTTTGGACACGTCATGAGCTGCAACAGAGAGTTTTTCTTTCCCACCCCCCACCCCCCCCTTTTAATTTATTACTTACATTTTCTCTAGTTAGAGCTCTGTGCTGCCTCCAGCCTGACATGAGAAACACTTTTTACACTTTACTGTGATACAGTTGATTAACGGTGTGATAAAGTATCTAAACATTTGAAAAGTTTTCGAAAGGGTAGAAAGAAAATATGTGCTTCATCTACTGATGTAGTAGGTAGATGATATATATACAGGGATTCAGATACTGGTAACCTTCACATTGGATGTCCAGATGTCATTCGACGGACTGAGAGAAGCTTTTACTCATTACAAAGTTTCAAGCAGACATATACGCATAGTGAGATTTCTGCTGCATATATGTACGTGGGGATTTTTTTGTGTGAGTTGGTTTTGGTTTTATCTTTTTTTTACTTTTTCACACAAAACAAGTTTTGCATGTCCTTGCAGAAGAGACCTATTTAAGTTTCTCTGTGCTGCATTGCAGCTTTTTTTCTCAATGAAAAGTATTAGGTAACAAAACTTAACACAAACTAAAGAAGTACAGTGCTCTAAAGTGAAGTTGCTTTGATTTATTTTTAAGGAAAGATCAGTAGCTTACGTTAAATATTGTATTTGGACAAGAGATCATCTCATTTATTTTTGTTGCATACTTGCAATTACTTCAGTCTGCCTTTTAAACGCTGTTTTTTGCTCTCCTCGTAATTTCAGATATCTTCACCCACTTGCACATACAAGAACACATCCTTAGATAGTGACCTTCCTAAACATGGGGTGTATCTGGTTTAACTGGCATTTCCTGCACTTTCTGCAGAGATTTTTGGATGAGCGTACAGTGGTTCAGCATCAGCTGTGTACAGAGACACTTTTTTTTTTTTTTTTTGGCTTTCTGCAGACAGAGGCTTCAGAACAGTCGCATCTACAAATTATTTAACTTTCAAATGCTCATTAAATCTTGGGATGCTTCTGCAGGCTGTGCAAGTGCCACGTACAAAATTCTGGAAGTAAGGTAGGAGGAGGAACCAGATAAAAATTGCTTTTCCTTCACACTGTTCTTCCCTGCAATGCATTACTGTCTGGTCTTGCGCTGTCACTCATCTGAAGTGTTCTGTGCAGTGCCCAGGGAGGGCTGTAGCATGGAACAGAACAGCACCCCATAAATCAGTTCATAACAAAGCTTGGCTAGCAGAAAGGGTGGGCAACGCTAATGAGGAATTCTCATTCAACTTCATAAGTTTTGTTTGCATCAGAGCAGTCTGAAAGGAGACTGATGCCTTAATATGCTTGTGTGCTTCACACGGCTAAAGCAAAAATATAGTGTGGTGTCTGATTTAAACCACAATTTTCACCATCTAAATCTTTTTTTTTTTTCCCGCTGCATAGTTTTAGCAAGAAAAGCGAGTGAAAAATCGCTGTCATAAAAGACTCATCTGCTTTCCATTATACTGACATTTAAGGATTGCACACATTAAAATGCTCCTATGCGCTACGGAAAGTGACAGAAAAAACAGGAGGTTGAAATTTATAACAAATGGGAGATTTTGTAATTCAGCTGCCCTGGGGTGGGTGTGGAACCAGGACTGGGAAATGGTAAAGAAGTCCCTGCACCTAACCCTTCCCATCCCTCCCTATCAGGGAATTAAATTGCCAGTGCATAGGAAAATATTTTCTCAAAACACCCTTTACCCTCTGCCTCCTTCAGACAAAAAAAGAAAAGAAGTGGTATTGCTATGAGCATAATCCTAAAGCCAGTAGTTTAACGTGTTCTGGTTTATCAGCGCCTTTTGCCTGTACTGGAATGTAATTGTTAAGCTTTTTCTTCGAATTAGGAAGGCCAGTTCCTCCTTTTCTTCTGGGCACCTTCCAACCATTGATATCTTTTGGTTCCTTACAATCGGAGGAGCAGCACTTTTTTTGTGAGTGAGATTTCTAAAAATACCAGGTGTTTTATAAGCGAGTGGCAGACAAACAGCTCTGCGCTCCTCTGCGTGGCAGAGCTGAGGGGTGTCTCTGGGCACAGGAGCATTAGCAGGGTGTAAAATGGGGTCTTACAATCCTGCTTTCCAGATATCTTCAGGTGACCCTACAAAACCACCAGGCAATTTTGAAAACCTGGGTTTTTATAATAACATCTCAGATCTGTCGTGGCATTTGAACCACTTATGCAAGTCCAGGCCTGGGAGCTTTGATTGCAATTCTGAGTGATTTTCATCCAGATCTTTTTCTCACAGTTTCAGACAATCATAAAACATCTAAAACCTATTTTTTAGAAAGCATCTTACGGTCAAAACACGGAGTGTAAAAGCCCCAGTGCTAGGCTTCTGTCTCTTATTCTCCAGCTATCACTTCTATATCAAATTTATTCAGCTTACAAGTCAAAACCTTTTTTTTTTTTTTTTTCCCCATCTTGTGACTTCCTGCTCAGCCTGTTTCTCATCACTCAAGCTGTGTTTGCTCTGTTTTGTGTAACACCCCTGCCAGCAGAGAACCTGGGCTGGGGCTGTGCCTGCTCTCGGGGGTGCTGCTGCCTGAAAGGGAAGAGAAATGCCTGCTTTTCCTGCTAGGGTGTCACTTTCCTTTCCAAATAGAGTAAAACCTTTGCTTTGTTAGTAAACTGTATGTTTTATCTTAAGAGGGGAACTAAAAAGACACTAACAGGTTTTATAGGCTTCAGCTTGTGCTGTTTTTTCTGACCCCTAGAAATCTTCAGTATCAATCTAGTTTTGTATCAAACCGCGATCTTTGGTGTTTGGCAGTTACCTACCCTCAGGCTGCCGAAAGGATGTGTTGATTGCTTTGCAGGAAAGAACAAAATAACTAAATGCCCATATCTGAAAGAAGGTATTTCAGCTTCTTGTAGATAGGGAGCTGTGTGGTTCCGATTTCCAGTCTCCTTTTCAGAGCTGAACACCCCTCCCCATGCTGAGGCACATTGCAGTGAAGAAACGAAGTGTCTCAGGCTCTCTGAAGACAGTCACTCATTGACCCATGAAACTCTACATCTAAAGGCTGAGGGGAGCTGATTCACTAAGTAACTTCAAGTAATGTACAGTATAAAGTAAATGAGGTGCAGTTCTGCACAGCCGTTTCGAACGTCGAATCCCAGCCTACACTTCCGCGGGTGAACTTTTGCATCTGCAAATGATGATGCTCCAATTTATCACCCCATATAAATGCTAGGTTCAAAGGCATACCGCTGAATTTATGGCTCTGAAAGCCTTAACAGTGGGTGGTGGAGGAAGGGAAAGGAAGATGCTCACAAGAATTAAAGGTGAAAGGAATGAACACTTTCACTGAACCACGAATTGTTGGCCCTTTGTGCCTTGCTGATGCATTAACGATCAATACCAGCTTGCTCCCTGTAGCATGTATAGTATGTTGCTCTGCTTGCCCTGTTTTCTGAGGCTGCAGAACAGAAGCTCCTGACATAGGGAACCAGAATAAAAATTGAGCCACAGGATGAGTTACGGCAATCTAGAAGCAAGCAAATGGCAAGCTGGAACTTTTTCATTGAAAACAAAACAAAACAAAACAAAAAAAACTCAAAAAAAACCAAAACCCCCAACCCAAAATCCCAATGAGCAGCCCTATTTCATCAGAGCATTTATTGCATGCCACAGGTATATACATATATTACACTCACAGGTAGGTTTGTTGGCTTCAGTGGATCCCTGTGTGTAGTATTTTAAGCACATGTTTAACTTGATTGTATCTGGGTCTGATGAGGCAAGTGAAAATATCTTTGGAGTATTTTTCCTGTCAATAATCTTTATAAACAACATAGTAAGACAGATAAATGGAGAAAATTAGACAGGAAAAAAGCATGTTGTTAAATGTGTTACCAAAAAAATATTTGTTCTTCTAGTTTGGGGTGAGTTCAGGTAAACCTTGGTATGTAGATTAGTGTTTAAACTGCACAGGGCATCAAGGGTCTTAAATCTAATTTTGGGAGTAATATCTGTGAATTAATGCAGTTCAAACCTGATGTGGGATGAGAGGTGTCGATTTAAATTATTTTGTGCTTGAAGAGTATTCCGTGAAGGCAGTGCTACTTTAACCATTTGACAAGAGGCTGTGCTAGCAGGTTTTTGTGAGTTTAATGAGTTTCTCCAAAAAATATGTTCTCAAAAACATTTTGTCTGAACCCTGACTTTGCTTCTCTAGAAGGCTTTCCCTGTGGGGACTGTCCGAGGGAAAATGAGGAGCTATCCTGGCATTTGTTGATGAAACACCACGGCACTTTTGTGAGGGGAGTCATTTGCAGTTCCACTGTTTTGCAGGTTGCATTTGTTGCCCAGAACATCAGTTTCTGAGCTCTGAATGGGCTTGCTTCCCAATGAAGCAGGATGTTTTGGAAACTGTTTATATTCCTCAGATTATTTTCTCTTTCCCTACCAGCAATGCTTGCTGCATCATTGCAGTGGATATGATTGTTCTAAACGAGTTAGTTACAGAGGCAGGAAAGACTCTGTTCTGACCTTTTTGCTACAACAGGTTCATCCTGTATCTATCATCACAAGGCTCAGTATTGGCAATCTAATAGCTTGTATATGGAATCCAAATATATATGGAAATTATATAACTCTAAAACACATGGAAATCAGCTTTTAGGGTTTCCGACAGGGATGGCTTGGAATAAATAACATCGGTGTTCTCCACAGAAAGGTGGTTTTAGTAGTTTATGTTTTTATCCACACCATCATGGTTAAAGAATCATTTTTATAGGAAAACTATCCTATGTTAAAGGTCTGAGGTTACCTGAAGGTTTCACAGTAAGTAATCATGTGTATATTGCTACTGCTATTTAAATAGTAATTGCTAAGATTTATTGTGGAACTGTAAATGTTAAAGGCCAAATTTGTCCTGTCTCATACCATGCAAGTCTCATAAAAACTGTGATCAGAATCTGACCCAATAGAAAGATTTTTGTCCAGTGATCCTAACCACAGCTTTTAAGATAATTATCTTGCTGCAGCATTCTGAGTTGATCTTAAACAGGAGCCATATTCCTCTGAAAAGGATTTATTGCATCCATTTGAATCAATAATGCTGTCAAAAGAACAGTGGGGAAGAAAACTGAAAATACGATATAAGGTAAATCAATGAGAAAAGATAGTAAATTTTATAGGAAAAAAAAAAAAAAAAGGCAAAATTGACAGTCAAAATATTAGCCAAAGATGTGGTTGTGGTGCAGAGATGGATAGTGTAAGTATTTAATCAAAGCAGCTGCAAACCTCCTGCAAGTCGTAGATCACAGTCAAGTCTGAGAGAAGGCAGCGAGGGGAAGGAAATCTCTTGACAGATCCTGAATGCCTTTAAGTGCACTGTGTGCTAACAGTCTCACCGCTTACAATATTTATAAAATGTGGTACCAAAGGTCTGAGAACAGAAGCTCCCACGGCAGACAGACACGTTGTCTTTTGGATCCTGTCTCGCCAGTGGAAGAGGTGACAGTCCCTGCTGCCTGCCTCTGCCTCTCGCTGCCAGCCCTGTCCCCATCGCTCCCGAGCCCTGGGCAAAAGGACCCTGGGAGCATCAGCCGCTGGAGCTTGCGCAGCCCCTGTGCCAGGCTGGGCTCACCTGGCTGCCCCGAGCCCAAGCTCACAGATTGCTGGGGACCAGCAAGAGGGAAAAGACAAAAAGAGAGGGAGAGGAGGAAAATCACTCCTAGGAAACAGCGACGGGCAGCTCAGGTGTGTCTGCACAGAGGGATAATCATGCTTAGAGGTACAACCTAAAAAGGAGGACACGAGGTTTAGTAATGCCGGTCTGGAGCTTTGCCTTTAGCTCTGCTGCTGACAAATAGATGGGAAAATTATTTCACCTAGCAGTGACATTCCCCTTCTCTTTAAAGTTGCTAGCAGTAATTGTGACTAGTGCATGGAGTTGTTTAAACTGCGGCTGAAAAACCTTGTATATGAGCAGTGAGGTGGCGTTATTTTTTTCTTATTTATAATTACTTGCCAGAGCGATCACTTGCCGTCAGTTATTACTAACAGCCCCTTGGAGCCAAAGCCCTTTTCCACGTGGATGCCTGCTCTGCAAGGTTCTGCTGTAACGCAGCACGTCTCGGTGACTCGCTGCATGCTCTTGCCAGACTCCAGCTCATCGACAAGAGGCACTGAACGGGATAAAACCTCCAAGGCTTGGGTCAGGAAGAAAGTTTTGCAGCTCCCTAGCCCCGTGCGTCCAAAGGCTTCATGGTGCTTGAGTGTTCAGGTTTGAAACCCTCTGGATTCAATTGAAGTCCTCTTGGTTTCCTCAGCTTCTAATTCCCAGCACGTCAGAGGGGCAGGGAGGACCGTGTGCGGAGCCTGGCTGGCGGCAGTGGCCTCTTCATTAGGAGAAGAGGGATGTGTAGCGACTCAGAGCACTTAACTCCAATTAACTGATTAGCTGGAGGTAAAATCCTAGCAAACGCAAAGCTGTTTGATATTTTGAAGTCAAAGACTGCCAGCTGTCTTCTGTTTGGTATACAAACCATCTTGGGGGTTTTCTGGTGTCGTTTATGGGATGGCTGTGGAGGAACGGCTGCGTGCAGCCTGGCCAGGGCAGCATGTGCTCTGGATCGTGTCCAGGGCAGCTGCTGTGCTAGAAGTGACGGCGGGTCTGGGGGTGCCAGATTGTCACCTGGCAGTGCCTCGTGTGCCTGAGGGTGGGTACGTAACACACGGGAGCTCAGGGGGCCTTTGCCTGCGTTTTGAAGAAAAAACTTGGAAAAAGAAAACAAGTCAGGCTTCACGCCTGGCTGTGCCACAGACCTCCCCTTTGACTCCATGTGGGAATATAGTAATGTCAGGGTATAAGGTGTTAAAGGTGCAGTGATTATAACTGTGACCTCTGTTTTCTTTTTTTTTTTTAAACTCCTGAGGTTGTGACTTTGTGACATTGTCATCCAGCTCAGCTGTTTCACAGCTCAAAATGCACCAAAATGTACATTTCTACTCACACGTATCATTAGTAAAAACTGTTGCTTATTTTGATATACAGTTAGAGACAGATTATGCAATTACTTCTACCAAAGCATTAATATGGTTGAACTAAATTCTGTCTTCAAAGATAAACATCACATCTCCTGTTAACTTCACAAGCATGGCTTCTGAGCCTCTGGATGAGATCTACAGCATGGAATTAGTGTGCTGTAAGCAGAGGATCATCTTTACAGTAATAATTTCACCTGAGTAGGCAACTGATCAAATTCAGGTCTTTCTGACAGTTTTTTTTCAGTCACCTGTTTAGTTTCCCTACTCTG
This sequence comes from Falco naumanni, assembly GCF_017639655.2. Taxonomy (NCBI): domain Eukaryota; kingdom Metazoa; phylum Chordata; class Aves; order Falconiformes; family Falconidae; genus Falco; species Falco naumanni. Next base: position 29,592,988 of record NC_054063.1, on the reverse strand, counting down.
TTTTCAGATTTCTCCTATTTTTCCTACCAGACTGACCGGGTGGTTAGTATGGAACATACCTTCCATGCTGTCGGTGCCCTGTGCTGTGGTGTGTGGGGTGGGGGCACCTGCAGCCTGCTGGGCACATCTTCGCTGCATCCCTGCTTTCTTAGTGAACTAGAATAAAGCCACCTCCCTTCCATCAGAGGAATGTTTGCTTTCATGTGAACTCTTCCAAAGGCAACGGGAAAAGGCAGCGGCTAATTTCTGTGGTTGGTGGTTTTCCAGTTAGAGTGTTTCGGATGGCAGCCTGTGCAGCGTGGTCCCGCGGGGGAACAAGGTGGTGATGATGTTTTTTCCATGCTGCGGCATCACTGTCTGATGGGAGCGTGGGGATGGAAGGGCAGGGCATAGGCGTTCCCAGGGAACCCTCGCTGGGACATCCCCACAGCTCCCTTTCTCGGATGCTCACGCAGACTGAGACCACCTGGGCAATACCCCCCTGCTCTGTGCCATGGCCTGAAATCCTCTGTACATCTGCAGCTCTCTCTGAGGCTGGCATTAATCTTTTTTTATGAAGACTGAATTAATTCAGAAATATAAAAAGATTGGAAATAGGTACAAACATGTCCATTTATGCATTCAGCACTCTCCCCAACATTTTTGGTTTTATTCTTCCTCTTTCCCCCACCCCCTTGAGCAGCTCACGGTTGTAACGCTTCATTAATAGTTCAAATGTGTGGTGAATTCTTCCAGTAGAATGGCCTCGCACATTCTCATTAGGTTCTTCCTAAGCACAATTGGTTTTTAAGTGGAGTATAGGGGGTTATGCTTATCGAACCACTCATCTCACCATTTCTGATCTCTGAAGGCTGAGATTTTGATATGAAGTATGATTATAAACCCTTGTTTTTATGAAGTTTCAAAAGCCCCATACTATTTGTTGCCTTAATATTCATTGCACTGAGATCTACAACTTCCTAACAACCTACAACAAAATGCATGCTTGCAAATAGTAATTAGAGGCACAATTTTATTTTATGAGCCACATGAATTTAAATGTCTGTGCTCACACCAGCCCCTGAGTCACGGAACAGCGGAGGGTTGCTGATAGCCTCTGATTAATCCCAGCCGGGCTGCGAGCCAGCAGCAACCTGAGGCTGGGAGCTCCATCTGCAATTTCCAGCCACTCAACCATGCAGGTCCCCAGGGGTTTCGCCTTGGGGGTCAGTTATTCCTGGGCAGAAGGCAAATCGCTCTATAGATTGCGTACTAGTCTGGGGTCCTTTGTGTTTTTATGTTCCTGGGTAAAATACTGTCCAAGTACAGATGTTATTTAAACAGTTTTTAAACAGAAAATGAGATCTACTGGTTTTTCCTTTGTTTTCCCTAATCTGCCTCACAAATGAGAAACTCTGGAGATCACAGCACTTTGGGAAGGACCAGCTCACTTCTGACATCTAAGAATGTTGCTTGACTGTTCTTTCATAAAACTTTATTTCTAGAATCTTTTCACCTTGAATCCTCGTAAGATGCATTTTGATCTTTAGTGTTAATTCGGTAAAGCATAAAGTAGCAGAAGCATGGATGACAATATTAATGGAAGTAATAAAAACAGGTTAATGACTAAATCCAAAGAAACAAAACCCCAGCCTCCCTACAGACTTTGCTGAGATTCCCTTTGTTTCTCTCTGAGGGGGGGCAGTTTCTCCCACCCCACCAATCTCTGCAAGTGCCCAAGAGTTTGTTTACTTTGTGCCTGGTTCCAGTTAGAGCCGCAGGCAGAAAGTGGTAAATACAATGAAACAGGAATTTCTGACCTGACAGTAAATGTGACAAACCACTAATCTTAACAGGATTTTATTTTTTTTTTCTCTTGAGGGGACCAAAGAGGAGGGAGAGGCAGTTTTGCTTTCGGGGGTTTCTGCAGACTGAAGCTCTGAGATTGCATTGCTTGGGTAGGACAGACAGGCATATGGTTTTCCAGCATCTACCCAGCTTCTTAGGGAAATTCCGGTATACGGAAATGGACAAAGGAAAGGAGGTGAATTAGGGAGATTCTGCCACACCAGCTGCTGGCCTGTTTGCTCAAATAAATAGAACCCACAAGTGTCTTGAGGACAAACTAAATAGAATCTTGAGTCTGCAATGCATGTAAACAGCTGCTAGGTATTTGGCACTCTTGTCTTTTCCTAATGTCTCATAGTTTGTGTTGAGTGTGTCCTTCCCTTGCTTGGTTTCAACAGGCAAAACAGACACAAGCTGCAGTCTCTTAGAGTGGTGGTGAGGCATAACATCTCAGCGTTGGCTTGCCCGGAGCCTTCATCCAGGGAAGGAAGGTGATGATGGGCTGAAAATCAGAGAAAACACCATAATGTGTAATTCTGTGCTATGCCTGCATCCTGCTTAGGAAAGCAGAGAGGGTTGATTTGCAGATTCCTTCTGTTAATGACTTGTGATCCTGCAGCAAACTTAATTTGTATCCATAATGAGACCTTCTAACGTTAGTGGCAGTATTAATACCAGCGTAATTAATAATACTATTTATATCATCAAGAGACAGTCACTAATTATGCAGAAGGATTGATATCTAACAGCAGATTAACCTTCCCTCACCAGGCAACGGCTTGAACTTGTTTTCACCCAAGTAACTCATGAAGGGAGATGCTCCGAAGCATTGCCACGGGGGGAGAGCGCTGCTGCAGGCGAGCAGCTGAAATCTGGTCATCATCAACGGCAGCTCTGCCAGGTGGGCAAAGCCTTAGGGCCAAGGTTTCCTTAATTGAAGTTAAATAAAGTTACTCTTCTAAATGAAGTGCTCTCATGCCTCTGAAAGAGCGGACCTGCTTCTCAGGACCAAATCAGTGTGACCAGCACATTTGTACCCAAAACAGTTATTTCCATTTAAGTTTGTCTGGAGCTGGATCACTCCTCAGTTATCTCATATGTAAGTCAAGCCCATTCACCTGGTTGTAGGAAATAGCGGGTACCATGATAAGGAAAAAATGCTGTTTATAATACCAAGAACAGAAGAGGCTCAGCCATTCCCAGCAGAGATATTTCTCTTGACAAGTGGGCTACTCATGGATGAAAACTGTCAACTTTTTTATTTTATTTTTTTAATTTCATTACTACTTCATAATACTTGTTCAAAGTAGCCTCAGACATTTCAACTTGTTACATTCCTTCACTTTTGTGTTTGGTTTGGTGTGGGTTTGGTTTTTTTTATATCAGATCCTTTCTATCTAGATGGCTGGAGAACAGGTAGGGTGATGAAGCAAGAAATACTATGCAAATAAAGGCTGCTTCACGGTGAGGGTGACAACTTTTTCCAAACGATTTGAAGCTCTTTGGTTTTTCTTAGTGCTACTTTAACTCAGACTTCTGAGAAACTTTGAGGCATAAGAAGTCTTTGTTAAATTCATTACTTTTCTCCCTCTATTTAAAGAAGGAGAAATAAGTCTGAATCAGAGACCGCTGATGAGTTCTATGGGAAGGTCAGAATTGATAGAAGCTGTGAAGAAGAACAAATCCACTTCAAAACCTCATCCCTTTCTGGTGATAAACAAAGCACACGATCTCAAATGTATTTCTGTTATCTGGACCTGTTTCAAGTGAAGGTTTTTTTTGTTATATGCAGTTTCTTTTCTGGAAACATACTACATTGGTAAGAAAACATAGTCCTTCCTTTGAGTAAGCTTTAATCCATGAACTCTGACAACGCAGCAATCAAGGCTTGTTTCTTCATCCACAGGCTTACGGTTTCTACCACACAGAGGGCTGCACATGTGCAGTGCACAGCCGGAACGATGTCCCACGCCCGTTTGCTATATAAAACTGATGTTGCGGTAAGAAGACAACGGGGTTCCTGACGAGAGGTTGGAAAGCCGTCAAAACGGCTGCTGAGCCGCCTTTTGCCAGGAGCCGGCTTTCTAAAGACTGCTTAAACTACTGCAGATAATTTCTGCTCTTTAAATGTCAGACAGTGAAAACTAGAGGTCTCAGATATTTCACTACTGCCAGCCAGCCGTGCCTTAACTGGGTCTTTCTAGCAACCAGCAGTGTATATTAATAGGTAATGGGCTTTGGATTAGGTAGTCGTGGTAGAGGCAGTGTCGTCTGAAACCCGTTGCAGCCTGAGTCAGACTATGGGGAGACGTCTAGTAGCGCTAGGTCAGTGCTTGGTGCTCTATAATAGCCTTGCACAAAGGCAAAGCGATAGATGAAAATCCCATTGTATCCCTTCTGGCTATCACATGTACCGATTTTTTAATTATTATTTTTTTTACTGAGCTTATCAAATGTTATGGTAACATAACTGTTCTCTGAGTCCACAGCTTCAGGAGGGAGGGGGTGTGTGGGAGGAGAGAGAAAAGCTGTCCTTAAAATCAAGAGATTGAATTGTAAGTAGAATAAAGGGTTATTATATCCAGGTACTAACACTGGAGCTTTTGAATGGCCAAGTAGATAATCCCATTGCAGGGACACACAGGGGCACAGCCGGGGAGAAAACACTACGGGCCAAATTCAGCCCAGTACAACCAGGAGCAGTGAATTTGTGCCTGAAGCCCGTAGCATCCCTCGACCTTTTGTAAGGGGAATGGTCCCTTGCTCTGCCACGTTAGCCTCTGCCGGGTTCCGTGGCGGATGGATGGGCACACCGGCAGCGGGACACAGACTGTCCCACCCTTGACCCAGCTCTCGGGGCCGGTGCAGAGCTTCAAGTGCTTCCCAAGGACCGGCAGCAGCTCACAGCCGAGCAGGAGCCTGCTCAGGTAGGGCATGGTTTGGTTTGAGGGTTTCCATTTGCAAGGAAAATAGAAACATCTTTTGTAACTGGAAAGAAACATTTGCAATGTGACTAGTACCCAGGGCAGGATCAGACTCTCGCTGTTCTTCACCCTGAAAGACTGAGCTTGGGCTTGTTCAGAGATATAGGTGTGATTCTGGGAACGTGAATGTCAAGCTGTTCTATCCAGGAAATAAAGATGTATTTCAGGCCCAGTCGATTGAATTAAAAACAAAATATAGCTCACACCTACCTTCTTTAATGTTTTTTATTCACACCTTGGAGCATCTCTCATCTCAGGCCTTAGTTTCATGTTCTCCTGGGTGGCTGGTAGACACTGTTTCATCCTCATTCACCTCCCTCTAGATGAGGGTGCCAGTCCTGCAGCGGGGAAAGCTCGCACAGGCAGCCTGTGCTGACTAGCTGATGAAGTCAGGCAGGAATTACCTGCGGCTTCCTACAAGCAGCAGATTTTAAAATTAAAAAAAAATAATAATTTTTAGGTGATAGAGTAACACGCGTGTCTCCTGTTCCAAGCCTTGCAAGGCTCCATCTGAAGCCTAAGGACATGCATAATGCATGGGGACCAAACACATCATACAAATTTGGGGATATTTCCAGCTCCAAATGCTGCAGAAAAGTTTATGTTCTGTGAATAAACAGCAATGCTCAGTTGCCCAGTAGCACTGCCCCGTGAAGGTACCTCAGCTCCAGAAAGACAGCAATGAAAGTCAAAATGCATCAACGGTACAGTGCAGCACCGTGTAGAACATTGCTGAAATGGGACACGCAGCCAGAGGAACCCATATTCCCACTGGGTGTGAGAACTGATGCTCACCCAGCTGCTGGGACCTCTGGTCTTGCCCTAACTCACAGATCAATTCCATTCCCATCCCATTTTTTAATAGACCTACTCAACACAGGGAAAATCACAAGGTTTAGTTCCACAGACGAATAATTAGTCTGTGGAACTAAATAAATACATTTTATTGAACCTGAACCACGCGTTTTGGGTTTGAGCCTGTGCTGGGTACTAGTCACACTGCAAACACGTTTCTTTCCATCCTTTGCCACCCACCTTCCCTCCAAAGGGCCAACCCAGCACCTCGGGGGGGTCCAGGATAGCACAGAGCCTGCCAGCGGTGCCTCCTCCGGTGATGCTGGGGCTTGTTGTTGGGAGCTCAGCCGCAGCCGTGGCCAGCTGAGGGCTGCCCCAGGCTCCCTGTGGCCACTGGGAAGGTCTAGCTTGCCCTGTGGGTACCGATCTGGCCCCAACTCCTTAATGCTCAATGAGAGAAAACCACCTGCTCGCTCCTGCAGGTAAGTGCCAGGCTCACACACCGAATAATTAACATGGCCATGTAAGAGGAGAAGAATGTGCACAATAAACTGATGAGGTTTAATAGGAGGTGTGACATTTGAGCTTGCAATTAACGAGCTCCCGGTCTGCAGCGAGCCCATCCTCTGTCACTGAAGATTTGCCTTCAGATTATTTGGCCTTTCGGCAGCAGCCCGTGGATTCCCCCAGTGACCATAACGTGCTGAATAACAGCCCAAGTTTTACACACGCTCTCACACGAGGGAGGAAAAGCGCCGCAGACTTCTATATCAATTAATTTTTCATGTAAAAGCCTTAGAACAATGCGTCTTCAATGTGCATATATAAATAATTAGTGCGGCTGTAAGTTGGCTGGTTTCTTTTTAATTGACTGTATGTATGCACTTACTGACTTTGAAAATGATGCCAAACTTTTCTGCTAAATCAGAGGAGCTGGCTTTCCCCCTTGCAATGGTTTCCATGCGCTGAGTTTATGAACACACTTTTCCTAAGCTACAGCAGGAAAAGGCTCCCCTCTCGTGGCTGCAAGGGAAAATAACATTTTCTGCCCCGTATTCTCTGCTTTCCTCCTTACAGAGAGGCGTAAATAAGTTACAAAATTTCAGGCACCTTCTGCTGACACCACAGGCAGGAGCCTCACCACCTGCGCTGGGTTGCAGCAGCCCTTCCAAGAGCTGCCGCGCTTGCTTTGGGGTAAAGGGAAACATCTGGGGGGAACCGATTGAAGTTATTTAAGTGATAACTAAAAGTCATGATCTCTATCCACAGCCAGAAATCTTCAATTTAAAGAACAGATTTAAAGCTGGTTTGCCTTTGTACTTTTAAAATACTTGCTTAGTAAATGCTGGGGTTTATGTGCTGGACTTACTTTGCTCTACAAAGTCTGCTCGCAGAGAGAAGACCTTATAGATAAATGTTTAAACCATTCTGTAACTTAGCAGGCATTCATTCACATTATCATACTTTGTTTTTATTACATTAGAAATGCTGAACAGCATATATTATTTACGGGATGGCTGATTGCATTTCCAGTTGGTGTGAAACTCTTTTGGAATAAAACCTGAAATTTAATTTCAAAGTCACAAATGCAGCAGCTTAAAATGGTTAGTGAAAAGCTGTCTTTAAATACTTTAGATGCATCGGAAAGAAAAGCAGTAAGTTGACACAGGCATGTTTGACAATTAAAATGAATGCGTTTATGAACGAAGGGAAGTTTTTCTCAGAGTCAGTAAACTGAAGCACTTGTTTCTCATCAATGCGTCTGCCAAAATTTTGGAGCTAACAGGACTTAGCTTCTCACACCTCATTCATGTGTATAAATTGGAAGAAGAAAACAAACTTTCTTGTTTTTTCAACTCCTAGCTGGTTTCTTTGTGTTGAATGACCTACTCATTGAAGACAGATACACTGAAACTCAAATACACTGAATTTTCTTTTCTCTGTGCTCCTACAGAAGAAATAATTGCCACCCAAAGAAAAGCTCATTTACTTTTTTAACTGCCCACCTTCTTGGAGAATAACTTCCTTCAGGCAACTTGCTTGGCTTTGTTTACAGTATCAGCAGCAATGACATGCTAGTTGAAAAGTGTATAAATAATTTCTATAAAATTTAAAATACTTGATATTAAATTTATGTCTCAATGTAAGTTGTTAACATTGCAGATTTACTTTTAAAATTTGTTTATTTTTAAAAGAAACATGCACATTAAATAATCTTCTACTTTTCTTAAAACTGTATTTCATCTATTGTAGAGACACATAAATTCCAGGAAATAATTTGATCTTGGAATTTGAAATAGACCTACAAGAAAACAGTAAAAGTTTTGGATTCAAGGCTATGATCTTGGACAACTCTCAAAAGGAAATATAGAAAAATGTAGCTCAGGAAAAAGGCAGCCTGAAATTAGAACTGTTGTTAATACAAACATAATAGAACAGATTTAGATTTTAGTTTTAACCCTGGTGCTATTTTTATACTATAAAGAAGCTAAAATGGGAAGTCTTTTCTGTAACAAAAATCCAAATATAAGCAATTCCTTTTTGATTTCTAGATTTTTCTATGGAGGAAGACTTGTGATTTTCAGATTTGCTGCATCTCTATAATATTATTACTACTAGTAGTATTATCATCGTCATCATCATTATCAGCATTATGAACAATCTTGAAGATGAGATGTATTTGGCCCAATACTTGGGCACATGGAGTAGAACCGTTCACTTTTAATTATTCGTCTGTGGAACTAAACCTTGTGATTTTCCCTGTGTTGAGTAGGTCTATTAAAAAATGGGATGGGAATGGAATTGATCTGTGAGTTAGGGCAAGACCAGAGGTCCCAGCAGCTGGGTGAGCATCAGTTCTCACACCCAGTGGGAATATGGGTTCCTCTGGCTGCGTGTCCCATTTCAGCAATGTTCTACACGGTGCTGCACTGTACCGTTGATACATTTTGACTTTCATTGCTGTCTTTCTGGAGCTGAGGTACCTTCACGGGGCAGTGCTACTGGGCAACTGAGCATTGCTGTTTATTCACAAAACATAAACATTCCTGCAGCATTTGGAGCTGGAAATATCCCCAAATTTGTATGATGTGTTTGGTCCCCATGCATTATGCATGTCCTTAGCCACACTGAGGGCTTCTCGAGAGATGCAGCTAGAACTGTGCTGCAGCCAACTATCTGTTCTTCCCTCTGATAACCAAATACAATCCAGAGAAGGCAATTTCAGCCTGCTGCCGTTGGACCCTCAGCCTGATCTGAGCAAACACTCCACGAGGAGTGAAGGACACTTGAGGGCTCTGCACAGTTTGCAGCTCACCATGGAGAGCTGTGAAGCTCCCACGTTAATCCCCTTCCACCCAGATTAAGAGCTTTTCAAATCCTTTGCAATTATTTTTTTTAAGAAGCAACTTGTAGAGTTCTCTAATCACCACTCAAAAGGGAAAAGAGCAGCCTTTGGTGATGTGAGGGGTTAAGATGTCGGTGTGATACACAGACCACCCTTGCAGAGCAGATCCCTCCCCACCCATTCCTTCTGCTCCGCATCTGCTTCAAAAGATATTTTTTTGTTGGTTGGTTTGGGGTTTTTTGCAAGTTGATGTATTTAAATCTTCCAGCTTGGAAGTTTGGTCTATACCATTTCTGTAAGTTAGTGAACTCTGAAGAAACTTCCAGAAAATTAATATGCAAGCATGCCATAGGTGATGGCTGTGGGAGGTGATGGCAGCTGCATCTTAAACTTTATCCCTCTCCACCATGTCCTGCCTACGTGCTGCCTTGGCTGTGACCCAGTGGCACGGCTCCCAGCACACGTCAGGCCATAGCATGAGCCACGTGTTAGCCAACAGCCGCGTGGCAGTTGAGTGAATGGACACTGAGGTGCTGGGGACTTCAGTGAAACTGCTGCCTGGGAACGCGGGGAGGCCGGGGACGGCCACGGTCCGTGGAGTTCTGCGTTGTGTTTGCCTCTTACTGCTTCGTAAGGAGCACAAGCCGTGCGTGCTTGCTGTCTCCTTATTGTATGTAAGATAACTAGGGCTCCTCCGGGTGAAACGAGCTTCAGAAATGCATGCTTCTTTCCTGCTCTACATTTAAGCAATAATAATTTATGAATCTAATTAGGCTCTGGTTTGCAAGAATGATGGATATTCACATTCTAAATAGCTGAGAAATATTAAAAATGTATGATAGCTTTATTTGTTCCAGCTCTGAGGATTCTGGCTGAACATTTTCCTGAATGTGCTGAGCTTTCTCAGTGTCATTCAAGTGCTGAATTAGGAAAAAAGGGTGTTCAGCACCTGCCCCGCAGACCAATGTGCAGTGCCCCTCTTCCAAAACCAGCAGCAACAAAATTGTGGGGTTTAGAGTCCCTGTGACAACTTGTTTCATTGCTATACCTAATATCCAAGTCATTTTCTAGTACATGGATTTTTAGGAACTGGATTTCTTAAAAGTGACGTTTAGAATAATGTTTTCCTAACAACCTCCTCCTATTTCTTATCTTACTGGTAACTTCAGGATTTCTGTATTTGAGCTGGAAGGATTTGATAACTCCTTTTGCATTTCATCTTTAATTTTCTACCTTTTGCTGTGGTCTCCTCTGCAATAATGAAAGCAGATGATCAGCAGTCTTGCTGCCCTTAATAAGGTGTTTAATTTACAAATTCCAAGTGGCCTACAGAGCTTCACATTGTAGGGAAAGTATGTAATTTATTTTTTTTTATCTCCTCCTAATTACTTTCTGCATTTTGCTTTGCTGGCATAAGGGTACAGTATTTTATTTGCTTGTGTTCAGCAATCTTTATGTAAGACCAAAACATAATTTTACCATCTAAATGACCAGTCAAGCCTAAATTAATACCATCAGCTGAAAATTGGTCTGTTGGAGAGCCCATCATATAAGAAGTTAATTTGAAATGCATGTTTGTATTGGTAGGGGGGTTTTGGTGGTTTTCTTTTGTGTGCTTTTTTTGTTGATACCAGCATAAGTATCGGGCTCAAGGAACTGAGAAACAGAGATAGAAACTTCTTTTGTAGTCTGTTGTTCTGTAGGGTTTATTCTTTTTTTTATTATTATTATTTTTTTACATTGGTATTGAGTTTCGGGCACAGCTCACGCTGAGGTCACATCATCTATCATGCTGAATTACCAAGTAGTGTGTCTGTAGTCAGCCAGGATATAAGTCTCTATGTCATGATGCAGGTTTCTTTGGATTGGATTTGGTTTCCAGAAAATACATATGTACATACAAAAGGAACACAAACGTTTCTGCCTTGCAGCTCATCACCTGGGCAGCACAGAACCAGCACCCCGGGAGCTCTGAGCCTCCTGTTTATGAATGAAAACCAGGTCAGACAACCCAGCATTTATAAACGTCAGATACCTTGGACTAAAACACTGACAGCCATGGAAACTACTTATCTTCAACTTGAAAACAGAAAAAGACCCCAACGTTTTCCTTTTACCCTGTTGTTTTCTATGTTTATTGTATACAGGGATGAGGCTCTGAATAAATTTAAGAGAATTTTATATTTTACTGGCTTCGTCCGTTGTACGAACCACTTTCACAACAGCAGATTCCTCACACTATGGGACCTTGACTTTGATGCTCTGGTAGAGATACAGCAGTGTTCCCATTAGAAACTGCCTTTCCAGTGTGACACAACTGGTAGCAAGCCCTTTGCCTGACACAGCTTGGTTTAAAGGGCCTCAAACTGGAGCAAGATGCCTCTTCCAAAAGGGTTGAGCAACCTCTGAAAAACATGTCATGTTCAAGGAATCATGGTGACAACGAGTTCTAGCTGACCAGGCCCAACTTGGCTTATTGACACTGGCTGGTTGGCGTCTATGAAAGGACAAGCTCTAACTGGATTAATTTTTCACCTAACTGGATCAGACAGACAAAATGGGAGCATGAGGAAGGGTCATTATCCCTGTTCCATGGACTGGGAAATGGAAGACACTCATTGAAAGTCACACAATAGATGCATGGGTGCCAGATGCTGTAGATGCCAGAGATGGGATTTAAGCCTGGATGCCCTGAGTGCCAGCTCAGCACACTAAACTCACAGTTATCCGTCCTCTCCAAAATCCAACATGGCTTTTCTGATTGATTCAGTATTTAGAAAACTTTGGCTGCCATAAAGTAATACTTCAGACAACTCTACAATTTCCTAATATAAAGATTATTTTTAGTACCCCGTTCATGAACTTAGCCTTCTATAAGGTAAGACAATAACAATTAGAGCAACTTTTCAGAAGTGGATCTTACAGCATGTCTGAAGTGACTTGCCAATAACACCTGAGAAGTCTGTGTTAGAAGAGATCATTCTGATTCCACTTTGTACTGCAGTGATTTTCAGGTATCATTTATTAATATTTTGTTCCTCAGTTTTCCTTTAGTCTTTGATACATTTTTTAACTTTGCAGATTGTTAAAATTGTATTGTTTTCAGATTGATAAAAACATTATGCCAGAATAAATTGAGCAGCTCTGGTGGATACAGCTGAACTGATTTACAGCAAAGGAATACAATCCAACAAGGAAGCTACTACCTTAAAAAAAAAGAGGGGGGGGAGGCACGGAATATAATCTGTAATTCTGAAAACTGCAAGTTTTAAAGCATAAATGACAATGGAAGTTTACAGAGCCTTTTGGATTAAACCAAAGGCCAGCTCCATTAAACCAAATGGAGCATTCCTAATCTGACATGTTGACAAGGACACCCTTGCTTATTCCAAAAAGGAGTTTCAAATGAATCCAGATTTATCTTATGTTCCCAACAGGGGCTGGGTTGGCTCCAAAGGAAGTAATCCAGGCCAAAAATAAACAAGTTACACATGAAGCAGTTTGTGCCACCAGGAAACCTTCCAGAGAATAGGCGGAGAGGAGAAGGAAAGCCAGCAGAATCACGGCTTAAGATGTCTTTCCTCTCTCCTCATTATGTCCTATCTCTGTTTCTTCAGAGAATGTAAATCAAAGTTTCTCCCCCATGAGAACCCTTGCCCTTCTATTAACTTTCCTCATCCTTGCTTCCCCAGGAAGGCGTCTCTGTGTGCTGCTTCTCCCTGACACTCAACTCCTCCCTGTCCTGCAGTTGCAAGGAAGCAGCTACAGAGATGCTCAGTGCTGAAGCGCTGATCCTGCATCTGCTAACATTCATACTCAGTTATTGACTTCTGCAAGAGTCGGCTGGAGCCTAACAGCCTGCTTTTCCCAGGAGCATGTGTATATTATTTGAATTATGTAATTCTAAAAAGCAAATTTAGCCTTTTCCAACTGCCTTTACTGTGGCAGACACAGTAATTGCAAATATCAGGACAAGCACCTTTTGCATTTACATTTTGTCGAACTGGGACCAACCTTTTCATTTGCCAGGAGACCCCAGGAGAGCTGTCCTGGTGGCATACATCGTTCACCACACCACGTCTGACCGGCATCTGACATGTGCTTTATCATTTCCTGGAGCAGAGTCACTAAATCACACGCTGCTACGAGATCTATAACCCCATGACACACCGTACGGCTCCTTAATACAACAGCCGTCGAAGAGGCATGAGCTCAAATACCACTGCAGAGAACAAAGCTTGCCGGTGTTAGATACAATACTGGGAGTTCTACCTCGTGGAACATTACAGACTCCCTTTTCAAAGGGAATCCAAGTTTGTGCCCACAATAATAGCGTGTTTAGAGCTTCCTGCCAAAGGCTGTCTAGCTACACACAGACAAGCATCAGCTCATGCAAAAAGGCAGGCTGCAGAGCGTCTCCTTTACAAATGCAGCTCTAGGCTTTCAGAAGTGCATGCTCTACACATGCAGGATGGAGACAGTTGTAAGATGTTTGGCAGTGAGGGCCAGAGTATGAAATATGAGTCTCAGAAGGTCGTTTTATAGCCTGAACCGTAGATTTTGCAGCAGCCTTAGTACTGTTAGCCATATTTTGGAAACCAGAAATCTGTTCCGGAGATGTGTGTTGCCTTCCATCTAGTATTAACGTTTAAATTTTGCATGTGGGTCTCTCATCATCAAAATGACGGCAGTCCTGTTTGTCCGTGAATTGTGTCATTTACTATCCCCAGTGATAACTGGATGATAATGGCCATATTCTCGTGGAGTTTGGTACTTGAAGGAAACATGCTAACAGAATTAAACATGAAGAATAGCTTACCAGTGCCACTTGCACCAATGAAAACTTTTGCAAAGAGAGGGCGTAGTATATTGCTACCGTATAGAAAATTGTTGAAACAACTGCACGTAACTTAGGTAAGTGATGATCAATGATTGTATGTGTGTGTTCACCATAGAGTCACGTTGACTTTAACAGCAGTTGTATGCACACAGCCAAGGAGTTTTTATCTCGTATATACATAGATAGATATATTTTAATACATATATCTATATGAATAGATAGATGTGTGTGCATTTATATATAAACCCACACAAAACCACAACTGCTTGGTCTTGTTCTTTTCCTGTAACATTTAACATGTTTGGTAGAGATTTATTCTGATAAATTACAGTATTTTTGCTACATGTGCCAAGATTTGTGTTTCTTTGTTTGGATTTTTTTGTTGTACTAGGAAGGTAGTAGGTAGTACGTAGCTGGGGGTTGGGGTTCAAGCAGATGCAAAAATCTGGGGCTGGCCAGATCAAGACGTCTTGAGAAGTGTGAAATATCTAGATGGATCATTCCAGCAGTTCTAGTGCAATGATATTGCTGTTGTCTGTAAGATGTCTTTCGACTTGCTCTCGATCTTGGCAAGAAGCTCACATCTGAGGCTTTGGCTTTGCTTCCAAGGAGGAACGTTTAGGCTAACACGGACACTTGAATTTCCCAGTCCTCATAGGAACTGATAAAATTACGGGCAAGTTCCATTGAACGATAGTGGATAATTTTAAAATTGTTCAGAACTAGGTTGTGCATGCAGGACTCAGGCTGGGTATCCAGGAGGGGAGTATGGAGCCGGTGTGCCTGGGGGGTGAGCTACATGCTGGGCTGACACCACCCCTACGGGCACTGTCCGTGGCCCGGGGCTTGCAAAGCGGCTGCTGACTTTGGCCAGCGACACAGTAGCCTCTCCCTGGGGAGGCTGGGGTGGAGGATGACTCAGGGCGTCTGAGTCATGGGGGCTTCCCCGGGGCGAGGCAGGGCTCGCACGCTGCCCTGCCACATGTCCGGGCAGGGGGATGGATGGGGAAGGCAATTCCAGCTCCACCGACCCGCAGCCCCCGGAGTAACCTCCCTCCTGAAGGACCTTAACTCTGAAGCACAGCTACAGGTGAAGGACGGGGCTAAGGTGACACACGGCAGTTGTGAAAGTCGTCCTTATGACATTTTTGTGTGTGCATTTGCTTTCAGGGTCTGTTTTCAGTTCACCAGGGCTACGAACTACAGCAGCCTCCCTGCAAAGTCTGCAATGATGTGAAAACAGAAATGAGCAGTGAGTGGCTGTTGCAGATGACACTGACCTCCTGGCATTTTCGGCTTTTTTCCACCCACCCTTGAAAATCATCTCTAGCCCAAAATGGAACTGTGAGCTATACCACATGCTCTAAATGAAGTGCTAATTAAATACTTCTACTTAATGTAGACAACATTCCTTTGAAAAAACGGTAATGTATTGCAGATGTCGTGAATTCCCCTAGAGAATGATGAAGGGAGCAGTGTACACATTGCATCCCTCTCTAGGAGGTGGGGATGGGACCTGGGTGGTTATGACTGATAAAGCCTGATGCTGAAACAGCACGTGTCTGATCCAAATTCCCACACGTGTTCTCTCACAGTGACCTTGGTATCAGGAATACTGCAGGTGCTTCCATCTGGATATGCACTTTGACACGTGGGAGATAGATGGAGGAGCCGTAGAGCTTGATGGGTACTCAAGAGTCTAAAAGAAAACAGGTAAGAACTGGCAGATGTTGCAGAGAAGGACCTAAACCTCTCTGGGTGGTGGCCCCAGCCGTGCTAGAGGAGCTGGCAAGTGGTCTCTGGCTCAGGCTGTCCCAGTGCAGGACACAGCTTCGCAGCAAGGGAGCTGAAAGGCTTTGAGTTCAGCACATGTGCCAAAGTCCTTCCTGGCAGCAGGAGAAAGGCTGAAAATCCAGCTCCAGCCTAGCTCAAAGTCTCTGCTAAAGTTATTGCTATTGAAATCGCCGTCGAGCTTTAGGTTCCAGGGTCAGCAGCCACCACCAAGCTCAGACGAGCCAGATCATCTAGGTTTTGGGATATGCTTATGCTGTTAATGGACCTGATGTTCAAGTCCATTTCCAAGTCCAGAATTGCCCGTGAGCAGCTTGCTTTCGTGCAAGCTGTGGTGCAGGCTCAAGTCCGGCTCTAGCTCTGTCTTGAGGGAAGAATCTGAGGAAAATGGGTGTCATTGTACAGAGCCAGGCTCCCATCAGGGCAGCCTGGGTGGATTGGACAAAAGCAGGGCTGTGCATACAGGGGTTCAGTTTTCCCGCGTGAATCCCAGGCTTGGATCGAGACACTTTGTATGTCTACCAGACCCAAACTACCAGCAGGCCAATAGTTAGCCAAATAAACGGACAGAAACTTGTGTGTCATGGAGCTTGTCCCCTGCGCCTGTGCTCGTCACACACACGGCCTCTGTCTGCAGGCAGGCTCTGAGACCAAGTCCTCTTGGGGCATCTTTTAAGGGAGGAGATTTTTCTCTTAATCTAGAAGACTAGAAATCCAGGCTGTCCTTTCCGTGACAGTGTAAACCCTTGGGTATCTGAGGGGCTACCTGTGAGACACTGGCCCTTTGAGCTCGGGCTTCAGGGACAGGGCAGGGAGAGGTCCCCGCTGCACGGCAGTGCGGTGGAAAGGGAGCGTTCGGGTCTGACTGCACCCCAGGCACAGAGCGAGTAAGATGGACAGAGCAGGCTAGGAGATCCGGATTTCATGCAGTAATGGTTACTTACACGGCTGGGAAAGGTCTCTGATACTCCAGAGTCTGGATGAAGGAAGGAGCCTGATTAGGCAGAGATTCCAGCTGGGAGAGGAGGGATGTCTGGTCACCTTGGCAGCCCTCTGCACGTTGTCCCTGGCCTGTCCCCACCTCAGTAGCTCTTCCATACCCAGCAGTGGCATCTCAACTATCTCCATGTCCGCTTTCCCCCTCTCATTCCCAGGTACCGTGTGGGGAAAGGTGTGTCCTTGTGCCATTGACAGCAGCCAGTAGAAGACACGGACACCTTGGTCCCCTGACGCCGGAACCCAACCACCCTCTGGCAGCCCCACACTTGGGGCACAGGGAGCAAAGTTCTCCTTGGCAGGAGATTTGGGGGATGAGCCGATCTCAAGCTGGACAGTTTCTAAACAAATTACTTGCGAGGTGCGTGGTAGCTCTAAGTGTCGAATTGTGGGTGCAGCCACTGCAGTCGGTATTTTGGATAGCACATTCAGTTATTATTCACCTCTGGTGAGTGGGAAGGAAGCTTCAAGGTGGGATTTAAGCATGTGGAGGGGTCAGAGCTGCTTTGGGAGCTGCAGTAGGCACCAGCATGAGCCCACAGGGAGCTGTGGTTGTACTGTGTGAAGATACTCCCAGAGATACCAATCAAAAGCAGAAAAAAAAAATCTTCATTTTCATAGTGGCATGGCATTTAATTAGCTCTATCTTTGTTCTTCTTTTGCTGCGGCTGATAACAGCAATGGCTGAACAATATGGAGACAGCTTCAAAGAATTTCTTTATAATAATATGCAGCATCTTACCGTGTAAAGAATACGAATGCTGCTCCTGTAAAAATTCATATAACATTTCCACATTTCTTTCAAGATGGTTCTGCAATGTTGTGAGCACTTTTCAAGGTTTGATGCTCTCTTGGGAGAAAAAGGAGGTAGGAATCTAGGATGATGCAGAAATAAGAAAAAGGGGGAAGAGAAAACAGGTGGCTAGGTGAAGAGGTTTTCTTGGTGCAGTATTATACACGGAGAATGTGAATCCAATTGCCTGTTGCTCTTTGTCACGACCATGTAAAATTCAAAGTACTTTGGTATTTAAATAGTTATAAATTCAGAGATGAGTCATGAAGCAGAGCTGGTATTTTATCCGTGGCCATGTTGGTGAATGGTTTTCTAATACAAGGATCTTATTTCCAGTCTCTCTACTTTAATGGTATTTTTGTTCTCAGATATTTTTTTTTAAGATAAATGGCACAAAATGAATAAAACTAATGCTTCTGGAGCTATCTATTATTACAGGCTTAATTATTTTCTTTTAAAAAAAACACACTGCTACATAGTATTGCAGAGATATTCCAAGTTCTCACACTCCAGAGAGAATTAATCAAGAAAGAAAGAATTACCTTCTGGCTCTACTTCTGCAGGAGACTTCAAGAGGAATTTTTGCTGCTGTTGGTGAGCAGATCTCTGAGCCAAGTCTCATTTTGCACATCTTCTTGCCAAGAGACAATGTGTCATTTGAGTGATAGGCACCGCAAGCATCCTGCACAAGGGAGTGAGTGTTTGGGAGCGCAGAAGAGTGTATCCAGTGGCATGAAGTCAAAAAAAAAAAAAAAAAAAAAAAAAAAGAATCCTGCAAAGTTCAGTCTTGCATGTGGAAATGGATATGATTTTCAATTTTTCAGGTTTAATTCTCTTAGTATTTCTAGGTATGGCAAGCTAGAATAGGCTGAACGTTGTACAATAAATAAGATCATTCACATGAAATGTATTTTGATACAAAATGTTCTCTCTTGCCCTGAAGACAGCCAGCTACTCAAGCAGCCCTTCCACCCCTGGGATAATTTGTAATGGTGTTGTGGTACTTCTCCCCCGAAAGAAGAGTTAAGTTTGAGGGAAGACAGATGCTTGTCCCAAGGAAAGCATTGCTGATGTTAGAGTCAGGGACCCCGAACAGAGGCTGCTTTTGGAAGATCCATGTTGAGGATTGTTAATGCTGGAAAGGGAACTGACTCATCACATCATCAATTCTGCTCCTCTGCCAGTACAGCACAAAACATCTTTTATCATCACACTCTTTCTTCTTCATCTCTTTTTTAAAGGAGTTTTAAACTGTTCAGTGTTCTTGTCTTCCCCTTGTCCAGCCTGTTGCTGTTCTTGGGCTGGTGGTTACAATTTGGGGTGATGGAGCCCCAGGTTGCCCCATGCAGGAGGACTCTTCCCATCCAGGCATTCTCAAGAACAAGCCAGAAGATTAATTCCTTGACTTACGCTTTCACTCCTAGGACTGAGTTGCACACATACCCCTAAGCTTTCCCATCTGAGTTCTTTTTTCTTATTGCTTGCCTTAATCCCCTCTTTCTCTTTGTTGCGGAAAGCACTCTATATCTTAACGGGGACAGCAAGAACACTCTGGCCGCGTAATTGCCACGAAGGCTACAGCTTGGTCCAGACGGTACCAGTTTGCAATGATATTTTTCTGGAGCATGCCAACAACAAGCTGCTGCTGCGAGAGCTGAAACTGCTGCTTTTTTCTGTTCACATCTGCATTTGATTTTCAATCAGAGCGGGTTGGTGAAAAGCCAACTAATCTACAGTGCTTAAGGGGATTTTTGTTTGTTTTTTAAGGGGCTGGTTTGAGCCAAGTTTAGTACCACAGAACTAGTTTTTAATAGATTTTTTTTCCCCCCTGAATTATAAGTACTTTTGGATACAAACTATTTCAAATGGATCTTACGGGAAAATTATTATTCACCATTATTTCTTTGTATCTTGTGTATGACTGTTATGAAGGACCAAGACCTTTCTGTGCCAGGTGTTACAGCACACAACAAGCTGGCAAAGACCATGCCCAGGCCCTTGTGGTGCCGGGGTGCTGTCGGGGAGATGGGTGGCTCCAGCTTTGTGCCCTGGAGCCAGGGAACCACAGAAGTTTGACTTTCGTGAGAACTAGAGGAGGATTTTCCACAGACTTTGTATGAAACTACTGGCATTTTGTTTGGGCTGGTGTCACATCCTCTTCCATTTGCCGCTGTTGTGGCAGATGAAGAATTGGGTTTGTCTTGAAGGTACATGAAAAGTCACTTTTAGTCAGAAAATTCAAAGGAACTGGAAAAGGAACCATCTGGGATTCAACCTTCTTAAGCTCTGGGGGACAAATCTGGTACCAAAGAAAGGAAAAAGTCTTGGATCACGGTGTTTTCACTTTTTTATGGTAATTTTCCTGTGAATCGCAGTAACAGAAAGCACTGATCTGTAACTCGCACAGTCTACAGCAGGACCTCCAGCATCGCTTGCTGTCCTTTATTTACCCAAGGCTTCATAATTTACCCAAGGCTTGATCCATAATACGCTTCCAACAAAATGTTTTAGGTTGAACATACAGTTACTGTTGAAAGGTGCTGAACTAATAACCCTCTAAAACTAGAGTTTCCTCTTAATGCCGGGAGCGTTGGCTGGGGGCACCGGCTGGCTGGGGAAGGGAGCAAATGCATCGCACTGGCCGAAAAGAGGGAGAAGCAGCTGGTGTGACACAAGAGCAGCACCGCGGCCATCAGGGCCCTGTACCTGCACCCCCCTGCGTGCTGGTGCGAAACCAGCGTCAGGGTCCCCTGAGCCCCCCGGCTCAGCCTGTGCGTCCCTGCTGGCCCCCGGTGCTGCCCCACCGGCCGGCACTGCCCGGGGCTGGGGGCGCTGGGGGAGGCACGGCGGGGGGACGGCGGGGCTGGGTGCTGCTCCCGTCTGCCTCGCAGCCCAGCCCGGCCTGCAGCCCTAAGCCCTGCAGCCCCCAGCCCAGTCCTGCAGCCCCCAGCCCAGCCCAGTCCTGCAGACCCCAGCCCAGTCCTGCAGCCCGCAGCCCAGCTCTGCAGCCCTCAGTTCCACAGCCCCCAGCCTCGCAGCCCCCAGCCCTGCAGCCCCCAGCCCAGCTCCGCAGCCTCCAGGCCAGTCCCGCAGCCCCCAGCCCAGCTCCGTAGCCCCCAGGCCAGTCCTGCAGACCCCAGGCCAGTCCCTCAGCCTGCAGCCCAGCTCTGCAGCCCCCAGCCCCGCAGCCCCCAGCTCCACAGGCCCCAGCCCCACAGCCCCCAGCCCTGCAGCCTGCAGCCCCGCAGCCTACAGTTCCACAGCCCCCAGTCCCGCAGCCCCCAGCCCCGCAGCCCCCAGCCCCACAGCCTACAGGTCCGCAGACCCCAGCCCCGCAGCCTCCTTGCTGCATCCCCACAGCCCTGCTCCCTTTAGCGGTGCCGCTTCCAGAGGACGAACTTGGCCCCTCAGCCCGTGGCGGTCACACCCCGGGGGTCTGGCCTCGCTGCCTGCCCGCTGCCTGTAGCTGGTGGGGTTTGCAGCCCAGGTGTAGCCTTTAGCCACGGAAATCCACGGGGAGCTGACACCAGCCTGCGGAGCCAAGGGCTCTTCTCTGCCTTATGCACGCACAGAGTGTTAAACCTTTACCTGTCTCAGCCTTTGGGGGACACTTTTCGGGGGCTTGGATAGCTAGCTTGAGCTGCTTCTGCCGTGCCTGTAGTGCTATCTCTTGCTGCCTTCCCTGCGACACCTAAAACCCTCTTGATATGGTTTGTGCTTGTATCCACTATATTCACCTGTGGATCTGACCTAGGCACCAACGTAGGATAAGTAATTTTAGGGTTTTAATTAAAATCTCTTTCCTTCCTTTATGCTTGGCCTTCAGAAAATGGTTTGGTTTTTTTTTTTTTTTCGGGGCTGTTTTTTTTTTTTTTAAGGAAGGAAGGAAAAGCGTTGAACTTCTGTTTACCTCATTTTGTTTGAACAGAGCCCTGTGTGTTAACCCTCCTCCGCACAATGAAACTCTGTACAGTGAAAATTGGCTGAGTGGGTCCTTATTCAGGATCATTCATCACCATGGCACAGCCTCGTGCAGACATGGCAGATTTACATCAGTGAAACTGAGGAATGAAAACAAAAGGCCCATGATCTGAGGGAAGGGCTGGCGTTATTTATGAAGTGCCAGTAATGTGCTGAGGACTAGATGAAGAGCTAATCAGCCTTGCTCTGCGAGGGTGCTGGTGGCAGGGTGACATGCCACTGAATACTGCAGCAAGGAGAAAAAGCATGTTTGGTACCTCGGGGCTCCTTCAAGGCACTGGTGGTGTGCATTCTGTATGTGACTCTCCCCTTCGGAAGATGGGGAATGCATATGGGAAGGAAGTCTAATGGTGAGTACATACAGCAAAATTCTTTAAGGAAACAGCCTTCCTGGTGCACTTGAGGCCTCAGGACCTTCCCCGTGCTGGGAAGCCACAGGGATAATTTCAGATCCCACTTTGCTCATTTCGTCCAAGCAAAATAAAAGCCAACAAACAGCAGAGGAGATGCAGAGATGGACAGAGAACATGCTTCTTGGAGCCAGCAACTCATCCTCCTTGAGGGGCTCAAATATATGCCTGCCTTCGTGTCTCTCCGCTGTACTTCAGTGAGGGACCAGCAGCAGCTCTGAAGTTGTTGCCCAGGAGCCCAAACCCATAAGCCAGGCTCAGGCCAACTTCATCAGGAGCATCCTTGGGGTGCTGCTGGGCTGGGTGCGGGGGGTGCGGTGCCAGCTGGCACCCACTGCTCATTCACAAATTCTCAGCTTTTTCATAGTGATGGCAATACTTGCCCAACAGCCGGTTGCCAGGCCATGAGGAAGCCTTCTCCCATTCCCTGTATCCTGGTGGTTTTTGTTAAAGGAGAAATTGCATCTCTTGGCGCTGGTCGAGATGAGAGTTGTTCTGGTTTCTGAGGCGTTGCTTTTCGGTGAGTGTCTCCAGCTGCTGCACTCCCCTTCACTCGGGGCACTGACTCATGCTTTTTGCCATCACAATAAGTCTGTTTTCATAAACAAAATTAAGTGCACTCTGTTTATTCATTAGGGAGATTTGAAGTCTCTCAGCAACCAAGAAATATGATTCGTGGGATGAACTCTTTTCCCTCTTCCCCTTTTTTCTTTTCTAACAGCTAAGGGAAAAAAAAAGTTTGGGAAAATACTGGCCCGATGCTATCAGCGGGCTGGTTCTGTGCCTGCTGGTGTGCAACACCATGACTGAGGAAATTATATTGACTACTCAGCTGAGGTTTGTATGCCTCAGAGACTCAGTGCTCTAAAGAGGGATATTTAAAATTGCATAAAGATGAAGAGGAAAAATGGGACAGGTTAATGAACGAGGCTTTAAACAACGCTCCAGGTAAGCACAGCACAGATGATGGGTCCCAGCTTGACAGCCAGAGCGAGAAGCTTGTCTGGCATGTGCCAGTGAATCTCTTGTGGATGGTTTGGGGCAGGACTAGGCATGGGCAAAGCCAAGTGAGGCAGGTTGCCTGATGCCCCAGCACCTGTGTCAGAGCCCTGGTGGCACAGCCAGCTCTGCTGGTGGTCTCCCTGTTGTGTCATCTCACACCCAGCCTCCTCTTCTCCTTCCTACAGTGGCAACACAGCTGGACCCAACCCCTTATCCTAAACAGACAAAATTCAATTTGCCTACAGTGCTGATAGGTTTTAGGCTGGGTCTGCAGCAAAGTGAGAGGCTCATGCAGCCTCACCATGCTGAGACTCCTCGCTTTTGGGTGACGCTCCTCCCTGCTCCAAGGGTCCTGCAATTGCTGCCAGCTGGGACTATTGATGCATCTGTGACATTGATGTTTCTTCATTAAGGACTGCACTAATGCCCGCAATATAGCTTGAGAGAAAAATCTTACTATGATTAAGCCTGAAATAATATTAAATCAGATGGAAACATGTTTGAGTGAGTTCATGGCAACAGGATGGATAAAATTTTTGCAACTGAAACAACCCCTGCGCTCTCAGAACAAGTGTGAAGGCAAGTAGCAACTGAAAGATGGCATTAACCATGTCAAGAGGCAGAATCCAACTAAAATAATAAACAAGCACCTGTAATTCATATGAATTTTAACTCGAGCATCCAGATCTAGAGGTTCTGCACCTTGGTCAGCTGCAGTACTGCAGAGGGAGAAGTGCAAAATGCCAAGTTATGGAGCATTATTAAGACAGGTAAATTCTAATGTGAGCTAAAGAATATGAACGGGATCAGAATTAGCAAGTCCACTCATACCAGCTCATGAATACAGACTTACTCCCTAAAATATATTACCTATTGCCGTATGTTTTCCAACATGCTAGTGTGATGGGGTACCCACTGCTCCCTTCAAAATTTGGCTTATTTTATGGAACCCAAATCAGAGACTTGCAAAAGCGTCTCCCATACTGAGTGGAGGCTTCCATTCAGCTAGCTGTCATCCTGCAGAAGAGAATTTAGAAGAAATAAGTAATCCCTAAGTCAGTGGGGAGAAGCGAGGGAAGCGGCTCAATGACCAGGTATAATGTCAGTACACACGGAGTGTAATCCCAGCTTCTAAAATAACAAGATCTGGGTTTGAACAGTGATTAACAAAACCATGTTGTTACAGGGAGGAAAATATACCTTGAATTTCTACTCATAACAGCTACTCAGAGACTTCTTTATTAGTATGCAAATCTTGTACTCATTGAAGAGGAAATAAACGTGGAATTTGCTGTCTTTGCAGCAAATGTAGAAGGTATTTTGGCCATTCTTGAAAACCCGCTTTCTACCACATACCATAAATGAAGTGAATACCTTTAACTTGTGCTTCAGAGGGATCCATAAATCAGAAACAAAGGACAGCAGAATAACAGGGTGGTGTTTCTCCTTCTGGAGTACCAGATAGCCCGTGCCAACAGTAACAACCTGTGATCTGCGGTTTCCATGCCAGACGATTCCATGGGATGGAGTGCGGCAGTTGCTTACCTTCCAGTGAGCCAGCCCTCATCTGCAGCACCCAGTCTTCGCTGGGGTTATTCCTCAGTAAAAGATGCTGGCAGCTACTTCAGACTTCATGAATTTGGGGGAGCGGGCACATGGGCATTGATCTGGGCTCAGAATTCTGATAACTGGATTTTGTCTCAAGTTATCATCACAGTTACTGGAGCTGGGACTTTGGATGAGCCCCTTCGCCATGCCTCGGTTTCACCATCTGTACAAACAAGGTTATAATATTTCCTTGTGAAAATTGTGCTGTGTGGGTGAAAAAGCACTGGATAAAACCAAGGAATTTTGTAATTTTAAAATGTTTAAATTTTGGAGTGTTTTGATTTCTCTGTGATTGACGGTGAGCACAGGGGGTCTTCTGGCTTAGGTTTCCATGTGGAAAACTGGATACACTGATATGTGTAGGAGTTTTTTGGCTAGAAAAGCACCATGTCTTCAAAAACATAACCAGATGGACTGTCCTGCTAAATAGTCACAAGCACGTGACTGTCTTCAAAAGAGACATCTTAACCTGCAGCCATTCTCTCATTGCTATGTCTAGAAATACTGTTTCAGTGTTCTTCTATTTCTGTTGCTCTTGGATTCCGTTGCCACTGAAAAAAGCTCTGGGTAAAGCGATGGCCAGGCTGAATACATAAGTCTAACTTTCAGCTCCACAGGTCAGCCTCCAGCTTTGATTGCTTGTAAAACACCCAGCAGATGACTCATGCAGAAGTGAACTGGCCTCTTCATCACCCTCAGGTGGTTCTGCTCCTCAGAGACGAGCCAGTGAGCCACCATCAGGTGCTGCTCGTTGCAGGCTAGAGGCGTGTGGGTCTCAGAGGTCTCTAACATCTTTCTAAGAAGCCCTGGCTAATTTTAAATGTTTGTTTCGGAAACTAAGAAAACCCCCACGGGCGTAGAAGAGATCTCATCAAACACACGATGGGCTCCAAGTCCCCAGGTAGGTCTGCATCTGTGTTAGAGGTAGGTTCAAAGGTTTTGAGCAGCCAGTTTCTGGATGCCATGCCTTGGAGAGTCAGCCTCTGGAAAGTCACATTCAAGCTCAACCCTATGAATCACATATTTGAACCAAAATGTGTCATCCAGGTTTGGAGGAGGGAGAAGCCTCATTGTTATTTCTGTTAATACATTTTTTTCCTACTGAGTCATGATGCTTACCAGGCATAATTTCTGGGAAAAAAAAACCCTAAAAAGCAATCCAAAACACCCCTGTCCTCAGACTTGCTGTTCATCCACCAGATCACTCTTATTTTCTTAAGTTCTCCTGATGGAGATCTCACTATGGGTAAAACAGCTAAGCCTTTGTCATTAAACTTATTTCAGAGGGCTTCACTTTGGCCAGCAAGATCTGGGTTTGTCTGACACAACTTTAGGAAAATGGATTAGTCCTGGCCTGCAACTAGCACAAAATGGACATGCAGCTCCTCAGTTGTAAAAATTACATGTTTAGTTTAACCTGTTTCTAAAGAATGAAGGGATAATTAAAACGGTTAATTGGTGCCAGACCCACTCCCTGTCATGTGAACCAGAGATTTTGTCATATTCTAGAGGGTAGGAATCAAACCACATAGGGGCCAACACTCCATCCTCGCTGTGGTCTCCGTACCGGCTCTGGGGGTGGTGGCTGGTCCCGGGCCGGCTCCTGCTGTTTGCCAGGTAGGTTTGATGTGGTTTTCCCAGGTGTGAAAGGGGGCAATCGGCTCTTGGAGTCAAAACCAGGAGTGTGCAGTGCTGGGGAATGAAGAAAACGGCTGGGAAGTCATGTAGCTATTGCAACAGCTGTGCAAATACTGGTTTAATCCAGGGCTGCTGTGATTAATAGAAAAGGTGTCATCTACGGTCACCATCCACTGTCCGGTGCATGAAACGGTGGCAGAGATCAGCCCAGCAGAACTCCCTGCTTTCTTATGTGGGAACTGGGCAGCACAAGGTGAACCAAGCTGCATGGAAGACTTGGAAAACAAGGGTTTTCCAGACAAAACAGTTTTCACAATCATGAAATGCTTCCTAGTCTTGGCGTAGCCTTGCCAGAGCTGGGGAGAGATGTCTGGGAATCCCTGGAGGGGAGGGTGGGGGTGTCTGCCTGCCTGTGTCTCTCTCTGAAAGGCTGGCAAATGGCCCCATGCTTGGAAAAGTGCGAGTGTGTGTGTGTCTGTCTGTTGGGGGGTCAGTGCTTCACCTGGCGGCGCTTCTCGCTGCCTTTTGGTGTTGGAGTAGGGAGGTCCAGGGGAAGCTGCAAACTCCTTGGCCAGCAAACGCAGTCCGGTCACAGGCCAAGGCTGCAGTGGGCAAGGATGTGGCATGCACAGGTGTGATGTGCAAGGCTGTGGTGTACACCGGTGCAGTGTGCAAGGCTGTGGTGTACACGGGTGAGTGTGCAAGGCTGTGGTGTACATGGGTGCAGTGTGCAAGGCTGTGGTGTACACGGGCGAGTGTGCCAGGCTCTGGTGTGCAAGGCTGTGATGTGCAAGGGTGCAGCATGTGATGGTGCCTCCCTCTCCCCTAACTGCTGAACCCACCTGGGAAGTGTTTCCCATGGCCAGGGTTTCATGCTGCCTGCGGTGCTGCAGCTGTGCCTGCGCTCTGAGGGTCGCTGCGGGTGGCTCCCGCCGCGGAGCGGTGCAGCAGCGGTGAGCCAGCCTTCCCTGCAGATGGCAGTGATATCCTGTGCTGCAACAAACCCTTTGCTGAATTTCCCCATACTTTTTTTCTGGCTGGGGGGTGGGGGTGGGGGGGGAGCGGAAACCAAACCACCAACCCTCCATGCAGCCTAAAGAGCAAATTTTACATAAACTTTGCTTTGTCCCCAGCCTGCAGCCTAGAGGGAGCAGTGCCGCTGTGAGGCGAAGTATTACATACCCCGATTCCCTGTAAAAGCCTAGAAAATGTTAAGATGTGTGGGCATAGTTCAATTACATTTATTCTTTCCAGTTATTGCTTATGTTAGTGGCCTTTTTAAAGGTAAATGAAGCCAATACGGTTTCTTGCAAGAGCCCTGTATAGATAACTAGCACAAATCCTGATTTACAGAACTGTTTGAGTTTAGAACTGGGAAAAAGTGTAGGGAAAAAGGGAAGAAAGGCACCCCTAAGCTAACGGTAGGCTGAGCTAGTCACTGGAGACTTCAACTCAGAAAAGAAAGGTTTCTCCCCACCTTTTCCTTTAGTGAAGGCTAACATGAAAAAGCTTTGAAATTAAACATCTGTTGGGCTTAGGTTTCAGTGGCTTGCTCGTGCTGATATAATCAGGCAGCTGAGAAGGCTTTCATGATACTGCTCATCTTCAATAAGGTTGTACAAAGAGTCCATGAAAAATTTACTCAAGCCACCTCAAACCTTCAGGACTATCCATCTCACCAGTGATCTAGCCTCACCGAGTATTTGACATATCAGGAGTATCCAGACGGAGCGGGTCAAAGCTGAGACCTTAGCATCACTCCAAGGAAAAATAACCTGCCAGTCAATGAAGCTTCACTTTGAATCGTAGCCAGTGGCATAGAAAATACATACATTCCCATGAGTGATGTGTTCATGTGCTCTTACCTAGCAGGATGCAGACGACGGCCGGTCGGTCATGCTCTGGGGGGCCCAAGAGCTGTGGTCGGCTGAGGTCCCTGTACAACACCTGAGCAGACCGCTGTGCTGCTGGCTGGAGGCGTTAGGGATGCCTGCGCATTGAAGCCACTTTATATATTGAAGCCACTTCATACATCGAAGCCACTTCATAAATAAGCCTGGAAAACTTTGGGAATTAACAGTAACATTTCAGAGCTCTCACGGTAAGTAAATGACGCTAACAAGGCCCCATTTCGCATAGGTGTTTTTCTTATGTGGGGAACCCTTTAATTTTAATTTGGGATGGGGAAAGTTTGCTGGGAGTTGCAGTCCCGCCCCTTCACTTGCCACGCAGCACACGTGTGGTCGTCACCACTGACTGCTCATCCTTCTCCAGCCAGTTTGTAATTTTTCTTTCAGCTAGAGGCAGATACATATTTTGGTATACAAAGGGCAGCGTTAGAGGCTTCAGCTGTAGTACAAATCAGGGCAAACTTGGCAAGGAATCAGGCAATAAGGCATAAGGAGGTCTGTTCTCGTACGGCTGGGTGGGGGTCACACATACTCCTGAGTCTTTGATGGCTTTTGATGCCTTGAGTTCACCTGGTGTAAAAAGTTAAGGCACACGGGTTTGTGACAATTTCTGACATCATTGCAGAAAAAATGTAAATTAAAGGGGGGGAAGCACAGAGCTGGCAAAATGTCATTGATATTATCTGTCAAAACAAATGTGAATCAAACTTTACTCCTGTGATTACTCCTAAGCTATCATTACAGGCCTGCCACAAAATCACAGCATGAATCTCTGCTCTGCTCTGCAGGGGCAGGGGCTGTAATATTTTCCCCTCGGCTGCACGCTTGCTGCTGCTCCGATGGCCCCCACCAAGGGCCGGGAGGGCACGTGGGCGCAGGCAGTCACTGTGGCTTTCTGGAGAGAGGTTCCGAAAT
The DNA here is from genome assembly GCF_017639655.2 of Falco naumanni. NCBI lineage: Eukaryota > Metazoa > Chordata > Aves > Falconiformes > Falconidae > Falco > Falco naumanni. The sequence continues at coordinate 29,564,152 of NC_054063.1, read as the reverse complement.
GTGACATCCTAACCCGCTCCAAACCTCCAGCCGTATTTCTGACCAGGCGTTCCCAGTTGCTGCTCTCAGCAAAAGGTGGTGGATGACCCGGGCTGCTCCCGGGGGACCTTTGAGTCATATTTTCTCTGCTCTTTCCTCGTGGTGCTGCCGGAGGAGAGGGCTCAGGGGGGTGATGGGGCTCCCTGCGTGGGGCCAGCACTGACCGGGCTGTCTCACCAGCTCACCAGAGGCAGGGAGCCAGGGTCAGTGTCAAATGCAGGGGCTGCAGAGTTCAGCTGCAATTACTACCCGGAGCCCAGGGCACAGCCTAGCCCTCGGAGCAGTTACTATCACCTAGAAATGGCTGCTTGACTTGCACACCGCCCCACAGCCATGCCGAAATGCAGCAGCTGGCTGAGGACGGGCTGGTACGTGTTTAGCTGTTTGCTGAAGAACACAAGGCTGGTGTGGTGAGTGCTGGGGGCTTGCTCCCCGTACCCCACCCCTGGCCTGAAAGTCCATTTCATCAAAAATTCCCGAGCAGAGCTGAGCTCTCACAAGTAATTAGCTAATAGACTGCCATGCTCAAAAAAAAAAAAAAAATATCCTTTTACTATTTATATTTTTCTATTTCTGAGCAACAGATAGAGAACGTTTGTGTTTCACACGCGGGCCTTCCCTGCTCAGCTCTGCCTCCGTGCCCTCCCGCTTGATTTCAGCTACAATTTTGGGCCTACAGTCTACTGAATAAAGAGGTGCCTTTGTGCTGCAGCCACCTCTAGAGCCTGGATATGGCCAACTCGTTGACAGTGCAGCCCCTGCCCACCTCTTCTGCCTCCCCCTTCCCTGGGCTTTCGGTTCCTCACAGCCTCAGCAATTTTGCTGCACCAGCAGCCTTGCCCTTCGGTTTAGGAGGAGCTCAAATCCTGTGCTGCGGTCTTCTTTTCCCTAAATAAAAATAATTCAAGCCCCTCTACAACATGAGTTCACCCAGGTGATAGCTGTTTGCAGAAGATGGTCCAGCTAAAGCACAAGGTGAGCAGGGATCAGGAAGACAAGGACAGCATTGGGTGGCAGCTCATTGTCCCTGCGAGTCTCCCTTCGCAGCAGCCCAGTGGAGCACGGCCACCTGAGCAAGCCAGTGATGATGTATTTAGACAAGAATCTGGTATGAAGCTGAAATGCAGCTTCTTAAATTAAGTAAATTACTTTTGTACTTAAATAAATAATTAAAAAAAAACCCCCAACCAAACTTGTAAATCACGTATTTACACAATGGAGCACGCGAGCAAGCAAGTTCTCACACAAAACCCAGATGTTCATTAGAAACACGAATTTTTTTCTTCCTTGCTGCTACCATGAAAAGTAAAACTGGGAAAAAAAGCCAGCTGTGTTGAAGAGGTATAAAGTAGTCAGTTAAGTCTACAAAATCCAGGAAATTTCCTGGGTTGGGGAACTGGGGTGCTGTTGTAGTCTTTTCATTTGGACCCAAGACATAAATTAAAGCCAGAGTATCAAGTCAGGTGCTCAAGTTCTCAGCCCTTAGCTGTGGAATTTCCAGGTTAAGTTACTTAAATTTTCCTGTTGCTGAATAAAGCTAAATTCCTGTGTGCCATATATTTGCTCATCATAAAATGTTCTCTCCTAGCCAGTAACAGCTTCTTTGTTGGCGAAGCCTGTCTGGTTTATGAGCTTCCCAGCCTTTGTACAGTGTACTGGGAGTTAAGAACTTCCACATGGTGCTTGCTCTGAGGCTTTTGTGAATAAGCAAAGCAAAGCAAAGCCCTTGCTCTGTGTCCAACATGCATCAAATATGGTTTTAATTCTGTGTTTTTAAACGCAAAGGATAATATTGATTCTGTTAAGGTAAATGTCTTTAATTGTATGCTATATAAACTCGACTCTTACTGAGACATAATGGGCTCTGGGCTTTCTTCCAGCACAGCAGTATGAAAATGTATCTGTTTGTGTCTCCAGTAGAGAAATGCAGAATTAAGCTTTAGATGAACAAAAATTAAATGGAGTCCACACCCAGTCTCTAAAAAGCATATATTGATACAGAAGGACATTTGCACAGATAGAAATTAATGCTACTAATTAAGCCAGGTCAAAACTCTGGAGTACCTGTTGATGCGGATGGTTTAGTGCTTTTTATTTGGGTGGTGCTGGCGGGAAAAGAAAATTCAATGAGGGAACATAGTAAGAGAAAGTGAAGAAGTTAATAAAACTGTCACTGCATGTATCAGTCTATCTCATCTACAGAAATGGAATGGGCTCTCGATGCAAAGGGGTACTGGGCATCTCATTAACAAAGTGGTGCTCCACGCTCTGAAATCCTTATGCACACCCCTCTTGTGAGTATTTAGGAGGGCGATGAGGAATGAGGACAAGATGACTATATTAGTTTATCAAAGGTGATAAAGGTATTTAAGAATAGACCAAACACTCATGCAGCAGATGATATCCTTTCATTTATTGCTAAACTACCATAGTACAGGCAATATATAAAAATATTTTACAGATAGCAAAAAATCATTACATTGGAGGTTAACATTGTTGTTGTAGGAATGTGAATGGTATAAAACCTTTTCCGATTCTTAAAGTTAGGTTTCTGAATGAACAGCTTGATTAAAAAGACATCTGCCAGGATGATTTCAGCGACAATTGCTCGCTCATATTTATTAACATATGGTTTTACCTGAACATAAAGGGTAGAACTTCAGCAAGGAGGCTTGGACTTCTGTGAAGAGGGCATCACTTCATAATTACACATAATCATACACACATGTACACACAAATATGTAAGTCCCAATTAGGCCACCATTATTAAGACAGAACTGTAGCTTGATTCTCTGTTGCCAGGTCTCACCACACTACTTGTGTAGTAAGGTACTGATCAGCATCAGTAAAATAAAGACAGTTTAATCCTGGAATAACTGATTATTCCAACTACACATCCATGGATTTCTGGGCTATTACAGACACATAAATCATTACTCATTTTTGTGAGTCAGTCATTCTAGAACTTTCTACCCGATTTTGCTATTTTCTGAGAGTTATTGAAATAAACCTCAAATTACTAGCTTTTCCCAGATAACCACTCATCTGCAGCCTATATGAACTTACACAGTACCAGCACCTTCATTTGAAATTTATTGCAATGTGAGTTGGGTACCAATATTATATATTTTTTTTGTACCCCAGGAACAATGAAAATGGCTAAACAAATCTTTAACAGACTGTAATAGATTAGATACTGGCTGGTAGTTGAGCAAATAGCTACCAGCTGTCACCCACTGCAGTTATAAAGTAGCAGACATTAAAGACAGATGTCAATCTTATGTCAAACATTCAAAGAAGTGGATTATTCCTTCTGAACTGAGATGAATAAAGAATTATAACTTTCCAGGTGTGATGGCAAATAGATGCCTTACATTTACAGGTAAGAAAACACTGCAATGTAAACGATGAGGAAAACAGTTGATTTCTGGAGAATTTGGAATTCACCCAGTCTAAATCCAACATCGGTGTCTCTTCCTATTGCACAGGAATACATAACATAAATAACAAACACTTAGAATAGCACATAAACTGGAACATCTGATGATTTTAAGTGGTGCAAAATTTATGAAGATCTGAATCAACTTACAATTTGAAATTAAGAGAGTAATTTTCTTGAATCCCATCTGGCAGATAACTGTTCCTTATTAAGTAGCAATTTGGAAAGAAATGCAGTGGAAAAAGTCAGATTGAAATATTTAGAAACATATTTCTGAAGCGTTTAAAGCGGTCTTTGAAGTCTTTGGAAAATTTATCAAATATTTCTTTTTAGAACAATAACAATTCAACAACAATTGCATAGAAAATTAATACACTTAGAAAATGAAAATTGATCCTTTATAAATACTATCCTTAATCCAAAAGGTGTTGCATATTTGGTCAGACAAAAAGCATAGACACTTTTTTGTAAAGATATGGATTACAAAATATACTTTTAAAAACATGCTAGCTAATCTGAGAACTGTTTTAGATACGTTATTAAGCAGCAGTATTTTATACAATAGAGAATAACATAGTGCTGGTTTTGGAAATATTCTACATTCAGAAAATGCCGTATTCCTACAAGAAGAATGGAAGTGCTACATATTTACATGGATACAAATAAAGCAAGTGCAAAAACCATGGCTCTTCTACATTCTTTCTACCAATAAAAACACATACATTAGACACTTCGTTCCATCACTGTTGTTCAGATCTTACATTTTGCTCATTCTCATGGAGAAAAACAAAAACGGGACTTCATACTTCATTGCAAGTATCTTCATGAGCAATTACTCTCCTGCCAAACTGTACTTCCAACGCTCATAACTGACAAAAAAAAAGTCATCCTGATATCTGTCCACTCCCATTCCACTCTCAGACTGTTTACATATCATGAATGATGATTTTATTCTACGTATTCATATATTTGATGCAGAAGTTTATAGAAGCTCATCCTGTATTTGCAGCCAAAGCTTGGATGGAAAAATGGAAGTTAAAAAAATGCACGCACACGCACAAAAAAAGAAAGATATGAACTTTTGAGTTCCAACGAGCCCCATGTACTTTGCATGGTATAACTTTGATGGAAAAATGCATTAGAGTTGTTCACCCTCTAGACAATATATTTGGAGGCCTTTGGTACAATGGCAGGAAGGCACTGTGGTGAAACATTCAGATAACTGAGGAAAGACAGTATTTCCTCATGTGCAAATATGGCTATCTTCCAGATAAAGTGAGAACAAATTACTCACAAAATGGTATTAACTCTTCCAAGGTTAAGCTAATACTTCTACAGAAAGAGCGCAAATAAGTTGTACTAAGTAACAAAATATTAATACTGGAAAAACACTGCTCAGCAAGAACAGGAAATAATTTAGTACTGTATATTTTGAAGTTCTTCAGCCTAGCTATATAATTTTAACATACTCGTTTTCTTTTTAAAAAGAGACAGCAATGCATAACGCTATGTCTGAGGATACTCCTTTTCTCCAGAAATAAATATAAAGTTGGTTAAAGCTGTATTATTTGACTAACAGTTGCATGTAAAAGCAAATAGAGTAGCACAGCCTGACCTCATGTAGCTGTAAATAAAACCACTAAAATGTAGTCTATATTATATACATCTTATGACCCCCTCGATCCAGTAGCTGGCTTCATGTGCCTGCAGACAGCTGGCTGACTGGAGCCAGTTATAGGATCGTGACCCAAGTTTGTAATGGGGTTGTGTGTGTTCGTATATCATCATATTTATATAATACAGCCATATAGGTATATATGGTTATATTATAAAAATATGCATGTATATGCACCTACACAAACACACATACAGATTAATACCTATGCATTAAAAATGAGGAAGAAATACAGCTAATGCAAGCACAAGTAAAGCACTTGTAGCTAAATGTGCTACAAAAAAAATAAAATAACCCTCTCCCCCTCTCTACAGCAAAGTGCCCAAAGGGACACAAAAAAGCAGTGGAAATTTTGTCTTTTGGTTAAAGAGTGCATGTTCCATGGGTGCATCCTGCAAAGTAGCTTTGCTGGAGTGTTCCAAGGCTCAGGAGCTTCCCTGCCTGGGTCCCTTTGAATGCTGAAAAGCCTTTGCTATAAGTCCACATTTTTCTTGTCTGCTATGCACATTTATTATGCCTTACAGTAAAAAGGGGAGAAAGATGCTTAAATGATCAGTGGGGGATAGTGGCAAAAATTAAAAATAAACATGAGTCCACATCACGAACATGCATATTGCAATTGCACATTGCAGGAGGACTGTGAGTGGATTTGGTGTGTGGTTATCTGACTTCAAGATCAGCCACTTATCTGTATACAGAGGACTATTGACAAGCAGTTGCTATCGACAATCACTAAATAAGCAGCAATATTTTTAGATTACATCAGTGCATCTACAGATTTGAAAAGACGTTCATGTTCTTCTTTGATAATCTATTTAAAATCCAGTAAGAGAAAAGCTTGTCAGTTATTTGGGGTTTTATGTGAATGGGGTTTTTTTAAACTTCTCCTATATGTCACAGGTTTAATTCAGAGAAAACTAGATGTTCATTTTTGATACTTCCAAGCACGAATTCTGTGAAACCGGCAGACACATTCAGTCTGTTCTTTTACTCAGATGCAGCAAAGAACTTCTGACAGGCAACTTTTGGCCTGAGGAATTGCTCAAAGTGATGCAAAACACCAGACTGCATTAAAAATCCATAGTATATGTCAGATTCTGGCGAAGTGGCAGTTTTAAAACAGTCCAAAATAGCTTATTTGAGGCATGTGAGCCAGTCAAAGTACTGTATGAGTGCTGTTTAACAATCAATAACTCCCCTGTGCAGAAGTCATTTCAGCTAGTCTGAGCTTCAGTTTTGTTTCCGTAAAAGTCAGCAATAAACCTGGCCATTTTCACCTCTGCTGGTAACAGGCGGTCAGGTCAGGTGTTCTGGGGAGTCTAATGCTTCTGTCTCCCACTCTAAAACTGACAGATGACCTTGCAGAACTTAAGCACCAACTTTTAGAGGCAGAAAATGTGTTTTTCTCAATGCTCCTGAAATGTTTTCTGTTGAAATGAGCACATACTCTGCAGGGTTTGTGCAAGATCTTTCTTGCAATACTGGGGAACCAGTTATGCAGCCGCTCTGCTGGTCTGCTGTATTCATATAACCTAATTCCTGCTGTAAGCATGTGGACACGTAGGTATTCAGCAAAGTTTACTGTGAAACAACTGAAAACAGCATAGTTTCACTGTTTTTTTCTAGAACAGAGCTCAGGCTCTGCCCTCTTAAAAGTATCAGTGTTCCTCATTTACAAAATTAGGAAATATTACTATGTATTTACTACGATGTTATGGATATCCTTTCCTGTACATTGATTATCCATTCACGATGCCTTTTTATCACACTGTGGGAGCAACGACACACCAAAATGTTATAAACTTGCTAGCCGTACAACTGCAGATGGCAGCGGTTATCTTTTATCATGATAAGCATGTGTCAGTACAGTATATTCTAACACATGAAGCAAAACATACAAACATACTAACTCACGTGGAAATTTAACCTTTCCAGAAATTGCTGGTAGCTTTGCAAAGCTAAAGAGACAAGGTGAATATAAATAAGCGTATACTTTTTCTGGAACATATGGCTTCTGTAAGATGCAATTATTTTCTTCTGCAGCTTGTGTGGTTAAATATTACAGCTGCTAAATGAGTCAAGTTATGAGCCAACAGCAGGTTCTATACGACAAGAAACAGCAACAATTTCTTAGAGAGAAAATAACTAAGATGTGTTCATACACTGCCTAAATATTAACAAGGATCAATCATAAAATCTTTGGATTTACTGTGACTCCTATATATTAATTTCTGTTTTATCTGGGTTTACTTTACCCTGGGACAGGCGTTACAACTGCTGAATTTCTCTTTTCACTGGTTATCTGTGAGCATCCCTCTCCTTCAATTCCTACCCACTTGGACAAGAAAAATGAAGAAAGCTCCTGAATTCAGCTGACATCTACTGTTTGAAATACTGATCACAGTGCTCCGTCAGAAAAAAGTGGCTTTTGATCCCAGGTCGGTTAAAGGCCAAGCAAGCTTGGGTTGCCTCAGTTTCCTACAACTTCAAAATTTCTCAGAAGGGCTTAAGAGACCTGAGGGCAAGTCATTGTTAGTGAACCACAAAATGTCATTTTTCTTCTATGGAATATATTACTCTCTCTTCCCCCGTTTCCCACCCCACCCAAATAAGCACTAATATATAACCTCCTTTGCTTTGTGCAGTGTTCAGGAGTGACCTATCACTTCTCCCTTATTACTAAGATAGATCGATACATAGATAGATATTTTGCAGCAGGCTTGAAGAGTTTCCTCAGACAGATGCTCTGTTACATGAGAACAATATGATCTTTGGACGAAAGGAAGGGTGTCCTTCTTGATGTTTACAGAGAGAGGTGGCAAGTTGCTTAGTCAAGGCTGTCAGCTTGATGCCAATACATTGTTCCTTGCATTGAATTGGTGCCTTGAGATGAACAGTTAAGGAAGCAGGAGGTTGCAGGGGCATTGGAAGGATCTAAGAGGTCAGTTATGGAAGGATTCAGTAAAAGTTGTCTCACAAATCTCTTCTTCTATGTCTGATTTCTGGCAGGGAGTCCAGAAAATTCCTTCCTGATAATTTCATTAACTGTGAAATAAAAGAAAGAGGAAGAAATGTTAGAGCACTTTCAAAATCACAAGAAGTAAAAGCAATCCTTGAGCAGTTTGCTGTTAAGCTGAAAAAAATCCCCTCTGTATTGGTAACACAATATTATTAAAACCTAAGACTTTAAGTCCTATTGACCCAGATTACACGTTTTTTGAAGGCAAGGGGGAAGAAGCGGAGAGAGGTGGTTTACACTGTGTTCAGCGTGCTTTAAGTACCGTAAAAACACAACTGAGAGTGTACCATGTGTCCAGTACATGCCACATCCTTTACATACACAACACCTTCCCTCTTTCACAGACATTTCCTTCACCCGAGGTAAAAAAGAAAAATCTGTACATATCTAAGCATTTTAACATTTTCATTAGGCTGAAATAAGAGTATTTTGAAAAGAAAAAGGTCAGGTTTGGAGAAAATACAGTGGACAGTGCTGAAAACACAGAGATTGTAATTCAGGTGAAAAAGTGTTGACTGTTTTGTGTTTGGTTTGTTGCTGTGTTGGGGTTTTTTTGTTTTGTTTTGTTTTTTAAATCTTGCTGTAGACTCTATTTGCTCTAATTTTTATCCTAGTTTGTTTGTAGATCGTAGCATAAGCCAACTTCCATGCACCGCTATGATACCCTGAGAGGCTGGGACAGGCCTGTTAATAAAGCTCAAGAGACGACACTGAAGAATTTTGATCTCTGTTCAAAAAACCAAAACAATATTACATGTTACATACAACAGCCATTCTCTCCTGTCTGCCTTTCACAGTTATTTCCCTAAAGCACCCTTTGCTACCTCCTGGAACAACAATTCTGTAAAGGCTGCACTTTCACTAGGAGAGACCTAAAACATGAGCATTTTGGTGCAAAACTCCAAAACTGCCTGTTTTGGGGCTCCATTTCACATGCAGGTCCTTGGCACTATATTCACCAAGGGGGTCCACAGTTTTGAAACAGTCTGTCTACTTTGCAAATTTGCCTTAAAACCAGAAGACCAAATTTTCTAAGGTTTCAGACCCCAGATCTAAATGATTTCTCCCTGTTGACATTTAAGGGCTAAGACAAGGACTAACTGAAACCAAAGATGACCCTCATCCAAGACTGATTAATCCTCAAGCATGCAGCTGTAAGACTTCTCCATATTTAGGCCCATTTCTAACACGAAATATGATAAATATGAAAAAAAAAATAATTAGCATGGTGTTTCACCACTTCCCACAATTAAAAAAGCTGATGCCCAATCTCTTATTGCTTCTGGGAAGGGGAACACATGTATTAGTGTTCAATAGTTACAACTAGTAGTTTGAAATCAACCTCCACTCTATGTGCAATGGAATTTACCTTTGAGAAAGTAAAATCTATGTTCTGTGCAAAGCTCCACCTTATTACTGTACGGATGTCTGTTGTGGTGGGATATACTTCTCAAGAACTTAGTATTCACACAGAGCGTGGCACAGGTGCTTGACGGGAGGAGCAGGGAGGCAGCCCTCTGCATGTCCGCGTACAGTGAAATCTCCTGAAGGGACAGTTTCCATCCCTCCGTGCTCAAAAATCCCACCGCTAACAGCCCAGAGTTTAACTCTTTCTAATTCCAGGCAGGGAATGCCTGATTTCAACCAGACTGGTGCCTCTTGGAGAGGACAGAGGCAAAAAAGCACCACTGACAGCAGAACTCCTGTCCTCTCCTGCTGCCCAACTTTCTACCTGCCACCATCACCAGCTGGCTTCTACCAGCCTTTTGGGCTAGTTCTTGCAAATAAAGCACATGTGGCGTTTTTAATGTGTTGCTGCTCTGCAGTGTAAGCAAACAACCAGTGGGAGGTGAGGTTGGTCCACTTTCAGGCAAAAAAAACCCTCCTTCAGCTCAGCTAAGAGCTTCCTGTTTGCTCTACCCAGGAAATGAGAGGAGCAGGTCTTCAATGGAAATTTTTCACAGCCTCAGCTAAAAATAGCAGTGAGGTAAAAGAAGTGGGCACCCACTCTTACAGGGTCATTTCCTTTCTAAAAACAAGTGGGCTGAGACTGAGGGCCGCTTTATTTATCAACACGTTTGTTTTAGCAGCCAGTGTACCAAAAAATACTGTGCACGAGTTTCCTTTCATTTAATACAGCCACCACGCGTGGAAATATCTGAGCCAACCGTCACCTTCATTTAGGAAGGGTTAAATATAAAGTGAAAAGTGAGTAGATAATTAAATGGAGTTTACTAAACCGACAGTCTTTTGAGGGGTCCAGTTCTGGTTCTGTTTCCCTGCCTGAGCTTTAAGCAAAGTGGAACCTGTTGCACAGCACCAGCAGAGCAGGAGCCAGCGCAGGCCCTCTGCTCGCCAGCCCCAGGCAGCTTGGACGGCGTGGTAAAAAGCTTACTCAGCCGCAAACTTCACTTTCCCTCCTTATGTGTTGCATGGGAGGTCAGCAGTAGGGTTTGTGGGCTGAAGTTACAGGGGCATTACAACCTGCCAAGCCTTAAAAGTTGCGGGGGGAACAGTATGAAACATTAACCCTATAGACGGGCTGCAGGACTGTGCTCAGAGAGCTGGGCTCTCTCTGTGCCAGCTCTTACGGGTGGCAAATTGGGTTTTTGTTGTAAACCTCTGGATGACAAGAGAGCTCCCTCTCATCAGTTGGCCTGTAGCCACCCTGAATTTCACCTAAATTCAAATGGTGAGGGAAGTTAGGTGCAGTTTAAGCTGGGCAACATTAGTCTGGCAGCTCTAAGGGCAAGATGTGTAAGTCAATGATTGTCCCAGCACAAAAAGCCCTCATCTACAACCACAGCCCCTAAATCTAATGAATATGTAAATGTAACAGGAATAGATCCCAAGGCAAGCATCTCTCTCTCAGGTCAGAGTCACCTCCGGACTAAGTCTAGTGAAATCACACACCTTTCGTGATCTGCTCCAGATCTGGGAGCAACATAGATCCAGATCCGGGTGTAATCTCAGTGATCTGGGTTTCAATAGTAGGTTGAACAAAATCAGCAAACTGAGAGATACCTAAACTTTAGAAGAAGCCGAGATCATGCGCTGAACTTGCTGTTCTGAACTCCCACCTGTCTTTTTTTGGTAGCATGGTTAAAATGTATCTCAAGCATCAGTTCTCATTATTTGCTCATTTCTAGCCCAGAGGAAATGGAGATGATGTGATTAATAAATAAAACATTGTTATTTAAGGTGCCTAGCATGCAGCAGCTCTAGAGCACACTGCTATTGATCCGTTTAATGAGAGCGAAATGATTAAATGGGGCCATAAGGCCATACACAAAGATAATGAAAGATTAAATCATAGAAAAGGATATTGAAATTACAGTTGACGTCAGCTATCCGGACCAAGGAAATGCCTAGTTAGGCCTGAATCCCTTCAGCGTATCTCTGTTAGATACTGCTGTCATAGTATTACAACTGCCCCAGTGCTTGGGGATTCCCTAGTTAGTTGAATGCAAGAGGCTGGTTGAAATCATGGGAGAATCTCTGTGTTCCTCTAATCACTCGGCTTTGATGGGTTAGAGTCAGTCTCTCAGGCTCCAGTCCTCAAAGACATTTAAGACTCTAATTCACATCCTCTCAGATAGAAATCTGGAGTATATTCACTTGTGGGATGATAGTGGGTTGTATTAAATACCGAGCTTCAACTAGTAGTCCAGAGACAGAAAACAGTCTCCAATTTTAGCTGGCAATGAGTCAGGCTCTTTGTTATTGATTATATACGTGCACACACACTCATATGCATGCGTGCACACACATACACACACACGCACTGGAGTAACAACTTTACTAGTGTTATTCCACATATGTATCTGGAATAACAGCAGTGAAGTCAATGTTGTCACAGCACTATACCCGTGGCAGTGACTGGGGTCTTGTGCCCTTTGGGGATCCTGCAAGGCTGAGGGTCTTGTCAGAGGAGGCAAAGCTCAGCTCCAGCGGGCTCCTCCCTGCACCGGGCAGGGATCCTGCAATATTCCATGTTTGCTCTGCTGATGCAGCCAAGAGACGTTTTTACATGCAGAGCAAACATGAGACACGCAGGGAGGAACTAATGGCACAACAGGGACTGGGGAGGAAAGTTGAACCCTGAATTTTTAGCGTGCCCTCAAAACGTGACCAGGCAAACCATGGTCTTAACGTGCTTCTAGCTGCTGCCTGGGAACGTCAGGATGCTTTAGCCCAGCATGCACAACCCCATCTCTCCTTCCCTGCCCACCAGCCCCCAGCTACTTCAGGACAGCTCTGTGGTACACAAATGGGGAAGAAAAAGAATGAAAAAATTAAATTAAATAAGATTTTAAACCCTTTAAGCCAAATAAAAAGGGGCATGACTTTTTAATTGAAAAAATAAATAAATAAAGGTTAAGAGAAACACACAGCTGGAGAAAAGGCAGAAAAATACCAATTACCTTTCTTTTTGATTGCTTGGATCAAAGATCACAGTCATTCTTTTTCATATAATGTTTTGTATCCAGCTAAGGTGTGTATCTATCAGCTCTGAAAAAGATTTGCAAAACCATTTTTGAGAAAAAAAGGTAACCTTTGACCTATATTGCAAGGCCAAATGTTACAGTTTTCAGCTACTCTTTCATTTTCTGATTTAATTTATTAAAAGGACATTTCAGCATATACAATACATAAGGCAGAACTTAACCGCTGACCTTTCTGTTTGCTCAGATCCAGCACTAGATTTACTTTTCCCCCTCTTTTCTCAACTGATGTTATCTAAAAATAAGTACACAAAAAATAACACTCCTAAATTGATCACAAAACATGCGAAATGCTGATAATTTGATCTGAGACTTCAGAGTCACAGGAGGTCCATGCATCTTGTAAGTCAGGTCAAAGACTAGTCACTGCCTTTTGCAAAATGCAGTTATATTATCATCTTAGTGGCCCAAATAAAACATGACACATTTATGCCAGACCAAAAGTCAGTCCCTTTTAAATAAGAGATCTAACCACAGTGGCCATGTAAATTAGACTTCGCCTTAATTGTAAAGAACAGGAAAGGATGTGCAAAGAAAGTGTGAAAGTTACAGTCTTTCCTTCAAACACAAAAGGATGAATTTTTTTTCTCATAAAATGGCAATATTTAAAATGCTGTTTCATTTTCTTTCTGTCTTTTTAGATTTCTTTTGAATTCACATGAAAGCATTTGGCACTTCTGCAAAACCATATGGAAATTTTAAAAAGTAACTACAATATTAAGAAGGAAAAAGTGCTTCTTAAAAACTAAGTTAGTTTTAAGCACAAGATTCAGAAGTGTCTTTGCTGCTGGACTTCAGGTGACTATATATAGAAAAGAAATATTTTACTTGGCTCCCACAGATTGTGCAGCCACGTATCATACACTGGAACCTACCACTCAGTACACAGCCTATTTTATATTCTGCATCCTGGAAAATCAGCTTTTGCACATGCAAGCAGAGCAACTAATTGACTAGTAAATACAAATGTAGGTGTATCAGGCAGAAGGAGCCCAAACCCAACAAACTGTGCTGGGGAAAAATACTGTGTGTGTGTGGCAGGGGGTTGTTTTATAAATCAACAGCAATGAAAGGCTTTTTTTCTGGAAAATGGGGATGTATAACTACTAAGAGGTTCTTAGCTGTGAAGCCTTACTTTAATTACATACCAAAAAAAGATTTTACTCCTCCTTATTGAAATAATGCAAATAGATGCACCCTGCAACTTTTCTTCCTTGTCCTGCTTGTAATCTATGTAGCCTGGGTAAACTATAAACCTCTTCAACACCATGCAGCCCAACAGCAAACAGGTCATCTCCATTAGTTAAGCAAACTCTTGGAAGAAGTCACTGATCTCCAACTAGGTGACAATTCAAGTCCCATGATGCATTTTTGCTATAGTAGTTTCAATAGACCCAAAACCCATCGGCATCTTTCCATGAATTTAACATCATAATATAGATATCTGATGGAAAACAGAATTTAAATAAAATGCATATTCTTGGCTAAAGTGTGTCCCAATTGAAATCAGTATCTAAACTTGTGATTCACAGAATCTGGATTTCATTCAAGACATTTAAATATCCTTCCCTGATATTTCAATATAGCTCCAGAGTGAGGTGCAAAAATAAAACAATCAGTATCTGTGGTACTATCCTACCCAAAATCTTTAACAGGAAGCTGGGTGTGCCTGTAAGAAAAGAGCAGAAAATAAAGATAGCATTTCTGCTAAAAAAAAAAAAAAATCCATGTCCTCAAAGCACTATACATCAAAACCATCAAGAAGGGAATACTCAAAACACAAATCGCCTGTGACACTACCCCAGAAACGTTAAGGATTTTCTAAGTACTTTCATTATTGTCACTGTGCTTGCAGAAAAGATCAACAGCCTACCACTACAAAACAACTGCGTTAAAAGTGTCAGGAAAAAGCATGACCTAGTAGTTAGAGAAGACGACTGGATAGTGGGATTCCAGAGGCTGGGCCTCTGCTATACCATCATCTTGCCATATGGCCCTGGCCAAGTCCAATTATCCCTGCAGGACCAGATTTATTACAGGTTTGCTTTGGTCTGAAAAATGCAGAAAGACTGCGAAGGTCACATCCAGGGAACCTCAACAATACATGCCAAGCTAAAAGAAAAAAGCCTGAAATGATGATGGCCTGCATAGAATGAGCCTATACTAAGACTGTGGATGTAGTAGAGAGCAGTCATTTTCAAAAGTCCCTATAGGGATGTTTTAAAGTCCTTTAGGTAGTTTAGATCTCAAACTACCAAAGGCATGAGGTGCTGAGCTCACTTAGGAACTCAAAATCCTAGTAGGCAACAATTTAAGTTACCAAGCTAAAACCTTTAAACCTATATATGTCAGACAATGTTGGAGTGCCCAGTACCTCTAAAAATTATGTCCTAAGTATTTCTATTAGGAAATTGAGCCAATAGGTAACAGAGACCACTCTGAAGACAGTGACCTGTTCTGACTTTGCTGAACATTTAAAGTCAGGAGACTAAGGAGCATCCATCAGCCCTGGGGATGCTTTGTCCTGGGAGACACTGCGGTACCACTTGTGACAAGCTGCACAGATGCTCTTTCCACTGAGTGTGTGGGAAGTCTAGGACTGGTGTCCCCAGCCAGTTGGTAGCTTGAGTAATTTCTTTCAGACAAAGAAGCCTTTGCTTTTGTTTATTCATGCATTATCCTCAGACAGAAATTGTTACTGCACTTCCTTCCAGCCAAGCTCTCCTCAGTGATACAAAGCAAAGTGACCAGTTACAGAAGAAGGAAAACAAAGCATTTTGCAGCAGTGGAGATAATGTGAAACCTGTGCTGCTCTCCCAGTACTACCTGCCATGCACAGAGCTGTTGAGTGCCTGTCCTATTTTGCCACGCTTCACTTCAGCTTGTTACACAAATGGTTACAATCTTGTAAATCAGTAATAAGTTGCACCTGAACCTGTAAGTGATTAGTAAAAAATCCTTACACTTCCATGGCCAGAGGACTTTCACATAGTTAATCAGTTAAGAAAAGAAATGGGTGTTAACTGGTTGTTTAATTCCCTGGAAGACCAGTTTATTAAGACCAGTAGCAAAACGACTGAAATCCAAAGTGCAAACAATAAATGGGAGAACTATATTGCTTACAAACGACATACTCCTGTAGAAACAGGCACCAAATGTTGCCCTAAAGTGAGCTGAATGGAAGAATTCTAAGGCTGAGCAGGTGCTGTTTGTGGTGCTTTCAGTTATTTAATCCATTTGATCCCTATTTGAAACTAGTGGGAATCAATGAGTTAAGTTTTCTAGGTACCTTCTCCATGAGGCAGGAAAGGGGATTATGTGATATTTGCAGGACACACATGCGCACACGCATGAGCTTTCTCATCCTGGCCTGTTGACTGGAACAGCAAGAGAAAGAGCAATTTTTGCTCCAGAGTGTGATTTCCTGTTTCGTTGATGGATCTAAGTATTTGGTTGTTAACGTTTTATCAGAAGATTCTCAGGTAGGTGCAAACCCTGCCTATGCATCCACTGGAGGAAGAATCCGCACCAGCTGGCAATCTGGAAAGTGCACCTTCAGGCATAACTTCGTGCCCTTTCCCTCCTGCCCTGTTAGGCTTCAGCATATCACTGTGGGAAGCCCCTGGAACTCATCTGCAGGCTCAGTCCCCCTGCTGTAAACAATCCTTAATTTAGAGGAGTTGCATCTTAGTCACTGCATGAGTACAATGGGAAGAGACACCCCATCAAACTGGGGCGTTTCTTTAAATCTCACTCTCAGAACCTTTTTTCTGCCCGGTCCACAGCGCTGCACATACTGAACCAGAACCCCAGGGGTGGCAGTCAGGGGGGCACCCAGTGCCAGGCACTTCCAATCTCATTCATGGGTTACCTGACAAAGGACTGGCTCTGAATATTAACACTGACACTGTCGGGAACTATATGAACATGAAGCAAAAACTCTTGTTATTATTAAATTTGCTAAGATGATGATAAATACACTTTATTTATTAGATAAACCCTTTAAGTCTGTTTAATTGCTACACATAAGTTATAAAGGGACTGCAACAAGATGTGAGAGCTTTGTGCAGTTCTACGAGTCTCAGCAGCAAGTTTGGGAAGGATACCTTGAAAGTGGAAAACTAGATCAGCCTGGGTGTGATGAGGAACTCCAGGCCACCGTGGATTTGGTTTGTAGTAGCTTTCCATAACAAAGTCTTTTTTTAACTGACTGACTTTCTGCTCACATATATTTAGATATGACTTTCATTCTGCAGTACTTTGATGCCAGATAGTTTTGGCTGAAATTGTAAGGGAAGGGACATGTGTTTGAGTCATGAAGTTGGCTCTCTCTAGTTGATAGTTAGCAAGTTACTGAGAAAAGATGAAGTTTGTATTTAGTTTCAGTTAACATGCAATGAGACCGAGAAAAATATTCCAAGGAGAATACGCACATAATAAATAAATACACAAAAACTTATACCAGAAGGGTATGGAGTACATTCTCTTCAACCACATTAGCTGGCTAAACCAATACAGAACTATCAGGCTGATAAACTGAAGCTTAAGAAACACAAGAAGAGTCTTCGTTTTGTCACTTCTCACTCTTAATCTGACACTGCAGCAGCTGCTGCTCCTGCAAAGCACAAGGGTGAACTGTGCTCGCATCTATTTTTGTGTGTGTGGTTTGGACCTTACGAATTGCTGCATAACTGCTGAGATAAGCAGTGCCATTTGGTATTAAGACATACTTCTTCTAGATTCAAAACAGCAAAACCAAAGGAGGCTGGTGATGACTTTTTCTTACAGTAGCTTGCACCTCATGGTTTGAAAGCTAATGAAATTGGTAATAGATACCACAATGCCTCTGAAATAGTAACTGCCAGCAGGAAAAGCACACAAGCGATAGCACTATTTATTCACATGTCACTTTGCAGTTTCATCATTCTCCTAGACTTAACCTATTTACTAAGAGGCGTTATGAGTCATTCAGCACAGTGTTTCAAAAACAGAGAGAGAAAAGAGAATGGATGGGAGAAAGCTATTTTTTACAGGAAATAATTGGGGGGTAGGAACCAAAGAACAGTTACAGCATGTTCAGGATTAGCTGAAAGTAACAAGAATAGGCAATGCCGCTGCTTTTTTTTTTTTTATTTCTGTCACAAAGGAACTACCAGAACAAATATTTAATTGAGGGGAAACAAACCATTTAACAAATACTTAATTAAGGGGAAACAAACCATATTACCCTTCCCTTTAGGCAGTTTTGCAGGGGATGAACAGTCAATAATGTAATCTATTTTCCTCCCCTGAGCACTAGCACTTATGTCTATTAATCCACAAAACTATTTACTGACTCTAATTCTCTGGCATCTTATCTTCTGCTGTGTCTTAACTTCGTAAGCGTCCCCGCTGAAGGGCTTGTGGATTCTTGCAGAACCCAGGCCTCTCTGGCAAACCAGGTTTCCCTCCAAACATGTCTGAACTGAATTTTGAGCCTGGTTCGCAGGAGAAAGGAGCCAGCAGAAAATCACTGTCCCAGGGTAACAGGGAAGATGCACAAGTGGCCTACGAAGAATTCTGCCAGACAAACCAAGCTCTGCTCTGCAACAGGCATGCAAATAACCTTCTGCTTGCAATTACTCTGCTTTCACAAACAACTTCAGAACAGTGGGCGCAAAGGCGGCATATGTTTCTTATGTGCTTCATTTTACAGAGGGCTACAGGCAGTAGGCACACTGTTCATAGCAAAAAACCACTGAGCAGGGGAACACATGAAATCACTTTCGTGCGGTGATTATTTTTCTATCATGACTCCGCATCCTTCAGCAAATGAATGTTTGGGGCCAGATTCTTCCCTGCGTTGAGTTAGGCACTGAATGGCGAGGGCTGTTTTAGGAGCCCTTGTATCAGAAACGGCCTCTGCAGGTGACAGAAAGCGACAGGCACCGCTGGAGTGCTCTGCCCGTCTTGGCAATGGGAGTCCAGGACAGCTGAGCGCCTAAATCTGGGGCTACAGTTCAGGTTAGCTGGAAAGACTCCAGACCATTAAATATTTAAGTGGTTATTGACAGAGTGTTACAATGCACATGTAACAATGTCGAGGAGGTGCCACATACAAGATACTGCGCGTCTGCCCACATCCATCTGTTTGCTTTTATTTTGTACTTTGACTCATTAAGTCCTTTGAGGCAGAAACTGCTTTTTTTCCTTTGGAGTCAAGACAGCATCTGCCACAATGGAGTTCTCATCCTTGCAGGGGTTTCTAACATAAAATAATGTAATAATAAAAATACTACATAATACTACAGAGTATATGTATAAATTGGAGACCGTTATGAACTGAGAGAGCGAGCTAATTACCAGAGACACCTATAACTAGAAAAAGGAGTGTAAAAGACCATGGGGAGCAGATATTGTAACTGACTGCATCTCACTTCAAGATGGTCAGGAATGCCTGACAGTAAATAGTTTAAGAGAATAAGAAAAAGGTATATGCATCATCCAAAGACTTCAAACTTTCAATCTGAGTCAATGGCACAAACGAGAAAACTTTTGTTCTCAGTATTAAAAGAGAAAAGAAATGGGGGGTGGGGGGGGATATAAATTACCAGAAATAGAACTGAGCTCTTCAATGTCCAATAGCTGCTGAGGTGACTATCTTGAGCTGAAGTGCAGCCGGTGCTATTGAGGTTGGGCAATTCCCAACCTCACCACAACAGCAATAACCTACATTTGTTCAGAAATTAGTCCTCAATTATTTCCAGACTTCCCATCCCAGTTCCAGATCAAGATGTAGGAACAACCACCCAAAGAGACTGCCCCAGGGAATCCTTCCCTGGATTTAATGATGAGCCATCCCAAATTTTTTCAACTGTGAGGTCTGAGAGCTGTGTGTATCCCCACGCAACCCAGGCAGGAGGCAAAATACTATGCTCCTTGGAGTGTCTCAGAGGCATGCTACAAAATGCTGCAAGTACCTAGCAAGACCCTCCTAATCACTCCCAAGTTCTCATCAGCTGTATGACAACGTTCTTCTTTAAACACGGGTTTGCACAGCCAGCTCACGAGCTCTGCAATTGTAGCTCATCTTGAACCTATTAGTTTGCATTTAACCATCCACCGCTACACTTCCTGGGTGAATTCCAACCAAACAACGAAGGCTTTGGAACCACATCATGATAAAACAGCCTCTTGCCTAAAATAAAGATAAAATTTGCTTACGTTTGATATGATCTCATCTGACTACAGAACACACTCGGAAGCAATTGGCAGGCCGTCCCCTCGGCTAGGAACGCGGATTGAATGGGAACACTGTTTGTCCTGCAGTTGGGGAACTAGCCACAGACAGCTGGAAGACACAGCAGTAGCAAAGTTGAAGGCCAAGATCACCATACCTCTTTCTGAACAGTCTTGGAAGGAGAGCAACTGCCAACACGAATGAAATGCCCCAGCTAACACACACAGCATAATGAAACTGTATGAAGCCACCAGATATCTTCCAAAAGGCCAGATTTTTAAAGGTATTTTGGTAGCTAACTCTCAACTAAATCACTGTGGATTAAGCATCTAGCCACTTTTTAAAAAAGTCAAATACACAAAGAGACAAGCACGCATCACCTCTCAGAATCTGGCTTAGACCATTGCCCTGATAGACAGGATGGAACAGGTGTTGGGGAACACCAACAGAGGATGTCCTGCAACAGGAACTGAGGTGTGTCCTTTAGGATGCCAAGAAAAGAATGGGAAGTTTTTGTATTACTAAGGGCTGACTGGGGAGGCAATTCTGATGCCTTGCATGCTCCTTGCAGCAGCAGCATGAGGAAGGCTCACAGTGTGTCTTTGCAGCACCATGATGTGATTTTCACCATCATCACCATCATGGAGCGACACTGCACAGTGCTACTGTAATCTCTTCTCTAGGACATGGGAACAGCTCTGATGGCTGACTACCACCAGCTCCTGTGCTTTGCCACAGGCTCAACATGGAGAGGAAGAACAGTAGAGCAGCCATGGTGGGGAGACAGCAACAGGACAGTCCATTGTAACCTGCACTGTCCTGTAGCTTGTGAGGATTGGAGACCTGGCTGTGGGCTGCAGCATGTGCTGCAGAGCCTGTCCCAGTCAGCTCCAGCTCTCACAGCGTTCCTCAGCACTGCAGGACAGCCTGGCAGTGAGTGCAGGTGCAACACTTCGAACCACGCTGGAATTACCTGCTGGCCATGGCATCACTGAGCCCAGCAACAGTGAAAAAGGCAAGTTCCTGGTAAAGGGAAGGGAGTATTCTAGGTACTACAAAAGAGCCACATCAAGCAACCTAAAAACAAACTCCCCCATTTTGAGCTGACAGCAACCAATGACCTTGGGAGATCCCTGTCAAGCAGAGATCAGTTACGTCTCACAGCCAAAGCCACAGCCAACATCCCTGCCGAGCCTGTCGGCATGGAGGGTGGGGTGGGAGCAAGCTCTGCCCTGACTGAGCCACAGGTCACACAACGGGGCTTTCCTCTCGGGGGGTCCCCTTGACATGACTGTAATCAACACCAAAAATAACAGCTCAGTTTATATTTGGGCTGGAAATCACCACTGTTAATAGCAACAGTCAGCAGAGTCTCCAGAGAAGGTTTGGTCACTGCTGACCCTGGCTGAAATCTGAAGGATGATCAGGACTGCTGCAGCCTTTTGGCTGCAGAGACAAAGGCATTTTTTATGGTTCATGAGGGTGACCATCTCCAGCTGGCACTCTCCCCCTTCTCATCACCTGTGCTAGGTACCCCAGAAACATCCCCCCCAGCTGCATTTCTCCTTCACCCACTTGTCCGAGGCACTCAGCCTGGCCCTGCTGCTGCGTAGGGGCAGCATCGGAAGGAGGCTAGAGAGCAACATGAGAGCGGCTGCTTTGGTTTGGCCTTCTGGTGTTTTTTTTCTTGATTCAGAAATGTCATCTGCATCCAGCTGTTAGTATTTTGGAAATCTGCTGGGTTTTGTTTTCCTCATGTGGTTTAGTGTGGCTGATGCTCCAGCTGCAAAACCCTTGGCAGCCAGTGAGCCTGCTTAAAGCAACTATACATGAAAGCCCGTGTCCCGGCCAGCACCTCCTCTCCTGGGAGCACCCTGGGGCTCCCCTTGGGCAGCCTCCTCGTCACTCTAATAGGAACAGGGCTTAACTCCATCGCAGCCACACCAGATGAGAATGTGGTGATCAGGAACTGCACAAATAAGTACCTACATCAAATGATGTGGCAGAGAAAATATTTCAGCTGCAGCCAACAGCATCCTGACCCCAACTTCTGAAAGTATGGCAATGCTTACACTGTGAACTGCAGCATAATAAATACACCGTAAATCAATAAACTTCCAAAACACTTTGGCATTGCTATCCACTTTTAGGTTTTTTGCTTTTTTGCAGAGTTTGTTCTTTAAAATCCCGTATTGCCATGAGTATAATCTATATTATCTATAAAAAGACTGTGATTCAGCAACAAGGCAGGTTATACATGAATGAGGGTAATGCCTTTACCCCTGCCATTTCAGCCAGTTGCTCTCTCTCGAGGTCACAATAATCCCCTCTTCTTTCCCCCATCCCAGAGCAGACACTCCTGCTAGAGGTGGAGAACAGCTGGAACCAGAGTGCCTTGAAATGGCAGAGGAGACTACAGCATGTTATGAGGAGGTGAGGGCTTGCTGAGACTTGTTTCCAAGGAAAAAACTTTTAATGGGGTGTGGGTTATACATGTGAAAACATGATGATCAAGTAAAGTTAATGGACAGGGCTTTATTACTTTAACAATCCTTCCATTTGTCAGCTGAATCCCAAGTCCCCCATTTTTATCCACACAACTAATTCCATGCTCAGTTACTCAGTGACACGGACAAACTCATCCATTACTGAATAGTCAGGTAAATACAAACCACCACTAAATGTAGCCTGATCACGTAATTGGCCTTTACATGTCTTTCCCATCCCAAACAATGATGGAAACAATGTTGGGTGAATTAATAACCCCTGATGATTATATTTACCAAATAAGCTATAAAAGAAAGTATATGCAATACAAAAGTGTATTTGTTGCAGCAGAGGTGTTCAGTGCCATGCTGAGGGGTGCTTCCTTGGCAGGGGCAGGATGCAGGAGGCAGTGATGCAGTGCAGGGCCATACTCCTGCAACACAGCCTCTACGTGCCCAAAGCCCTGGGAAAAGGGGTAGATAAAATCTTTAGAGAAACCCTAACTCCTGCAGACGATAAGCACATTGCAGCTGAAGTTAAACAAAGCAGAAAAAATATACAGTGTGGGCTGCTTGTAAGGTCACTAAACCAGTGGAGAAGGGATCACTTTAATTTCCCTTTTACCTGGAAAGAAAAATAAACTGAAAAAAACCCAAAATAACTCTGCCACCTCTTTTAAGGGTTGGAAAAAACCCGTCTGAGAAGGGAGATAGTTGAAAATGCTTCATTGAACACACGCCGTTTTCCATCCCCCATAAGCAGGCCTTAGTGTGTCTTTTACCACAGCTGGCCTGGATGCAGGCACTTCACAGTGCGAGAGAGACGGGGCGAGGAGCAAGAGGACGTGAAGTTTGCTGTGCTGTCCAGAAGATGAAAACACTAGTGCTGTTTATAGAGGGAAACCCAATTCGTCAGCCCAAATGAATTCCTGTGCTAATCCATGCAGGCTTCATGTTTTCCACCAGCCCCAGCCACTGTAAAGACTATCTTTAGGAGGCACTGTGTGTTTGGAAAGGAGCAGCTGGAAAGAGGGGACGTTTATGCCAGCTTGGAAGGCTTTTTGGTATGGAAAAAGAGGAATGCTCTCTTGGGTCTCCCCACAAAATTAAAGCATCTTCATCCAGAGAAAACCGATGCCAAGCACAACAAACAAAAGCGGCTTTCCCCAACTCTCCTGGGCAGCCTCTCTCCAGGGTTCACAATGGTTTCCATAGAACTTGTTTTGCTATCATAACAAATTCGATCTATCCAGGCGTGATGGTGTGCACTGTTTTCTAAAGACAAGAAAATTAATTTCCTCACTTATTTGTCTGCCAAAGCATTTTTGTCTAGGTGCCACAGACAGGGACTCCCCAGATAACTAGTGCATCTGCCTGTCAGTTGAATGCAGCGTACATCTTGAGAAGAAAAAGCCTCGGTAGGTTTTGGTCCATGCGGCACAACGCAGGTTACCTTTGCTGCAGAGGCTGGGGGAGAGGCTGCCCTTGGCTAATCACTCTTGTTCCTCAGGCTCTGATCCTCCCAAGCTGAGCTAGCCTCAGCACAGCGTGCCTGCGTGTGGCAACACCAGCTTCCTGTAATAAACCAGCCATTGACTGTGTGCATCTCTTGTTGCATACATGGGAGGAAATGAATGTCTTGTTATATTGACCACAATCTGCCGAAATGCTAGTAAATGTTACAGCCTAACTGTGATTAAGGACTACATTATTTGCATGGCCAGGACATGCTCCCCGAGAGCAAGAGCTGCACTGGAATGTCACACACAGGAGGCGGTTTCTTCCAGCCTTTCCACAGAGACACTCACACTCAGCAATGGTTTCTGAAAAGCAGAGATGCTTTTCTGCATGACAGGAGAAGTTGGAGGAGCATTTAATGCTATATCTAAACAAAGACCATTATCAGAGCAGCCTGAATGTTTGGAAAGGCTTAATCTTGATCTAGAACTTCCACTATTTTTGAGGATGCAAAGAGCTATGAAATGTAATCAAATAGAAAACAAAGGTCCAACAATATTAATTTCTAAAACAGACCTAACAATAGGTTTGTGTGCTTTTTAAAGTATTGCCTATAAAATATATACTGAAGATTATTTGTATTAAAATCAATTTTTTTTTAAAAAAAGGGAACATATCTGAAAACACAGTATAAGTTATTTGAAGACATACAAGTTGCAGGATAAGCTCAGGAGAAGAACTCTCACGTGACCCAGCATACCTAGCTGAAAATCCACCCTAGAGTTTGCTTGCTGAAAATCAGTATCTTGGGATGCTTTCCAAGGAATAAGACTGCACGCCACTCAAAGCAAATAAACATGTGTGAGAGAGAACCCAGACAAGAAAAAAATAAATGTAATTGTAAGGAAAAAAGACCGATACAACACAATGCAATTAAAAAATACAGCTACTCCATTTTGCTTCCGTTCTGGTTTAAACCAAGCCAGTTTGCTCACTGGACCTGGCCAATGCCTAGAATGGGCAGTGTTTGCAAACTATTTCCAACCTTTGCAAACATTGATTTGCACAAAATTATAGTTGCTTCCTATCAGGTGAGTTGAACTGGGGCACTTCCCCAGGTCCTAACGACGGACTCCTAGGCTGGTGACCATCTATCTATAGAAATGTCGTGCCTTATTTTTAAGGAGCTTTGGCAGACCTGTGAAACATGATTAAAGCACAGGTAAACCAGTGCCCTTTTCCCTGGGAAGCAGCGGCTGGAGGCACTGCCTGCAGGCAAGCTGGATGCACCCCACCACACAGAGTGTCTGAGGGCAGGTGGCTTTCAATGTTAGGACCTTCACAGACACTTTCAGAGAACA